>NC_066624.1:87036845-87403834 GCF_025201925.1 Gopherus flavomarginatus
TGTGTGACATTCCCACCCTCCTTGGCCAGCTTCACCTGGTTGGCCAAGTCTTCTCAGTAGTATGGGGATGGGATAATTGTCATAGACTGCAAAAGTCCACATTCCTGACCAGCCCTTGTACTGGACTGGTAACTCAGCTGTAGGCAAGTTATAGATTTTGACATGAATGGGTGAATTGTCACTTGGGCCTCTGGGTTGATGAATTTGGGTCACTAATGATTGGTGGCTAGCTGACACTTGTGCCCATGTGTGTCTCCACACGATAAACTTCTTTCCGCCCACTCTCAAGTTTTCTCTTTGCTCCGAGGGTATGTGAGAGGCATCTGGGCCTGGGGATCTTGGTGTGATTGTGTGGTGTAATGAACGTAATCGGTTGGGGTTCTTGGGACAGTGGGCCTTTATACATCCCAGTCATTACATTTAAAAACATCGCCCAGCGGACTGGTCACTGGGCCGGAGGTGGGTTGCTGGAGGAGACTGGTGAGGTGGGACAATAGGTGTCTGGAGCTTTCCTTGGGTTGTAGGTGGGGTCTTGGGTTGCCCCCGGTGATAGGGTTCTTTTCAGTTTGTCCCTCTGATATTCGCGCCCCTTGCTAGTAGTTTTTTTCTTTTCTGCCACTTCCACCCATCTGGCTCCAATCTCCCCACCTCAGTTACAGTTTTGGGCTTCCATCTAGGATGTACCTTCGTTCCTCAGGATACTCTTAAGAACTGCTCCATTTGCATAGGAGGACAGCTCTTCCAGAGAGTTAGCAATTGCTCCTGATATCCAGGCCTCCCAATATTTTCCATGTGGTAGGCGTGTCGGGTAAATGACACATCTGGTTTTCCACCTAAGGGCTCTGAACCGCCGACGGGCATGCTCAGTGTTAGCCCCATTCTGATTTTTGGCCATGGTTTGAAAAAGTTATAATGGTTCACGTGTTCCTTAGGCATTTCAGCTGCCAGCTCTGCTAAGGGTCCACTGAGCTGTGGCCTCAGCTCTATCATGTACTGGTCTGCAGAGATGCTGTACCCAAAGCAGGCCTTTCAAAATTTTTAAGAAGGCTCAGTATCAACCTGCCTTGTAGGTGGGAATTTCCTGGGATGGGAAAACAGTACCTGAGAAGGGCTGTTAGGGTTGGCTGGTACATCCGGCTTAGCCCTTGCTAATTCCAGGGCCTCGCTGGTGGGCCTCCCTCTGGATCTCTCATCTCTTTTTCTTTCATTCCATAGCTCTCCGGTGGTCAGCCTTTTGCTTTCTCTTCTCTCTCTTTCTGCTTTCTCTTCTCTCTCTTTCTTTTCCTTTCTCCTCATAGCTCTTTTTTGGGCAGCCTCTTCTCTGGCTATTTCTAATTGTTTGTCTCCATCTGTCTCTTATATTCGTTGTCTTTCTCTGTTGTTTCCAGCTTAGACAGTTCTAGTTTGTTAGCGGCTCCCCTGGTACTAATTTTCCTGCTTTCTGGTGCTGGCCACCACCCTCTGCAGTTCACTGAAGCTGGGATGTACTCAGCTCAGGGCTGCTTGGTTTAACAGAGACTTTCTAACTAGCTATACCCGAGAGGTAGAAAGAAAGAAAAAACATATTCGGCTTATAATTCCTTTTGCTGGCTGCTTGCTCACAGCTTGAAGCCTCCTCTAACAAAGACCTTTGTTAAAAAACTTAACACCTCTGCCTTCAGGCTGCTTTCCAAGCAGCTAGAAAGGAGAGAAAAAAAATCCTACCGGCTTTTGGTTCGTAAAAAAATCCCACACCGCTGCACCATGTCAAGGTTCCTTCCCCCGCTCTGAGCTTTAGGGTACAAATGGGAACCTGCATGGGCACTTCTAAGCTTAATTACTAGCTAGATCTGGTAACTCTGCCACCATCCAGAAATTCAGTGTCTGGAGCACTTCCTGTCCCCTAAAACTCTCCCCTCCCTGGGGACTCACCAATTCCCTGGTGAACACAGATCCAAACCCTTGGATCTTAAAACAAGGAGAAAATTGACCATCCCCCTTCTTTCCCCCACCAATCCCTGGTGAACACAGATCCAACCCTTGGATCTTAAACAAGGAGAAATTAACCATCCCTCCTTCTTTCCCCCACCAGTCCCTGGTGAGTCCAGATCCAATCCCCTTGGATCTTAAAACAAGGAAAAATCAATCAGGTTCTTAAAAAGAAAGCTTTAATTAAAAGAAGAAAGATAAAAATCATCTCTGTAAAATCAGGATGAAAAAACTTTACAGGGTAATCAAAATTCAATATAGCCCAGAGGAACCCCCGCTAGCCTTAGGGTTCAAAGGTACAGCAAGCAGAGGTAAAATCCTCTCAGCAAAAAAAGGGACATTACAAGTTGAGAAAACAAAAATAAGACTGATCCGCCTTGCCTGGCTATTACTTACAATTTTGAAACATGAGAGACTGATTCAGAAAGATTTGGAGAGCCTGGATTGACGTCTGGTCCCTCTTAGTCCCAAGAGTGAACAACACCCAAAACAAAGAGCAGAAACAAGATTTGAAAAGTATCTTGTCCCCTTATTGATCCTCTGGTCAGGTGTCAGCCAGGTTTACTGAGCTTCTTAACCCTTTACAGGTAAAAGAGACATTAACCTTAACTATCTGTTTATGACAAAGGGGTTTCCGTGTTTTTTCCAATCTAGGAGAATACAGCATGACTTCTTCCAGACTTCAGTTCTCCTAGGTTTAAAATGCCTCCCATTACATCCATAATCAAGACTTCACTTTATTTCATTTCAGATACTGAATTGTTTCATCCAGCATACCAGGGAAATCTCGTCTAACACGATTCCCTTATACAGGTTCAGAACATGCATATTCTTAGTCCCTTTGAAAGTACATGTAAATCGCTCCTTTCTCTCATGCTCTGAGAATCCATTTAATATGTTCAATGTGTAATCTTCATAGCCTCTGATACACCTTAGGCTTTAAAGCTCAGTGCTTTCATTACTTCGGAAAGGGGAAAACACTATTTGCCATATTAATATTAAGACTAATCCTCCCTAGCTTCCTCCTCCACCCACTTGCAATGTATCGCATTGTCCATAAGATGTAACTAGTATGTTATCTGTGTGCTTTCTCATCTGTTTTAAGGCGTTATTTCCTGATCTCATAAATCATATAAATCAGCTACACTACTATAAACCATGTATATGTGGGGGGTTTGTGCCAGGGCAGCTGCATCAGTGGCTAAAATCACGCTATAGACATGAACATAAGAAAGGCCAAACTGGGTCAGACCAAAGGTCCATCTAGCTCAATATCTGTCTCCAACAGTGGCCATATCAGGTGCTCCAGAGGGAATGAACAGAACAGTGTCTGAAATCAAGTGATCCATCCCGTTGCCCATTCCCAGCTTCTGGCAAACAGGGGCTAGGGACCCCATTCCTGCCCATCCTGGCTAATAGCCATTGGCGGACCTATCTTCCATGAATTTATCTAGTTCTTTTTTGAACCCTGTTATGGTTTGCATCTGAAAAAGTGAGTTTTTTACTCATGAAAGCTTATGCCTAAATAAATCTGTTAGTCTTTAAGGTGCAACCAGACGACTCCTTGTTTTTGTGGACACAGGCTAACTCAGCTACCCTCTTATACTTATTATAGTTTTGGCCTTCACAACATCCTCTGGCAAAAAGTTCCGGAGGGTGACTGTGCGTTGTGTGAAGAAATACTTGCTTTTGTTTGTTTTTAAACCTGCTGCCTATTAATTTCAGTTGGTGACCCCTAGTTCTTGTGTTATGAGAAGGAGTAAATAACACTCCTTATTTACTTTTTCCACATCAGTCTGATTTTATAGACCTCTATCGTATCCCTCTGCTTAGCCGTCGTCTTTTCAATCTGGACAAGCCCCAGTCCTTTCAGTCTCTCCACATATGGAAACTGTTCCATACCCCTAATAATTTTTGTTGCTCTTTTATGAACCTTTTCCAGTTCCAAATATCTTGTTATTTTTTTTTTTTTAGATGGGGTGACCACATCTGCATGCAGTATTCAAGATGTGGGCTTATCATGGATTTATATAGAGACAATATGATATTTTCTGTCTTCTTATCTATCCCTTTCTTAATGATTTCCAACGTTCTGTTCGCTTTTTTTGGACTGCTGCCGCACATTAAGTGGATGTTGTCAGAGAACTGTCCATGGTCTTACTAAGGAAGGGTTTGGATACCTGAACTAGTGCTTTAACCCTAAGGTCCCAAAATCCAATCCCCCTCTCTCTCACTGCTGCTGGCTGAAAAAAAAAATACGTTTTTGTGAGAGTTTAGGCCAGAGCTGAAATTAATGAGACATTATACATGCTTATCAGCTAAGACATCTGCTTTTTCAGTAATGTCTGTTACCTTACAAATGCCTACAGAGAATATAAAGATAGCATTACAAATGTAGCTGAACATGTGCAGCTCTGACTCATTCACCTGTCCTTATTGGTACATACTCTGGATTTAATTCCACATTTGTATTTCATTTTGTAATTTTTTTATCTCAATTTTGTTTTCATTCTTAGACTGGAAAAATAAACACATAAGCTGATCATAACAGCTTGTATACTATTAATTTTTTATATAGAGCATTTCTAAAATGTTTAATAGTAATCCAGTAAATCTGAAAATGCAATCTAGGTTTAACTTCAGTGTACTAGTCTTTGTCCATGAGGAATTTTGTTAGCAAATGACAGAAACGAGCTGCTATTCACATTTTATATGAGAGAGAGAGAGAGAGAGAGAAAATACCTGAAATAAAAACAAAACTCTTCCCCAGCTCACAAATGGTTTTGCAGTTGTGTGGCTCAAATGTGATTTAAAAAATAATAAAACAAAAAATTGACAGCTCAAAGTATTGTCTGATCACACCTGGTATTTTTCGGGTGGCAGGGAGCCTCATATTACCTATTTTAAAATAAAGGTTGGTATGTGAAGGTTTGAAAGACAATCTAAATGCGTACTCTGACCTGAACCTTCCTTTAGATATGCAGTTTATACATGTGTATTGGTGCTGGTATAGTTTATAGGAAAAAACCAGATACATGAGGTAGATGCTAGTTGAAGTGAGTGAAAGACTCCCATTGATGTCTGTGGTCTTTGGGTCAGGCTCTTAATAGTAGGCTGTAATCCTAATTCCCATGATCGAGGAGCTGTTGTCTTTCTGATACAGAACTCTCAAATTTGATGTGTACTAAAATTCATCCGTGTACGTCTCAAACAGCGTGTGTCTGTGTGTGTGTGTGTGTGTGTCTCACTCACACACATGTGGCTATTTTCTCTAAGTTTATGCTTTATCTCTTCAAAGAGGTTTACAAATGTTAACTAATCCTCATAGCAACTGTGTGTGGTAGGTAAAGTGTTCCAGTTTTACAGAGAGGAAGAGGGTCTGGCACTGGCTGTACCAGCCTGTGTTGAGTTGCATTCTACAGCCCTGGGCAGAATCAGCCCTAATGCTTATACAAGGTCATAGGAGTCAATGTGATTTGAACACAGGAGTTCCTGGCATATAATCCCATTTTCATAACCACTGTAAGTCACAGCTTCATAATAACTCATTTCTAACCCCTTGGAGTTGCTTTGTGTGGTGTCATCAATGAAATAATATGTTTAACACACAGCATGTTAGTACTATCTGCTATCTCCTAAGTCCAAAAATAGCACTAATTCCTTCATAGGTATTGGAAGATGACCACACCTCTGTTTGAAATCCCATCAATCAAATGGAAATTGTGTTAGGAGGTGTTTCAAGATGGCATGTTGAATTAACCAGTCATGCATTTGCACACGCAAACAGAAAATTCTGCAAATGGAAATATAGCCAATCTAATGGACAGTTTTATTACAAAATTGAATGTGCATATTCCTAAAACATATAACAACTGTATTTTGCACTTTAGTGATACATTTCATACATGTTTATAGTTAAGGATCAGTCAGAATTTTCATGATACAGTGGCTCAGGGTCACTGTCTCCTATGGGGGAAAACCAACAGGGGGAGCCCACAGAGGAGGAGAACTCCCCCCAACATCTCTATGCTGTAATTGACAAAGTTCAAGCTGTAGCAAGGTACTATGTCAAATCTCATGCAACAGCGCTTTGAAGAGGTGTTGAAATGTCTTGAGGCTTTGTGTTGCTCTGTGCCACTCAAAGCATCATTGAAGCAATGCATTATGGACTGCGAATAATGCATCGTCTGTCTTGTGGTATTGTACTAAAGAAAAAAGGTGGAAATGTAAAATGCTTAAAATTTAAAACACCACCAGACTTGATAATTCACATAAGGAAGGGAATCTAGAGTTTAATATGGAAAGTATTTATTGTAGCTGTATTGTAAATAGTGGCAAAATAAAGTGCTCGCTAGTGTTGGATTATGCATTTCAGCCTTCACAGCAAGGGTGAAGACAGAAACTCAATTTTCCTCTTCCAGAAACACAGGCTACTACCACTTCAGCTTAAGAGAAACTTCCTTAGCTCTTAGGCTTATAGATAGAGCACTGCGCAGATACAAATTTGTATCCGCATCTGATCTGTGATCCACAAAAATGGTCTGGATAGCTGCATCCGTGGATGTTAAGCAGATATCTGTAGGGCTCTAGATACAAAATTTGTATCTGCATCTGATCTTCAATCTGCAAAAATGGTCTGTGGATTTGCAGGCCTCTACATATAGGACTTATGAGACACAATTAAGTAATTCTGATTCTGCTACAGTTGAGGAAGTGTTCCTACACTATATGAGCCAGTTCATTAGTGTCCTTTTATGCCTGTCTGTACTTAGATTGCAGAGGGCCACACAACAGTGGCTGAACGTGAATACTATATATGATTCAATATCTTCTAGACACACAAGAATGAGTAAAGAACATTATTTTGCATTTCTTTTTCTTTTGTTGGTTTAAATTGGTCCCTTTTAAATTAGGTCCTCTGAAGGATTCTCTTAGGTTAAAAATTACGTTTTTAAAAATCCCTTGTTTTTAATAACACTATTAAACTGAAATAATTTTAAATCTAATTTACCATTTACTGGTTCTGCTGTCTGTTTACTTCATATGCTTCATTTAGCTTGGATGTCAAAATACACTGGGCAGTTCTCATTTTATTTTTCCCTGTAATTTTCGAGTCATTTACTTTCTGATTCTCCTTCACTAGCCCAATGATGCAGCGGACTGAGTGATAAACATTACTGGAGAATGCTGAAATTTGAAGAGACTCTTTTGCAACCGAAATTAAAAACAAATTTCATACACAACTGTATAGTCTGAAGTACCCAATAGGATCCTTTAACCATTGTTTGAACACAATTATTTATGGTGTATTTGATTCATACACGTGTTCTCTCTCTGGATTCAAAAACACTAATTGAAGTAGGCCAGTCAGGTACTAATTGTGACCCTAGGAGCACCCCAATGTCAGTTGGCAAGGGGATCCTTGGTACATAACAGTAAAACTCAGCTGGCCTGACCAGCTCAATGCACCTCAATGTTGTCATGGAAGGTATCATGTACAAACTAGTAACATGCTGGTCCTGAAAATCATTGCATGCTGTATATATGGGGCTTGTACAAAGAGTTGTAAATCTGTGCTGGAATTCTGCTAAAATGTGTTTGGCAAGCAATGCATAAACCCAGTCTGCCCTAGAAAAAGGAATATGTATTTGCTTGTCTGTCTCTCCCTGACAACCAGGCAGGTCAATGAAGGTACTTATAAGGTAAATAAAGCTAACAAGCAGGGGAGAAGACAGCATGGTGTCTACACCTGAGCAAGGGAGAGAAGTTTTGTCTGGTCATACTTTTCAAAGAATATATTTCAAAGGTTTACTGGCCGATAAAAAGGTCTGGGAGAGAACACTTATTTTATCTTTCACCCATGGAATCAAAGAAACCAAGTGCTTTGAGCTCTGTGTGTTGGGTCCTGGCTAAAGACCTGACGAGCTATGCTGGAAGAATAACCATGATCAGAAAAACTTCTTTGAACAGAAGACTCTAGTTTTGTTGATGTTTAATCATAGAAGTGTATTTTTAGTTTGTTTGTAACGATTTCTATTCTTATGCCTTATACTCGGTGTCACTTAAAACTATAAAAAGAATAGGAGTACTTGTGGCACCTTAGAGACTAACAGATTTATTTCAGCATGAGCTTTCGTGAGCTACAGCTCACTTCTTTGGCTGCATAGAATGGAACACACAGACAGGAGATATTTATACATACAGAGACCATGAAAAGGTGGAAGTATGCATACCAACAGGAAGAGTCTAATCAATTGAGATGAGCTATCATCAGCAGGAGGAAAAAAAAGCTTTTGAAGTGATCATTAAGATGACCCATAGAAGGTGTGATAGGGAAATAGATTCAATTAGTGTAATGACCCAACCATTCCCAGTCTCTGTTTAGGCCTGAGTTAATTGTATCTAATTTGCATATTAATTCGAGTTCAGCAGTCTCTCTTTGGAATCTGCTTTTGAAGTTTTTTTGTTGCAAAATTGCCACCTTCAAGTCTGTCACTGAGTGGTTAGAGAGGTTGAAGTGTTCTCCCACTGGTTTTTGAATGTTATCATTCCTGATGTCAGATTTGTGTCCATTTATTCTTTTGCACAGAGACTGTCCGGTTTGGCCAATGTACATGCCAGAGGGGCATTGCTGGCACATGGTGGCATGTATCACGTTAGTAGATGTGCAGGTGAACGAGCCCTTGATGGCGTGGCTGGTGTGATTAGGTCTTATGATGGTGTCACTTGAATAGATGTGTGGACAGAGCTGGCATCGGGCTTTGTTGCAAGGATAGGTTCCTGGGTTAGTGTTTATGTTGTATGGTGTGCGGTTGCTGGTGAGTATTTCCTTCAGGTTGAGAGGCTGTCTATAAGCGAGGACTGGCCTGTATCCCAAGATCTGTGAGAGTGAGGAATCATCTGTAAGGATAGGTTGTAGATCTCTGATGGTGCGCTGGAGAGGTTTTAGTTGGGGGCTGTAGGTGATGGCTTGTGGCTTTCTGTTATTTTCTTTGTTGGGCCTGTCCTGTAGTAGGTGGCTTCTGTCCTTTTGTTAATAAACTTGCTTTACTTTTACCATAAATCAACTCAAAATCCTGTAATTGAAGTGGAGGGTTTAACCCCAGTTACATTAATAAACTACTTTGTACTGTTTCTTCAAAGGAGCAGTAAGGTTTTGTGGGTGCTACCGTAAGAGGGGCAAACCACTGCAGAGAAAGATATATCTGAGGTACTCGGGAATTGGAGCTCACTGATTCTTACTGGCTAGGTAATGTTTGGACTGGTAGAGGCCTGAATCATAGACTTTAAGGTCAGAAGGGACAATTATGATCATCTAGTCTGACCTGCACAACACAGGCCACAGAATCTCACCCACCCACTCCTGTATCAAACCTGTGTCTGAACCATTGAAGTCTTCATATCATGGTTTAAAGACTTCAAGGTGCAAAGAATCTTTCAACAAGTGACCCATGCCCCATGTTGCAGAGGAAGGCGAAACCCCCCCAGGGCTTCTGCCAATCTACCCTGGAAGAAAATTCCTTCCTGACCCCAAATATGGCGATCAGGTAAACTCTGAGCATGTGGGTAAGACTCACCAGCCAGACACCCAGGAAAGAATTCTCTGTAGTAACTGAGATCTCACCCCATCTAACATCCCATAACAAGCCATTGGGCATATTTACTGCTAGTAGCCAAAGACGAATTAATTGCCAAAATTAGGCTATCCCATTATACCATCCTCTCCATAAACTTATCAAGTTTAGTCTAGAAGCCAGATATGTCTTGCTCCCGCTACTCCCCTTGGAAGGCTGTTCCAGAACTTCACTCTTCTAATGGTTAGAAACCTTCCTCTAATTTCAAGTCTTAACTTCATAATGGCCAGTTTATATCCATTTTGTTCTTGTGTTCACATTGGTATTGAGCTGAAATAATTCCTCTCCTTCCCTGGTATTTATCCCTCTGATATATTTATAGAGAGCAATCATATCTCCCCTCAGCCTTTTTTTAGTTAAGCTAAACAAGCCAAGCTCTTTGAGTCTTCTTTCATATGACAGGTTTTCCATTCCTTGCATCATCCTAGTAACCCTTCTCTGTACCTGTTCCAGTTTGAATTCATCCTTCTTAAACATGAGAGACCAGAACTGCACACAGTATTCCAGATGAGGTCTCACCAGTGCTTTGTATAATGGTACTAACACCTCGTTATCTCTACTGGAAATACCTTGCCTGATGCATCCCAAGACCGCATTAGCTTTTTTCTCAGACCATATTATATTGGCGACTCATAGTCATCTTGTGATCAACCAATATTCCGAGGTCCTTCTCCTCCTCGTGTTACTTCAACTGATGTGTCCCCAATTTATAACCAAAATTCTTGTTATTAATCCTTAAATGCATGACCTTGCACTTTTCAGTATTAATTTCATCCTATTACTGGTTACTTCCAGTTTACAAGGTCATCCAGATCTTCTTGTGTGATATCCTTCTGTGTTAGCAATACCTCCCAGCTTTGTGTCATCCACAAACTTTATTAGCGCATTCCCACTGTTTGTGCCAAGGTCAGTAATAAAAAGATTAAATAAGATTTGGTTCCAAAACCGATCCCTGAGGAACTCTACTAGTAACCTCCCTCCAGCCTGACAATTCACCTTTCGGTATGACCCATTGTAGTCTCCCCTTTAACCAGTCCTTATCCACCTTTCAATTTTCATATTGATCCCCATCTTTTCCAATTTAGCTAATAATTCCCCATGTGGAACCGTATCAAATGCCTTACTGAAATTGAGGTAAATTAGCTCCACTGCATTTCCTTTGTCTAAAAAAATCTGTTACCTTCTAGAAGAAGGAGATCAGGTTGGTTTGGCAGGATCTACCTTTTGTAAAACCATGTTGTGTTTTGTCCCAATTACCATTGACCTCAATGTCCTTGACTACTTTTTCCTTCCAGATTTTTTCCAAGACCTTACATACCACAGCTGTCAAACTGATAGGCTTGGTAGTTGCCCGGATCACGTTTTTTCCCTTTCTTAAATATAGGAACTATGTTAGCAATTCTCCAGTCATATGGTACAACCCCTGAGTTTACAGATTCATTAAAAATTCTTGCTAATGGGCTTGCAATTTCATGTGCCAGTTCCTTTAATATTCTTGGATGAAGATTATCTGGGCCCCCTGATTTCGTCCCATTAAGCTGTTCAAGTTTGTTTTTTACCTTGGATGTGGTAATATCTACCTCCACATCCTCATTCTTATTTGTCATCCTACCCTTATCTCTAAGCTCCTCATTAAAGACTGAGGCAAAGTATTGGTTTAGATATTGGGCCGTGCCTAGATTATCCTTAACCTCCACTCCATCCTCAGTATTTAGCAGTCCCACTTCTTCTTTCTTTGTTTTTTTATTATTTATATGGCTATAGAACCTCTTACTATTGGTTTTTATTCCCTTTGCAAGGTCCAACTCTACATGGCTCTTGGCCTTTCTAACTTTATCCCTACATGTTCTGACCTCAATAAGGTAGCTTTCCTTTCTGATCACTCCCATCTTCCATTCTTTGTAGGCTTTCTGCTTTTTCTTAATCATCTCTCTGAAGTTTTCTGGCAAGACAAAGGAGATGACACGCAGTTGAGCAGCAGCAAAGCTCGCACTTGCTGAGACTCAAAGAGGTAACGCACTCACTCACAGTTCTGGGAAACCCAGCAGATCATCATGCTAATATTCTGAAGGCTCTTTTGACTGCACTTGGTACGTGTTGCAAGACTCTACCATACAATGTCAATGGCAGTATATGAGGAGTGTGATAATGGACAGAGAAGTTCAGGGTCTGACTTTTTCTCAGAGGTGTGGAACAGGTGCAACTTCCATTCAAACCATGGAAGGTGAGGATGCTCTGTACCTCTGAACATCAGCATTCTAATGTATTATTACTATTACTATTATATTTTGAAAAGGAGCTCACCTTTATAAATGCTCAGCTACTATCGTGATGAATGTTTTGATTGCATAAATGGATCTTAAAAATGCTCTGTAAAGCAATTATTATTTAATAAAATTTGAGCTCAGCTACTCTGACTATTTAAAACTACAAAACAGTTTTAAATCTTGATTGGGTTTGCTTGGGGACGCTGCTTGACATATTGAAAGCTGGCTTGACGTCCCTTCAAGAGCCCGCAAAATCCAGTGCAGTGTGCCACAGTGTATCTCCTCATAAGAGACAGCACTGTGTAGCATTCCTGCATTTGTTGCTTGGAGATGGCTTGATTTTCAAGCTAAACAGAGTGATTGCATGCTCCACCTTTGTACATTTAGTTGTGGACAGTTTAGGATTGTCTACACAGAGAAAAGCCTCAGTAGCTGTTGTGCACTAGCTGTGTGGACACCAGGGCTGGCTCCAGGGTTTTTGCCACCCAAAGCAGCGAGGAGAGAGAGGAAAAAAAACCAAACAAAAGTCGCGATCGCGATTGGCGGGACTTCCACCGTGCCACTTTTTCTTTGGGCGGCAATCCTGCAGCAGGTCCTCCCCCCCCCCCCCCAAGAGGGATCCGCTGCCAAATTGCCGCCGAAGAGCCTGACATGCCGCATCTTCCCCTTGGCTGCCCCAAGCACCTGCTCACTGAGCTGGTGCCTGGAGCCAGCCCTGGTGGACACTCTTACTGCGCACTTGAGTGCCTCTGGGTGCATTAGTTTAATTCAGGAGTGGGCAAACTTTTTGGCTAGAGGGCCACATCTGGGTGGGGGAAATTGTATGCAGGGCCATGAATGTAGGGTTGGGGCAAGGGATTGGGGTGCGAGAGGGAGTGTGGTGTGCAGGAAGGGGCTCAGGGCAAGGGGTTGGGGTAGAGGAGGGGTGTGGGGTAGATGAGGGGGCACAGCAGAGGGTTGGGGTGCAGGAGGGGGTGTGGAGTGCAGAAGGAGTCTTAGGGGAGGGGTGTGGAGTGTGGGATGGGGCTCAGGGCAGGGGGTTGAGGTGTGGGGTGCAGGAGGGGTTCAGGGGTTTGGGCCACTTACCTGAAACAACCGTGGGGTGGCAATGGGGCTCCGAAGCAGCCGGCACCATGTCACTGAGGCCCCTGTGGGAGGGGAGCCAGAGGGCTCAGCATGCTGCCCTCGCCTGCAGGTACTTCCCCCGAAGCTCCCGTTAGCCGCAGTTCTCCGTTCCTGGCCAATGGGAGCTGCAGGGTGTGTGTGCGTGTGCGTGAACGCCTGCAGGTGAGGGCAGCACGCAGAGCCATCTGCCCCCTCCCACCCTCAGGGGCTGCAAGGACATAGTGCTTGCCGCTTCTGGGAGCAGCGTAGGGCTCACGGTGCCCCGTGGGCCGGATCCAAAGCTCTGACGGGCCAGATCCGGCCCACGGGCTGTAGTTTGCCTACCCTTGGTTTAATTGGAGGTGTACTAATCTAAACTGGTTGTCTATACAGGGTGTTTGTGCAGGGTAACTAGTGCACTTTAGTTTCACATGCATGCTACCTTCCTTGTGTGGACAAGTCCTAAATTTGTTACTGATGTTACATAACCAATTTGCTTGGCATTTTTTTCTAACGAAGTTGTACTTTTAGGATCTGATCCTGCACCATTAAAGGAATTGATCTCTCTTTCTCTCTCTCTCGGACATTAACAAGAGTGGGATATAGTTCTTATTTTATTCTAACCATCCCAGTATTATGGGTGTTCAGTGATATGAATATGATTGGTTGAATTAAACTAGTGTGATATATTTGAATCTTTTGATGGTATCTGGTACCTGGATTAATTGACCTCTGTTCTTGGTATGTAAAACTTCAGTTATTAAAAACAAAAGCTGATTGGGAAGAAGTTAATATAAAAGCAAAACCGCTCCTCTGAAGCCCCACTTAGATCAAATGAATCCATGCCTCAAACAAATTTAGAAGTTCTTGTATCTGAACAGTTGTTGGAGAGCCAAATAAAGTCAAACCGAAGAACTACAGTATTTATGGTACCGCTTAAACTTCAATTCATTCCATGGGCCAACAGTATGTATGATATTGGAACACACTGTCACTTACGGACAGATTTTAAAAAAAAGCAGAATTAAAATAAAAAGACATATAGCAAAGTCTTTTGAGGTCATCTATGCAGTGAACAGTAATAGTAACAAATATATTATTTTTCTTTTCAGCTTACTTTACGTTTGTTTGCTTAGAATTAGGGCTGTTGATTAATCGCAGGTAACTCACGATTAACTCAAATTAATCATGATTAAAAATATTAATTGCAGTTAATCGCAGTTTTAATCACACTGTTAAACAATAAAATACCAACTGAAAATTTTAAAATGTTTTTGGATGCTTTTCTACATTTTCAAATATATTGATTTCGGTTACAATGCAGAATACAAAGTGTACACTGATCACTCTATATTATTTTTATTACAGATATTTGCAATGTAAAAATGATAAACAAAAGTAACAGTATTTTTCAGTTCACCTCATACAAGTACCGTAATGCAATCTCTTTATCGTGAAAGTGCAACTTTCAAATGTAGATTTTTTTTTGGTTACATAACTGCACTCAAAAACAAAACGATGTAAAACTTTAGAACCTACAGGTCCACTCAGCCTTACTTCTTATTCAGCCAATCACTAAGACAAACAAGTTTGTTTACATTTAGGAGAGATAATGCTGCCGCCTTCTTACTTATATTGTCACCGGAAGATGAGAACAGGCATTTGCATGGCACTTTTGTAGCTGGCATTGCAAGGTATTTATGTGCCAGATACGTTAAACATTCGTATACCCCTTCATGCTTCATTCCAGAGGACATACTTCCATGCTGATGATGCTCACTTAAAAAAAATGTGTTAATTAAATTTGTGACTGAACTCTTTGGGGGAGAATTGTATGTCTCCTGTTCTGTTATACCCACATTCCACCATACATTTCATGTTATAGCAGTCTCGGATGATGACCCCGCATGTGATCATTTTAAAAACACTTACACAGCAGATTTGACAAAACACAAAGAAGGTACCAATGTGATATTTCTCGACCCAAGGTTTAAGACTCTGAAGAGCCGTTCAAAGTCTGAGAGGGACAAGGTGTGGAGCATGCTTTCAGAAGTCTTAAAAGAGCAACACTGTGATTCGGAAACTACGGAACCCAAACCACGAAGAAGAAAATCAATCTTCTGCTGGTGGCATCTGACTTAGATGATTTAAGTGAATGTGTGTTGCTCTGCACTGCTTTGGATCATTATCGAGCAGCACCTGTCATCATGGATGAATGTCTTCTGGAATGGTGGTTGAAGCATGAAGGGACATACGAATCTTAAGTGTATCCTGGCATGTAAACATCTTGCTACAACAGTGCCATGTGAACGTCTATTCTTACTTTCTGGTGAGATTGTAAACAAGAAGCGGGCAGCATTATCTCCTTCAAATGTAAAGAAACTTGTTTGTCTGACTGGCTGAACAAGGAGTAGGACTGAGGGGACTTGTAGGCTCTAAAGTTTTACAGTGCTTTATTTTTGAATGCAGTTATTTTTTGTATGTAATTCTACATTTGTAAGTTCAACTTTCATGATAAAGACATTGCATTACATTGCATCAGGTGAATTGAAAAATGCAGTTTTTGTGTTTTACAGCACAAATATTTGTAAGAAAAATAAATATAAAGTGAGCACTGTACATTTTGTATTCTGTGTTGTAATTGAAAACAATATATTTGAAAATGTAGAAAACATCCAAAATATTTAAATAGTATTCTATTATCGCTTAACAGTGTGATTAATCGCGATTAATTTTTTTAATAGTTTGGCAGCCCTATTTAGAATCCTTTTATCACTTTGATCTCTTGGTTGGTCTAGTTTTCAAGGCTGTCTTGGGGATAGTGTAGGTGGGAGGAGTGTTTTAGCACTTTGTCTTCATTTAAAATTCAGATTAGTGTTTCTGGCTGGCTTCATAAATCCTGCAGAGTGCTTAGAATTCTCTTAAATTCAAAAATACTGTAGTGAATTATTCCTACGTTACCCTTCAGACTTTCCAGAAATACTCAAAAGGTCTGCTCCTTGTTGAGGATAACAGAATAAACCAAAAAGGGAGTTTCTAGGTCAAACTCCTTTTGGAAGACTGTTTTGCCAAAAAAGATTATAGTCCATATTTAAAAAAAAAAACAATTTTTTTTCTGGCCCAGTATTTGTTTAGTTTTGGTGAAATTTAGGGAGTTGGAGGAGACTGTTAGAGCTGGTCTTAATTGGGAAATTACACCCCCCAGCCTGTGAAGATTTAGGTATGTACATGCGATTAGTTCCACTGAACTCAATGGGATTACTCATGCTTTTTGAGTTCTCAATTGTCTCATTAATAGGGCTGTGCACTTGTTTAATGTAAACACAGGCATAAATCTCTGTAGGATCAAGTCACTGTCAAAACTTTATAGTAGCGATAATCACTTTTGCAGTAGGAATATTATTGTAACACTCCAGAAGAAGTAGGTTGAACTGCAAAAGGGGCACCATTGCTTCATTGTAGCTGTTTGTTCTAGCTGTTTCAGTATGTGTAGTGAAGATCTGTTTGTCAGTTGTGGTTTTAGCCACTAAGCTGAAATGGCTGCATAGAAAGTTTCAGCAAAGCAAAGTATGATACAGACCATTTCTCTTTGTACCTGTCATAAATCAGATACTGTTTTTGTTCTCTGCTCTTGGGGCAGGACTACATTGGATGTTTATAAACCTTACCACGGATCTCGAGTCTGTATGAAGCTGCCTCTGTAATGCAGTGGGAACACATTTTTACCTTTTACTCTCTGAACTGCACTGGTTTCCTGTTTTGTTTCTGGGAGCAGTTCGAGATATTGATTCTAATCTGTAAAGTTTTTCATTCTGTCTGACACCATGTCTCTCTATGCACCATCACAACACATGAGATGCTGACAGCTCCTAGATATGTGATCTGAAGGGCTGGAGCAGAGGGGCCCCAGCTGTGGGAGCGCTCTGCTTTGGGCAATCCAAGAGAGCTTTCAAATTAACTGTGTGGTGTTTTTTTTTCCAAAGGCCGTGCAAGACACAATTTTTAGTCCAGATCTACTCTGGTTATTGATCATCCCTGTGATATTTATAATGGCTTGTTAAAGCAACAGGGCTGCTTGTGCTTTCTGTTGTGAACAGTTTCATTTGTTCTTTGTTAACTTGTGTCATGTGCCTAGCTGCCACAGCACAAAATAAAAATATAGAAATGTCATCCCTTCTGTTTCCTACAGCTTCAGCTGAAAGCCTTCAGGTTTCTAATCTAAAAATTAATATAGAGTTCTGGGTGGTTCTTAGTGTTCTCAGAAATGTGTCTTGTGCTCTTTGGATGGTGTAACATTTAAATACCTTCTGAAAGCTTGTGGTCATTGAGCATTGTGGGGTGTATTCAAGTAAGTGCCAGAATTACCTCAGGAGTTTAGCCATGTCATTCCACTTGTGTATGCGGAGTCCACAACTTTTTGATGTCAGTGGCCCTCTACCAGTACTACAGAAAAGAGACTGGGAGGCAAGGACCAGATGTATAGCTCCATTTAGCAATGAAAAGTAAACCTAACTCTTGCCCCTCCTCCTTAAAAATATGGAGCCATCTTCGGAGAAGTGGGATAAATGCTGCTGGTTCTTCAGATGTGAGTCTTGAAGTGCCTAAACTGGATGTTCAACAACTTTGTTATGGGATTTCCCTTTTACTGGCCACACTAAATACATCTTTGAAGAAGGGAGTGGGGAAGCAGATGGAAAGATTACATTTATGTGTGTAGTAAGACCATGTTTGGCTTTAACAGTACACTGGAAAACTTCTTTATGAAGACCATGTCATTTTAGAAAATGGCCCTTGTAGTGAAGCCAAGAGCAGTGAGACCTATAGTAGGGTCATCTGCTGAGCAAGTGCTAATAATGAAAATCAGTGATAGTGATGGCAGCTTAAATATTTAAGTTCGGTCATTCTCCTAAGATGATACATTTGGGAAAAATATATATGTAAACGTGTTTGTATATAGAGAAATTCTAGTGCCTCACATAAAGTGCTTTGCATGGGGAAACCGTGTTGGAGCTGATAGGAACACAGGCAGGCCATAGAATCCTTTTGCATTTCACTCCCCACCAAAAGAAAACCAAACCAATAACAACAACAACAAAAGTTTGCAGATCAGTACAGTTCATTGGCTGTAATGCTGAATACAATCTGTGTGTAACATACGGGCTGGAGCCTGGCACCTCCTATCTCTGGGTCTCAGTAGGTAATCTGTGAGTTACGGTTTTTGGAGGGAGTGTGTGACTGTTGAGAGCGAGGCCTGCTGGGAATGGGGAAGCAGAATATAAAAGGCAGGTGACCAGATCTTATTTGCCAGTGTGAAGAGAGACTTGCTAAGAGCAGCATGCTGATGAGGTTCTCCAGTGACTGGGGTCAGCAAGCACGATTCCCAGTAAGGGGCCATGCTAAAGCCTGTGGAAGGAAATGGGAGATGGGCCAGTGTAGGAAGTGGGTCACAGAGAATTATGCATGGAGAAGGCAGCTCTTTTGCTGCTGTAAGATGTTAGGGGCTGGAGCCTCTGAATAGAGGATGGCACAGGCTTCCCTGTGGTGCTGCCTGACAGCGGTAGTGTACTGGCACCATGGCAGTCAAGGGGCAAAGGGGCTGTTGTGATACCACTGAAGCAGAGGGGGAAATTCCAGACTTGTCCAGACAGGTTTTCCTTTGGGCCTTTGTTTAACCCAAAAGGGAATGCTTTTCGTTTGGTCAGAGGGTCAAACTACCTTAGCAGTAAAGGCGAGCAGAGGCATAGATGAAGGAAACAGAGGCAGGGGTCCACCTAGCTTTGTATGTATCCCATAATGGGGGCTTGTGGCTAGTGGAGCTATCCAGTTCCTGGACCTGCACTGATGTGTGTAGTCAAGTCCTGCCACGTTCTTGGCTAACCCAGAGCTCAGCCCTGTGGCATACAGAGGGCTGTGGAATCAAACTCTGCTCCTTCTGTGCTTCCCGTCCTCCCCACTCCCAAATAGTAGAACCATATTGGTTCTATTGTGTGTGGGCCTGACGTGCAGATACTTGGATGATTTGATCTCCAGGCAGTTTCTGTTCTTCCTTCTTTCCTCCTTTTTATAGGAACCCTCCGGCTCCAACAAAATTACAGACAGGTTTGAGCTGAAGCCTTGAAATCTGGAATGAGTTCCATACTGTCATTCTTTCTCTAAAATTGTATGAAAAGGGAAGATTTGCAGAGAATACACAGTCCATGTGCAAAATATACAGTGTGACACACCAAGACTTTTTAATAAAAATATGTTGATGCAAATGATCAAATTAAAAAAAAACTAAATTTAATTAACTTAACAAAAATATGCTCTTTGCAGGATGAACTTACTGCAGTGAATGTAAAGCAGGGTTTCAATAATCAGCCAGCCTTCTCTGGAGATGAGCATGGATCTGCTAGAAACATTGTCATTAATGCCTCAAAGGTAAGGCAAGGTTTGTTAGTTTGCTGGAGTACAGATTCACAAATGCATGTGTATTTTACCATTTAAGTTACTTTTTTTGGAGGATAGGGGAAGGGAAATCTGTCTACAACTTGTAAGTGAACAGTGGTGTTTTTTGTTGCACATTGTTCTACCCTTAAGTCTTAGTATTTGTAGATCAGGATTGAATATTTGTCTAGAAGATACGCCCTAGGAATTATTTTCAGGAAGTTCTGTGAACTGAGCTGTACAGGACATCAGAATAGAAGATCACAATGGTCCCTTCTGATCTAAGAATCTGAATATTGAAGTTAATTATAAACCTAATGTAAGAATGTTGAGAATTAAATCCAGTTCTTCAGCTGGTTACTGTACTGCTGTCAGATGTTAATAATAAGGTTGTAAGTAATAACCAGCATGGATTTATCAAGAACAAATCAGACCAAACCAATCTAACTCTTTGACAGGGTTACTGGCCTAGTGGATAGCAGGGAAGCTTTACATCTGGTGATCTTGATTTTAGTAAGGCTTTTGACATAGTCTCATAAGCAAATTAGGGAAATGTGGCCTAGATGAATTTACTATAAGGTGGATATACACTTAATGGATCACTTTCAAACTGGGGTGATGTATTTAGTGGAGTTGCACAGGGGTCTGTTTTAGACCTGATATTATTCAATATTTTCATTGATGACTTGGATAATGGGGCATGTGCAGGAGGGGACAAGCAGGGTCATGCCCCCGCCCCCACCTCCAATAATCAGCAGGGCCACAGAACTCCTCTTGGCCCCAGGGCTGCGGCAGGGAGAGTAAAGTACTCCCTACTGCGGCGGGAGCACAGAATGTGATTCTCCAAAAGCGGTCCAATTCAAATTCCTGCAGACACCTCTGTTTATATTTGCAGATGACCCCAAGTTGGGAGAAGTTGCTCGCAGTTTGGTGGACAGGATTAGAATTCAAAATGACCTTGACAAATTGGAGAATTGGTCTGAAATCAGTGAGATGAAGTTCCTTAAAGACAAGTGCAAAGTACTACACTTAGGAAGGAAAAATCAGTGTAGACTACAAAATGGGGAGTAACTGGCTAGGTGTCAGGCAGTACTGCTGAAAAGGATCCGAGGATTATAGTGGCTCACAAATGGAATATGTGTTAACAGAATGATGCAGTTTTGAAAAAAACCTAATATCATTCTGGCCTGTATGAACAGGAGTGTTGTATGTAAAACATAGGATGCAATTGTCTTGCTCTGTTTGGCACTGTACTGCAGCTGAGGCTGCACCCATGTCCAGTTCTGGGTGCCACACTTTAGGAAAGATATGGACAAACTGGAGAGAGTCCAGAAGAAAGATACTGAAAATGATAATAGTCTTAGAAAACCTGGTATATGAGGAAAAGTTAGAAAAAACTGGACTCCTTTAGTTTTAAGAAAAGACTAGGTGTGGGTGTGGGGAGAAAGTGATAACAATCTTCAGATATGTTAAGGGCTGCTATAAAGAGGACTCTGATCAATTTTTCTCCTTGTCCACTGAAGTTAGGACTAGAAGTAATCAGTTTAATTTGCAGCTAGGGAGATTTAGGTTAGATATAAAGAAAAGCATTTGAATAGGCTTCCAAGGGATGCTGTCAAGTTCCCATCATTGAACGTTTTTAAGAACAGGTTAGACAAATGCCTGTACAAATATGGTCTATGTAAACTTGTTCTTGCCTTAGCACAGAGAGCTGGACTAGGTAACTTCTCGTGGTCCTGTACAGCCCTCTATGTGGGGAAAAAAAGGGTACTTAAAAACTGAGTGCTATATACTTGACATAATACCAGACTGTAACATTTCAGCCCGAACAAGGTAATTACTTTTTGTTTCCAGTCTATGTTTTCATGGTTTATAAAGGCAATAATGACTTTCTTTCCTTGTAGGTAATCCTTGCTGGTATAAAGACTCCTGCCTTGTGGTGGGCCCTTAACTATTCCAGCTGTTTACTTACTGCTACGAAATACCTTCCCCATCAGCCATTGTTGCTTGTTCGATTTTATTCAAATGAGCATTTTTTAAAAAATGTAGTTTTGAATTGTATTTACTGAAACTTCACATACTTTTTTTTATGAAGAAAGCTAAGCAGATATCAAAGTACTGCAAAGCTCAATAAAATATTGGTAAAACTCTTCTAACATGATCATTACAGCTGATAACTCAAATTATTTTTTGAAAACAAGGTTTTTCAAAGGAAACAGAGAATTTCTTTGTTTTTCTCCTCTGTTCTCCTCCCCTACTCCACCACTGGGAAAGGAGATAGGGGGAAGGAATTATTTATTTATTGACCGAAAAACTGAAGTTTCAAGCAAAATGGAAAAAAAAACTTTATTGCATTTGTAATTTTTAATAGAAAACACTTATCTTCAGGGTTGGTTGGAAAAGTGATTTTATTGTGATAAGTAATCAACCATTTTGTACACAGAGGACATGTAGCTGTTATTTGGGGAAGCATAAATATCAAAATATGATATTTGCCAATTATTTTAAAATATTAAAAGATGAATATACAAATTGTTTCTATTGACAAAATACTAGAGTATTTGTGCTATGTTCTTGTGGCTTTCGTATCCTCTAGAACTGCTACCTGCAGACACTTGCTTTGTCATTTAACTTTTAGTTAGTCTTGAATTGAATAATATTGTACTGTGATTAGATCTTAACTATTCAAAAATACAAACTTTAAAAAAAACAGTTCTGAGGAAGTGCTCATAGCTGTTAAAACTGTTTTATTCTACACAATTTAAAATATGTTCAATGTCTATTTTAAAGCCTTTCTGCTGAAATTAAAACGTAACCAACTGGAAACATTCTCCATGAAGATTAAAAAGCCCCCCTCAAAATGGTTTTAAAGTATCCATCTATAATAGCTTGTCTTGAGATGATGAAATACTTGTTTTGAGATGTAAATAAATTTGGATAACTTTTTTTTTTCCTTTTATCCCATCTTTGTTTTTTCTGCTGTTGGTAGGACAGTCAATTTTGGTTGCATGTATTCCTTGAGGTTTCATCACATGACATCTTTAATTAAAGATTAATCTTTAATTCCTGGAGACTGCAGGACAATCCTGGAGGATTGGCAGCCCTCGCTGTTGGTTGAACCTGAAATTGCCAAAATACTGTAAAAGGCAATTCCCTCGAGCATTTTTGGCTTAGAAGTAGGGCTGTTGATTAATTGCAGTTAACTTACATGATTAACTCAAATTAATCACAATTTAAAAATTATTCACGATTAATTGCACCGCTAAACAATAGAATACCAATTGATATTAAATACTTTTGGATGTTTTTCTACATTTTCAAATATATTGATTTATATTACAACACAGACTACAAAGTGTACAGTGCTCACTTTATGTTATTTTTATTACAAATATTTGCACTGTAAAAATGATAAAAGAAATAGTATTTTGCAATTCACCTCATCCAAGTACTGTAGTGCAATCTCTTTATTGTGAAAGCATAACTTACAAACATAGTTTTTTTGTTACATAACTGCACTGAAAAACGAAACAATGTAAAACTTTAGAACAGTGGTTCTTAGACTTTTGTACTGGTGATTCCTTTCACATAGCAAGCCTCTGAGTGTGACTCCCCTTATAAATTAAAAACACTTTACATATATTTAACACCGTTATAAATGCTGGAGGCAAAGTGGGGTCTGGGGTGGAGGCTGACAGCTCATGATCCCCCATGTAATAACTTTGTGACTTCCTGAGGGGTTGAGACCCCCAATTTGAGAACCCCTGCTTTAGAACCTACAAGTCCACTCAGTCCTACTTCTTGTTCAGCCAATTGCTAAGACAAACAAGTTTGTTTACATTGAGCAGCGATACTGCTGCCTGCTTCTTATTTACATCACTGGAAAATGAGAACAGGCATTTGCATGGCACTTTTGTAGCTGGTATTGCGAGGTATTTACATGCCAGATATGCTAAATATTTGTATGCCCCTTCATGCTCTGACCACCCTTCCAGAGGACGTACTTCCATGCTGATGATGCTCATTTAAAAAAAGTGTGTTAATTACATTTGTGACTGAACTTCTTGTGGGAGAATTCTATGTCTCTTGTTCTGTTTTACCAGCATTCTGCCATATATTTCATGTTATAGCAGTCTCGGATGATGACCTAGCACACGATCATTTTAAGAACACTTTCACAGCAGATTTAACAAAATGAAAAGAAGGTACCAATGTGAGATTTCTAAAAATAGCTACAGCACTTGACCCAAAGTTTAAGCATCTGAAGTGCCGTCCCAAATCTGAGAGGGACGAGAGATGGAGCATGCTTTAAGAAGTCTTAAAAGAGCAACACTCCAATGTGGAAACTACAGAACCTAAACCACTAAAAAAAGATATCAACCTTCCGCTGGTATCATGTGACTCAGATGACAAAAGTGAACATGCATCAGTTCACATTGCTTTGGATTGTTATCGAGCAGAACCGTCATCAGCATGGACACGTCCTCTGAAATGTGGTTGAAGCATGAAGGGACATATGAATCTTTAGTGCATCTGGCACGTAAATATATTGCTACAACAGTGCCATGCAAATGCCTGTTCTCACTTTCTTGTGACATTGTAAACAAGAAGTGGGCAGCATTATTGCCTGCAACTTGTTTGTCCGAGTGACTGACTGAACTCTACATTTGTAAGTTGAACTTTCACGATAAAGAGATTGCACTACAGTACTTGCAGTAGGGAAATTGAAAAAAAAATATTTTTTTTACAGTGAAAATATATCTGTAATCAAAAATAAAGTGATCACTGTACACTTTGTGTTCTGTGTTGTAATTGAAATCAATATATTAGAAAATGTAGAAAACATCCAAAAATATTTAAATAAATGGTATTCTATGATTAACAGCGCGATTAATCAAGATGAATTTTCTAATCACTTGACAGCCCTACTTAGAAGAAATCAAGTAGTATGGGAAATCTCAAAATGTTTGCATACACATTTGAACTTTTATATGCTTATCCGTACCTTTTCAGGTTTGAATATCATCGCTGATGATGGAAGGGAATTGAATACTGTTCTGGTCATAACTGAGGGTTTGTCTGCATGGCAAGATACTGTGTGGCAAACCAGGATGTGAATTTACAGTACTCTAGGTTGCTGCATAAGTAATGTCCCACATGGACACTGCTACAGCACACTGAAAATACCTTTTACTTGAAAATACCTACGCTAAGTCATTCACTGTGTTGTAACAGTGTCCACGTGGGACGTTACTGCGTGGCAAGCTGGGGTGCTTTAGACTGATACTCTCACTTGCTGAGTAGTAATTTACCAAGCCCACAGTTTGCTTTTAAGCAAAGTGTGTTTGGGGGGTAGGGGAAGGGGCATGCACATGCCCTCACTCATAACATGCTATAATGATGAAAGATGGAGGAACAGTGAGAAATGTATTACTGTTAAAGTAGTTATTTTAGACTTGTATTATGGTCTCAATCCAGCAAAGGGTTTAAGCACACTTTTAACTTTAAACACGTGGGGAGTCCCAGTAAAATGGGACAATTCATGTACTTAATGTTTAGGAGAATTTTCAGTTCTTTCTTGGAATGGGCCTAAATTGGGGAGACATGGGAGTATGGGTTATAGTGTAATCATTGGAAGTATGATGTCCACTGCATTTCTTTTTTAACTTTATCAGGCATCTTCAAGAGCCTTTCTTGTTTACTGCTTGGCTCTATTGGCCCTTATCTCCTATGACTAGTAATGGTGCTCTGGTGCTTAGCATCAGGAAACTCCAGCTCTGAGCTCCAGGGAATTAAAGTGTAAGCTCATTAAACTGATAGCTTAGACTAGAGTGGTGACTACCTCTATTCAAATGGAAATCTTGTGTGTGTTAATGTACAATAGATGCTTACTTATTGTGTTTGTTTTGTTTTTCCACCAGATTGGCGCTTATTTTAGCAGTATATTAGCAGAAAAGCTAAAACTTAATACTTTCCAGGACACAGGAAAGAAGAAACCACAAGTAAATGCCAAAGATAATTATTGGCTGGTTACTGCTCGCTCTCAGAGTGCAATTCACAACTGGTTCACAGATTTAGCAGGAAATAAACCACTGACTATTTTAGCAAAAAAGGTATATACAGATTTTCACTCCCTTTTTTTAATGTTCCTTGGATTTTACAGAGTTGGAGAATTTATGTAATACTTTATTTATATTTATATTAACCAATGCATATTTCTGCATTTATTATTAAAAAGTGACCTGATCTCATTCTGGTCACAAAGCAGGTTTTCTATAAATCATTGTGCAGTAAGGGTGTAGATGGATATGGACTCCTCTATATACATCACACATGGGCTCCTCTATATACATCAAATGGGGGAAATGCTTTTTTCTCTGTCTTGAGATATACAGTAATGGGAAAATTGGCATACTTTATAATTGGGGTCCCCACTGAAATCAATATGATTTTGCCACTGACTTCAACGGGAGTAGGAGGATGCTTTGAAATGTTTGTTCTTGTCTTTATATCTTCTTATTTAAAAGAAAAGAGGCTAGATTCCCAAACACCATCTAAACTGTGAAGTTCTTTGTGCAAACTGCTTTATTTCTCTTTGACTATAGTTAACCTTGGGTAACCAGGTTCTCTGTGTATACACTTTATTTAGATGTTTTCTGTCTCAGTGCAAGAATTCTGTTCTACCAAAATTTCTCAGAACAAAGTAGGAAAGTGTTGGAGGTTGATGCAATATTGAGAGAAACACCTTGCTTTTTACTCCAGTCCTCTTGAATGCCCTTTACATTGACACCAATATGTCCTTACTATCTCTTGTAAATTCTTTTCCTTTCACCATTCTTATGCCTAAGATCTTGCTCAGGTTTGATAGCAGCATGCTTCCAACAGCTCAAGAATGGGGGAAGACATCTTTGCTTCTTTTCAGGATTCTTTCAAACAGCGTGACGTGTCTGAAAAAAAAATAGTGTGAAACTAGGAAAAAATTCTATCAAAATCTGATCAGTTAGGAATATTGAGACAATCAAGACAAATGTCAGTCTGGCAATGGAAATCTTAGACTATGCTTGAGATGGAAACTGGAACCAAAATAACTAAATTGGTGTCATTGGTTATTTTGATGTAAATCTGTCTGTGACAATCTTATTCTGGAATAAAAGTGCCCTATGAATTTAAGCGACAGAGTCCTGTGGCACCTGAGAGACTCAGATGTATTGGAGCATAAGCTTTCATGGTGAATACCCACTTCGTCAGATGAAGCGGGTATTCACCCATGAAAGCTTATGCTGCAATATGTCTGTCAGTCTATATGGTGCCACAAGACTGTTGCTTTTTATGGATCCAAACTAACATGGCTACCCCTCTGATACTATGAATTTAAGTTACATTGAAATATGGTACTCTTATTCCACAATAAGATTGTGCACAGAGATACCTGAACAGATATAAATAAAGCTGTGAGTTACACCAAGTTTGGTTCTGATTTCTTTGTTTACAAGGCCTACAACTAAAATGAGTGAGTGTTTTAAAATAAGAGCTATACTCGTTATTAACCAATAAGGTTCGTTTCTTAACTTCAAAAAATGTTAATCTCAGAAGTGGTGATACTGAAAGAATCCTTTAGACTATATTCTTGCTTCTTAGTAAGTGGCCAGGACACTTAAATGTCTGAATAGCTGGGATAATTGACCTGCCAATAACACCACAAAGGGATGCTAACATTGTCATGTGTCTAGTAACACAGAGTGGACCAACCACTGTTGCTGAACACGTGTAAGATACTGTGTGAAAAAATTCTACCAGTCAATGTCAAAGATCATAAAAGCAGCCATTATTATACCAGGGTCTGCAAGCTGAGCTTTCATGCTTTACTCAACAGTATGAGTTGTTTTCCTCCTTAGATATTGCTTCAAAATGCATTACAAAATTATTCCACATACATGCAAAAAGTTAGATGATCTCCTGAGTTTATGGATTAACATAAAATTCCTTCTGAGGTGTATTTTAGAACTAAATAGTCAAGGTCTATAGAAACCCAAGCTGGTTTCCTTACAATTTTGTTATATTGGATTTGCTATAGCATTTATTTTCTGTTTCATTCCAGGTTCCTATTCTCAGTAAAAAGGAGGATGTCTTTGCTTATTTAGCAAAATATTCTGTGCCACTACTGCGAGCAGCGTGGCTGATCAAGATGACATGTGCCTACTATGCTGCTGTTTCTGAAGCTAAAATTAAAAAACGTCAGGCTACTGATCCAAATATTGGTAAATGAACAAGAATTCTAATGTCTAACTGCACTGTAATAATTGAATGGAATTCTTCCTTTTGTTCAGTGTTCTGGTGTTGCTAGGAAAGTATATAGCAAAGAATCATTTATTAATAGGAGTCTTATTTTTTTTTCCATTAGGATTTCTATTCTCCTGGCTTGCACTCCTCCCCAAATTGTCAAATAATACAAAGCGCTATAAAATATAAAATATTGCCCCATACAATTACCTCTCCACATGTCAAATCAAATCCCAAATCTCTAATCACTTTATTGAAAAGAATATACTGTATCTTAATCATCAGCTGCTGACATTCATCCCAGTGTAGAAAGCTCACCTAGGGGGTCTGTGGCCATTCAAGTTCCTCTTATTATGAAGTTAAAGGCTTAAATGGCCAGAGGTCCTTGTATGCTGGGATGAATGTCATCCTGGAGTGAATTGAATTGTTACTTTGAAAAATCTGAAATGAAATTTGAAAGTTTTTATATTTTAGGCATAATTATATTTAAATAATTGTGGGAGCACTTTTCAACCCCCACTGGTGAAATGAATGCTACCTTCTGGCACCAACCAGAAGTACTGGGCCAAGTACTGAATGTATCATGTATGTGAACATGAAAATCTAAAGAGCTTTCAAGAACAGTGACAACGGTATGCTCTTTCAAGAGAAATGGAGAATTTATGTCTTCCTGCTGAACTCCAACTTGAAAACATATTTGCAGGCTGATCAAGGCTGGAGAGCTTACATTTCATGTCAGATTTTGTGTGTGTACAGAGAGGGTTGGCTGCCTGATCCAGATCTGACCTGTATGTCTTTCTCAGTGTTGTCAGAATAGCTTAGTGTGAGCTCTCTCGGGCAGGGACTGTCTTCTCCCTTCCTTGTGTGTACAGTGCCTACCAGAATGGTGCTGCTGATTGTGGTTCCTAGGCAGTACCAGAACATACATCATAATTAGAACAAACCTGCTCCTGGGGGAAATAGCCATATATCAGATCAGAAAAATGGCATAAATCATTTGCATCGTCCATCTCTTTCCCGCTACCCATGTTCTATTTTCTCAGGGCCCATGCCACTGCGGATCTCTCTCTTCTGTACTCTAGCACTATGTCCCTTACTTAAATCCTCTCTCTCTCTAGCTTCTTCCTGCCACTTCCTTGTTTGCGGGTTTGTACTAATTTATTCTTTGTATTATGGTAACATCTAGAAACCCCAGTCAAGAATCAGGGCTGTATTGTGCTAGGCACTGTGCTTGCCAAATGACAAAGAGACAGTCCCAACCCCCGGCTAGGTATGAGACAGGACAAAATACAGTAGAACCTCAGAGTTACAAACACCACAATTATGAACTAACTGATCAATCAAACATCTCATTTGGAACTGGAAGTACACAATCAGGCAGCAGCAGAGACAAAAAAGAAGGGAGGGGAGGAGCAGATACAGTACAGTACTGTAAACTACTAAAAAAATTAAAGGGAAAGTTTAAAAAAAAAGTTGACAAGATAAGGGAACAGTTTCAGTGTTTCTTTCATTTAAATTAAGATGGTTTAAAGCAGCATTTTTCTTCTGCATAGTAAAGCTTCAAAGCTGTATTAAGTCAATGTTCAGGTGTGAACTTTTGAAAGAACAACCATAACATTTTGTTCAGAGTGACAGACAACCTCCATTCCCAAGGTGTTCATAACTCTGAGGGTCTACTGTAAGTGGGTGAAAAATTCAGAATGGGTTCTGGATGAGATGGAAAAAAAAAACACACCTCTGTTCATATATTAAGCAGATAAACAGAGGATTTGATAGATACTAAGTCAAGTTGTTAACCTCCAGGGTTTAAGGAAAGCATTTTTTTAATTTAAATTTTAATACTGAAAGTACTGTTAAACAGTTGTTAAACATAGCTGAAGTAAATCTCTGCTGCTGAGTGCAGCTGGTAAACCCTGTCTTTCTGTTTTAAGTCAAATGTCACTTTAAATTGGGAGCTAGAACTGTGCCTTAGAATACAGCATCAAAGGGACTAAAACCAAATAAAAAATATTTAGCCAGTTTGGAAGTTGGAGAGTATGCAGATTGTTAGGGATAAAATAATATATGTACCTGAAATTAATGATTCCCTTCTCCTGCCCTTTGTTTGTAATGTAAACCACAAAGTTAAAGCAAAAGCCCTTTGTTTTTCACCATCATACAGCAACACTTCCGTGTCCCTGCTATGAGCACCTGTAGGGTGTCTGGCTGTCATATCTTGCTGGTATTTCATGCAAACATTTTTTCAGTTACTATTTGTGGGTTTTCATCCCCTAAACTTTGCTTTGACTAACACATTTTAAGCTAGACAAGCATGTTTTTCATCCTTTAGCAAAAATCTTAGACAACTTAGCCTTCGTATGGGGATATACAGAAATAAGTATCTGACCCAACTTTTCAAAAACTCTGAATGTTTTTGTATTTTGGAAGTTTTAAAACAGTAGTAGATGGAACCAAGAAAACCTGTGGTAGTGCTGCATGGTGCTAGCATTGTTAATACTAGATGTGCTATTTTATTTTCCAGCCTGCATAACCTGGTGCTTCAGATTCATAGTCAAACCAGGAAGGAGGCAAACTGAGGGTGTCTGCGTATACAGTATTATTTTTTGGAAATATTGCTGCTCATGGTGAATTCATTAGTTTATAATCAATTGACTCTTGTTAATCAACTTGATTAAGAAATGGACATTGCATTATAAAAATACATTAAAAGAACATTAAGATTGTAAAATCCAGTACTCAGAAGTTAGGAAATGCCAGATCTGAGGTTAACCATGCAACATTAATTTAGCTTTTTAGTGCATATGCATTATGATACAGTCTTTAAATACTTGATCACAGGGTCACAGGCTGATAATTTAGAGACTCAAAAACATTTGATCTAAGATATTAATGTTTGTGGTTTTGCCCTAGGTTTTGGCCGAAAGTAAATTACAGTTTTTTTTTGTCATCGGACAAATGCGAGGGTGTCTAGATTAGTATTTTAAAACATATTAGTTAATTGGCAATTGGCTAATTTGAGTTAGAACAGGAACAAAAACTCTAGTCTGCCTACTTTTAGTCGTGCTACTAAAGAAGTCAGGCAAAGTGATATGAAACATAGAAACTAGAATTGTTTCCTATAACTGAAATATTTATAGTTTTTTTTCCTGTAAAACATGTGACATATACCAAATACATGGCATTTTGATATGCTATAAAGATTTTCATAGTGATTTTTTGGGATAATCTGTATAACTCACTCTTGGCTTTGGCAGTCTCTTACTAATACATCCATGCTAAACTTATGCTGATCAAACTTTTGTACCACACAAATATGTTGTTTTGGTTTCTTCTACAAGTGTGCTCTGAGAAACATTCAAGACAAAAATGTATCCTTGCCCTCAGTACACATCACAAATCATCAAGAGAAGTAATTTCTGACTCTACAAGAGCTGGTCTTGTGTCTCAAGAGATGAAAGGCTTGTACATTAACCCACTGTGCCAGCCAGTGAGGCACAAGTAAATGTGGATTTACTGGCAAGATGAGTTTTCAGGTTGCATTTCTATCTTATTCGATAGAAGTTGGGTCTTTGGAGGATAGTCTTCTGAGGGATCATAAATATTTGAGTTTACAATAATTATAATGAGAGTATTCTACAAGCCCACATTTTCCTCTGAGAACCTTAATTTTATGTCTGTCTTTGGAAATAGGACCGATTATCAGCTTGCCATATTCTGAGCACAGATAGACGGGGGTAGGTACCAAGAAGCAGTGTGCAACCACCCCAACTCCAGTCCTGGGGATAGTTCTGAATCAGATGGATTTTCAGCGTAGATTAGAGAAGCTTCAGGGCTGCTCTAAACAAAGTTTGGGTGGAAACATCATTTAGGGATGAATTTATTAAAGGGGAAACTGTGTATGCTAGTAAAGAGGGTAGGAAATAAATGAGTAAACTACAGATAGAAGCTAGTGAAGAACTGTCAACTGTAAAAGAGTCCCATTTAAACATAACACATGAAGGCAAGTAACTAAATATTGACAGAATTGTATAAGTGCATATGTACAAATGCTAGAAGTCTAAATATTAAGATGGTGCACTAGAGTGCTTAGCATGAAACGAGGATATTGATATAATAGGCATCATGGAAACTGAATGGAACACAGTAATATCAAGGTACAAAACATATAGGAATGACAGCGTAGGCCCTGCTGGTAGGGGAGTGGCACTATATATGAAAGAAAGTATGGAGTCAAATAACGGTACCATAGAATCTCTGGATGAAAATTCCATGTTTGAACAATAAGAGAATAGCAGTAGGACTGATCACCTGACCAGGTTGGTGATGGTGATTGTGAAATGCTCAGGGAGATTAGAGAGGCTACAGAAGCAGACGATGCAATAATAATGGAGGATTGCAGCTATTCTTATATTGACTGGATATATGACCTCAGAAAGAGATGCAGAAATGAAATTTTTAGACACATTTAAATCATTCCTTTTTGGAGCATCTAATCCTGGAACTCACAAGGGGAGAGGTAGTTCTTGACTTAGGCCTAAGTGGAGCACAGGATCTGGTCTGAAAGAGGGTAAAGCTGAACCGCTTGGTAATAGCAACCCTAGTGTAATTAAAATTATGTCCCTGTAGGGGAAAAATACCAAAGAAACCCACCACAGTAGCATTTAGCTTCGAAAACGGGAACTATACAAAAATGAGGAGGCTAGTTAAATGGAGATTAAAAGGAACAGTCACAAGGGTGAAATGCCTGAAAACTGTACGGAGGCTATTTAAAAACACTATAATAGAGGCTCAAACAAAATATATATCCCAAGATAAAAAAAAAAAAGGCCACTCTTGCTAAACAGCAGAGTAAAATATGTAGTTAGAGGTAAAAAGTCATGCTTTAAAAATTGGAAATCAACTACTACTGAGGAAAATAGAAAGAGGCATAAACCCTGGCAAGTCAAGTGTAAAATATAAGGCAGACCAAGAAAGGATTTGAAGAGCAACTAGCAAAAGACACACAAACTAACAGCATTTTTTAAAAGTACATCAGAGCAGGAAGCCTGCCAAATGGTCACTGGGGCCACTGAACAATCGAGGTACTGAATCAGTGCCCAGAGAAGGCAAGACCGTTGTGGCGAAGCTACGTGAATTCTTTGCATTGGTTTTGACTGCAAATGATATGGGTGGGATCCCCACTCCCATATAGATCCCATGCCAACATAGCGTGTTTGTACTTTCAGAAAGCCTTTCACAAGATTCCTCACCCAAATGCTCTTAAGCAAAGTAAAGAGTCATTGGATAATAGGGAAAGTCCTCGCATGGATCAGTAACTGGTCAAAAGATAGGAAACAAAGAGTAGGAATAAGTGGTCATTTTTCACAATGGAGAGAAATAAATAGCAGGGTCCCCCAAGGAGCTGTACTGGGACCAGTGATGTTCAGGATATTCATAACTCTCTCTCCGCTGTTAAGATCATTTAAGTCCAAAGCTGACTGAAGAGTTACAAAGGGATGTCACTAAAATGGGTGACTGGGCGGTAAAATGGCAGATGAAATTTGATGTTAAATGCAAGGTAATGCACCTTGAAAAGAATAATTCAAGTTCTACGTACGTATGGATGATATCTAAATTAGCTGTTCACTCCAGGATCTCTCTTTTTTTGAGTAATATCTTGGATAGTTCTCTGAAAACATCTGCTCAATGTACAGCGGCAGTCAAAAAGGTGAACAGAGTATTAGGAACATTGGGAAAGCGATAGAAAATAAGACAGAAAATATCAGAAGGTTGCTATGTAAATGCATGGTACGCCCACTCTTTGAAGACTGCGTGCAGTTCTGGTCGTCCCATCTCAAGAAAGATTAGATTAGAATTGGAAAAGATGCAGAGAAGGGGAACAAAGATGATTGGGGGTATGGAACAACTTCCATATGAAGAAAGATCAACAAGACTAGGACTGTTCCGCTTAGAAAAGAGATGACCAAGGGGAAATATGATAGAGGTCTATAGAATCGTGAATGGTATGGAGACAATGAAAAGGGTAGTGTTATTTACTCCTTTGTGAAACATAAGAACTAGGGCAAGTGTTCTCAAACTGGGGGTCGGGACCCCTCAGAGGGCCATGAGATTATTACATGGGGGGTTGTCAGCTGTCAGCCTCCACCCTAAACCCCGCTTTGCCTCCAGCATTTATAATGGTGTTAAATATTTAAAAACACTTTTTTATATATTTATCAGAGGGGGTTGCACTCAGAGGTTTGCTATGTGAAAGGGGTCACCAGTACAGAAGTTTGAAAACCACTGAACTAGGGGCACTTGATGACATTAACAGGCAGCTGGTTTAAAACAGACAAAAGGAAGTACACAGTCACACAACACATAGTCAACCTGTAGAACTTATTGCCGTAGGATGTTGTGAAGGCCAAAAGTATAACTGGTTCGAAAAAATTAGATAAGTTCCTGGCAGATAGGTCCACTGATGGCGGTTAGACAAGATGGTTGGGGACATAACCCCCTGCACCAAGTGTCTCTAAACTTTCAAGTTCCAGAAGCAGGGACTGGACGACAGGGAGTGGATCACTTGAAATTGCCCTCTTCTGTTCTTTCCCTTTGAAGCAGCTGACCCTGGCCACTGTCAGAGACCTCATACTGGGCTAGATGAAACATTGAGCTGAGTGGTATGGCCATTCTTACATTCTTATGCTAGCTGCCAAGGGACTGTTCTGGTGTCTGGACATCATCGGGGCATATGGACACTGTGTTGGAGCCCTCTCTTTCAAGGGCTGGGATGGATTTACCTACAGTCTCGCTTGCACTGGAGGGATCCACAACTAGCAGATTTAAGTCTGCCTTCTACCAGGAAAAAAGGCACAAAGCAGGCATAATGGGTCCAGTTATTTCTCTTTTGGTTAGCATTTTTAAAATGCAAATCCTAGACGCCTGTCACTGTGGGGGAAGGATGGGACCTGATAGGATTATCAGCTAGCGTAGGCAGGCTGATGATGCAAATAACATAATGGGAAATCTGTTTTTCCTCAACCACTGTGTTTTCTTGGAGGCTACCGCACTCACTCCTGCCTTTCTCCACATCCTTCCTTAAGGGCTTAGGTGCTACTAACTGTTCCTACTCCCTCCCTTTAGGGCCCAACTTTGCTGTTTATAAACCCAATTTGGCTGCTTTTTCTTTCCACTGGGCTAATTGAATTTGCATGGCATAATGGCAGTATATTTATAGAACATCCCATATTGTGCCTCTTAACGTAAAACATGGCAACCAGCTTAATTCAATGGAGAATTGGCTGGAGGAGAGAGCGGGCTGTAGCAAGGAGGAGAGGTGGTGCACCTCGGGACAGCACAGACCCCACTGGATCCAACAGCAGCAAGAAATATGGTAAGCACAGGGAGTCTAAATGTTTGACTCTGTAGGGAACCTAGGGCAAAACTCAGTTCTGCAAGAACCATTGAGAACATTTGCTGCTGGATTGCCTCCCCCTACCCCCCCAAAAAAATTTGGTAACTCTAATCTGGTCTTTTAAGGACTATACTTGAATTTGGCAGCCTATTTGCTGCCGTATTTCTCAGAGCTTCTCAATTTCATATAGATCTGCTCTTTACAAAAGCATAGAGAACCCTGTCTTTCAGCTTGTTTTTTTTTCTGTTGAAAGAATTTAACTGTATTTTTTGTTTACTTGTATGCTGGTAACATGTTGCATTAGATCTAGGACATGGGGAGAAAGAGGCGGCCAAGTAGGACGCAATTGTTCATCTTCAATTTTTCCAAATCTGAAACAGCTCATGTGCCACACCCGTGAAGAGTGTTTTCTGGGTGTGGGGTGTTGGAGAGCATTTTGCACTGTACCATAGATACGCCTTAATCTGTCCCACCTAATCTTGTAGCTTATTCTGTCTGGAAGTGTGGCCAGGCCATAATATGGGCCAACATTAATTCATCCACTGAAGTTGTTCCAAGACCACTTCTTTTTCCACTTCTTATATGCCACTCCACAAAGTAAACTGCAGTGTGCATAGAGCATTCTGGAAATACAAAGGAGAAAGTGATGCTTTGGTCATTCAAACAAATCAAGCAAGAAAGTGCAAAACATGGGCTCAGTCATACAGCCCTTAAATTATGTGAGTTGTTGCCCTGAAATGACTTATGAGCCGTAGAATTTATTTTTGTAATGACTGTTGTTTGAATGTTTCTGTCATTAGAAAGGATTGTGTCATAGCACATGACACATGCTGAATGTACAAATGAACTGGGAAACACAAACGACCAAAACAGCGACCTAACATGAAAACACATCAAACAAAATAAAATCATATTTGCAAAAATCTGCAAACTTGAACTGACTTGTTATAAATACCAAGTATTTTTGTGTAGGATCCCCTGTCCTCCCCTCCTGTGCACAGTGGGATGTTAGTCCTTGAAAGTGAATAGAAAATCCTTTTTAGTTAAAAGGGCAGAAAAAAGAGAGGGCACTCTTAAAATCCCGAATCATTAGTTAGATATCATTAGACTAAAAAGGATAGTTTTTTTCAAAACATTGCATGTTTCATGCTGTAAGAAAAGCAAATCTGTCTTTAGGCAAGGAAGTGCTGGACAAGTAAGGCCCTACAGAGGCTGCACAGTTCAGTTAAAGGTACAGAAAGATTGGAAGGACAGGATACATATACCTCAGTGTAAGTGCTAAGCATGGGGTGAGGGGATAGGAATTTTTGAGTTCTAATCCCAACTCTTTCACTTACTGTCTGGATGACCTTGTAAAGTCATTTAATCCCCCGTGACACTTTCTCCATGTGTAAAACTTGGGTAAAGATACTATTCATTATTGAAGTGCCCAGAGTGCATGCAACACAGCATAAAATGTGATCCATGCCTGAGAAATTTACAATCTGAAAAGACATGAGGCATGCTAGAAATCCCAGGAGAGGGATTATTTGAGCGTATATATTTTTTAATTTAATTTGGAGATGACATTTGTACTATTATGGTCTGGGTTTGAAAGAAGCAAGATGCCTGGCATACCAGGAATAGGCTGTGGGGTCAGCAGGGGAGAAAGCATGAAGATGAGAGGAGATGAGGAGAGAAGTGAAGTAGGATTCATGAGCAAAGGTGATGGTGGTAATAACGGAGAACAGCCAGGCAGAGAAGGTTTGAGCAGGAATATAATGTAAGGAGGGCAGTTGAATTTGGGTGGGGATAGGTGAGAGGTGGTCTGTGGAGGGATTGAGTGTGAGGTGATATTGACCAAGGGGTGGTAGTTGCATTCTAAATGGAGTGGGGGAGATCAATACAAGAATGGTGGAGGGCAGAAAGATGATGCTTGAAGTATTCAGGAGCATAATCAATGCGTGGACAAGCACTTTAGCCGTAGGCACAAGAGTGGAAATTTGGAGATATTGGAAAAGAATGAGTAGGGTTTGGTAACTACTTGGATATTGGGTAATAGGAATGTAGAGGAACTGAGAGAAAAAAAAAAAAAAAGGTTGTGAGCTTGGCTGAAAGGAAGGGCGGGCAGTTGCAATGGAAAAAGAAGAGAGAAAGTAGTGCCTAAGAAGAAAAAAATTAGTTCTTTCTGTCATACGTGGCAGGGGGGTTGTGAAGATTGCTTAATGTTTGTGCTGTGATTTGAGATACAGATTACAGTAGAAGTTGTAAATAGTTACGGCACTACTAGTTCTAGGTAAAAACTTCTTCATACTGCAGGTATTAAGAGGATCTCACTTTCTGTGAGACGCACAGACTTTAACCAAACTCCAAAGATAAAGTTAGAGAAACTCCCAACATTAGAAGAAAATAGGAAAATTAAGTCATCCAAGCAGATTTAATTCTGTCCTCATCCCTGCCAGCCTTCTGTTGTTTCCACTACCACATCTAGATTTTTGGAGAATGTTTCTTTGTCAGAACTTTTAAGAGGTTTTTGTGGCTTGTGGCAGTTTGGGTTTTTCACAAAGTGAATTGTCATGGCAGTCTGAAAAAAGCCATCTTTAAATCTGAACACTTTTTTTTTTTTTAAATTGTTTGACAGTGTTGTAAGGTTAATTTAGGATTGGATAATTTATGACTATATAATACTATTGCACCCGTTACTATGAATGTATTTTGACTGCATATTAGTAGCAGCAAACTCCTAAGGCAGTGGTCCCCAACCTTTTTGGCTGGCGGGCGCTAGCTGAAGGACCACTGCGGCAGTGGAGCACTTGCCAAAATGCTGCCGAATTTCGGTGGCATTTTGGCGGTGATGCCTCTCAGTGACGCCGCTTGTTGGCGACAAATGACATCAGCGAGAGGTGTCCCCACCGAAATTCGGGGGCGATGCCTCTCGATGACGTCACTTGTCGGTGACAAGCGACGTCAGCGAGAGGCATCCTTGCCGAAATGCTGCTGAAATTTGGTCGGTGCTCTCCCAGGGGCCAGGACGCAGGCGCATTAAGATGCCCCTGTGGGCGCCATGGCGCCCGCGGGCACCGTGTTGGGGACCACTGTCCTAAGGCAATGAACTTGAGCTACAGAGGCAGAAAACAGTGTTGTGTTTGAATTAAAAATATTCATTCGAGAATCTAAATATGAAAACAGGTGAGAGCAATAGGTAAGACTCTGGGGAATAGAATGTCACAGGAAAGGTATAGATTCAGAAGAGGAAAAACAATGTTTACAATGTAATAATCTGTGTATTTATTAGAGTGGCTGTAATGAAAGCAAATGAAACAAAGTTAACCTAGTGTCGGAGAAGAACGTAGTTCTCACTCTCTGGTTGAGTGCAGCAAAGTCAGATACTTTATTCTCAAGCAATTGCATAGAGAGAGTGCACTGGGATACAGGGTTTACCCCCTCCTAAGCAGGTCTCTCTACAGGTAAACAATTACAGCAAGCATTTATACCTTTCGTTACATACAATAATAAGCAACAGCTGCATTTTGTTTATACATAGATCATCTTGATATCTTATTTTTCTCACACAGTACTTTCCCACTCGCCTCACACAATCCTCGCTTCTACGAATCTCGCGTTATTAGGGTTACAGCTAGCCTGACTCTTGCTAACAGAGACTGTCATGCACTGAAATCCCCTTCAAATCCCTGTCAGTTCTTTGTCTACTTCCACGCTAGTTTAGTTGTGCATTTGGCAGTTAGGACCCTGCTTTTGCATCTCATCCAAAAGATGGGATCCTTGGTACGGTGCTGTCTTGCATGTGTATGGATTTAGTACTGTCACCAACAAATAAGGGTCTCCTACTGAATTGGCAAAATGATGGAGTTGTGTTGTCCTGTGTTTTCCTTAGTGCATTCCCATCAAACTTCTGTTTGGGTCTGGCCTTTCATATTCTGTGCAATCTAAGGATGACACAATTGCAGCTTGAGGAAAGTTTCTGCAACACTGTTAAGACAGATTTCTTAAGATAGAGTAATAAATGGTAGAGATGGGTCTGTGCCATGATGCTTAGATCAGGCATGCTCCAAAGTCTGAGTGTGTTTGGACCCAGTGTTCAGGTTTGGTCCCAGATACTCTGTAATATGTAATGATTGCTGGAGTACATTTCAGAACTCTGTTGAAATGGGACCGCATCCCATCCCCAGTGACAGTAAAAAGGCCAGAAACATTGAATTAAGTTCATGCCTCCATATTCTGTTCTCATTTCCTTAAGTCAGGCAGAGGAGCCCTCTCCTATCGCTCCCTGATATTTGACTTGGCTGGTCTGAGGTCTGCGCCTTTTGTCTGTGACTGACAAAAAGTGCTTTTTGGTGGGATAAATGTCTGCCTTTTTTTCTCCCTTCCTTCTCTGCTGCTCCGTTCCCCCCTTTTCTCTACAGGAAAAGCTCATCTCCATGTCTGTGAAGCAGATCTGCAACTTTTTGGGGGGACTGACCACCTTACTTATGGCTACCTCTAACTCCCTGTTTTACCCTTATCACTTTTTGTGTGGCAGAATCTCTTCTCTTTCGCCTCAAGCATTGGGGTTTGGGTACGCATTGCAACAGGGTCTTTCCTACCCCTCATGACCCTTCCAGCTGCTGGGTGCTGTATTGGGTCCTCTGCTGCCTTTCCCCAGGCCATGGAGTGTAGGGCAAGGGCTTGCTGAACCAGGCCCTCTTTCCCCTCCATGTAGGGAAAAGGACTGGGGAGCTCGTGAGGTGTTTGCCGTAGGATCCTCTTCTTACCCTGTAGAATTGATAGAAGAGGATCCCTAGATGTGAGTTCACATCACCTTCCTTTTCTCCTCTTCCTCCAGTGATAGTCGCTTATATCACAACAGCAGGGAGGCAGAAGGCAGTGTCAACTCCTGATGTGGTCTGCTGCTGGCCCAGCAGTCATGGATGGCTGGGAGGGAGCAGGCCTCTTTCCCTTCTCCCCCCCCACCCATGTTCTCTCTTAACGTAGAAACATTTGGGGAAGAAGAGTTTCTAGGTCCTGTCCCTCAACCCTGTGATCAGTGCTGCCTTATTTCTCTTCTGCTTTTTTCTATTCCTTTCCTGTCACACACTCTCTCCTCTCCTTCCCCAACTTGTTGTTAGTTTGTATAGAACTTAGTGTCCTAGGCACTTACTCACCTGTCTCCCATCTCCTGCTTTTGCAATTCCATTCCAGCCTCTGACCCACCTTTATCCTCTTACCTCTACTCCAAACAGTTTTAAGGATAGACCCTAGGAGGAGTTATAGTATTAACCGCTAGAAATAAGTTTATTGCTTCCCTAATCACAGTGAATAGCTCTGCTAACGATCTTCGTTGAGCCAGCACATCATGCTATCCCAGGGAGATAAAAAAACGACACTGGATTAGGTTTGAGTACTAAAGGCATATCTTCTCAGCCTAGAATGAATATTGGTAATGCTGCATTTAAACCAAAGAATTCTCTCAAACTATCTTTACTTTTTTTTGTTTTAAAAATGAAAAATAAATACATTGAGTCTTCTGAGCAAAAGCAATGGTCCAAATCCTCAGTTGGTTTGACTTGTGGCATAGTTTCAGTTTACACCAGCTGAGGCATTATTTGTGAAGAAAATATTCTGCTTACTGGAAGGGGAGAGCCAGTGGTATGTCAGAGGATAAAATAGGTGGGCGGATACTCCTGGTTTCAGGTCTGTCTTTGGTCAGTTCCATGAAGGAGGCGGCACTTGGTTATCAGAATGAAACGAGATAGCAGGACAATCCTAAGGCTAATGCACTTACTTTTTGGTTCAGTATTATGTTAGTGTTCCAACACAGATTTCATTCTGAATGTGCCAAATGGGTGCTAAAGATTACATTTATGCATACAAGTTTGCTATTTTGCAAAGGTTATTTAGAGCTTTCTGAGAATAATTATACAGTACATCACTGATTAGTTTTTGGCAGTCTTCAAAATGTTTCAGGTCTGTGCCTTAAGTAATGAAAATGATTCATGCTCCATGGTTTCTAACGCAGTGGCACTGAGGTACTAGTAATAAATTGCCTTGGGAAAATTATCCTTTTACAGTGTGCCATTGAAAAGAAGTGTGAGATGGTGGATTTCCAATAGTTTTTAGAAAATTGAGTGAGTGTTTGGAAGCAAATATTTACTAAACATTTTTATATGGTGGTTTTATGCTTAAACAAGACTGAAAATTACTACACATTTTGTAGCAAGCCACTAGCTTTGGAGAGAAAACTCTTCCAATAGATATTGATGGTAGAAATTCAGGGAAAAAGATTCAAAGATGAGCAAGCTAATATAAAGCCTGAGGATCAAATACTGATCACAATGAAAACTTTAGCCTTTCATATGGGGAGTCTCTGTAGCTTTGATAGTAAACAGGTTTAGACCGTCAAAGCAGTGCTTTTATGCATTCATAGAAAAATGTGCTATTCTCAAATATGTTGCATGCTGATTAAACATAACCCTGTAACATATTTGTCTCTTTTGGGACATTAAAAATATCTCTAGTAAATTCAGCTGTACTGTTAAGAGGATGGAAAAGAGGAATTCTAAGGTAGGTAATCCTTCACCTAAATTATCACCCCACGTTAATTTAGGGTTTGTCTGGACAGAGTTAGTGTGCAGCAAGCTGCGATGTGAATCTATAGCACATTAGCATGCGCGTATCAACTGTCCATGTAGACCCTGCTACCACCCACTCCTTCATTTATACTAATTTTAAGAAAAGTTCCACCATATTTTGTGTATTGCTCTCATACTGGGTCCATATTTCTGAGATTATCTGAATAAGAATGACAGAAACGTAGCAATTGGATCATTATTGCAGAACTTCACAAAGCCTTTTACTATATTGTTCACTTCACTCTAAACTTTAGAACGAAAGACTCAATGAGGTAAATGGTGGTGGATTAATTAACTTTGTTTAGCATTGTTCTGCATATGGCAAGATCAGAGCTTTTGATGTTGGTGGTAGTTTGTATTCACAGAAATCCTGTACATGTGCACAGATGATAAATGCTTAATTGTGTCCTGTGAGGTGTGCAAGTCAGACAAAGGACAGAATCTGCAAGATGAGAGGGGTGTTTGGCTTTTGAAAGGCAAGACATCAAAAGACTTTACAAATATTAATGTAAGGTTCAACAAATGGCCCACATGACTTAAGTGAAAATGTTAGTTTAGACAAGAGCAACTGCCAACAGGAAGACCCAAGGTTTTGGGTGTAATGAGCTAGAAGGAAAGATTTAGGGGCCAAATGTTCAATTTGGAGTGCCTCAAAATAGGCATTTAAATTCATATTCAGACACGTTTTACGTGTCTATGTTGAGGTATCTGCATTTCAAAGGAGGAAAAAAAGGTCATGTTGGGGTAGAAATCTGAGGCATAGCCTTTTAAAAGGAGTGCTACAAAGGTTAGATGGAGAAATTGTTCTCCATAGCTATTAGCTGTATGGTTAGAAAAAATGGCTATTTTCTAAAGCAAGAAAAGGTACAGTGAATGGAAGAAGCTGTTTTGGTAAACTCAACAGGGCAGTGGGACATGCCACAAAAAGGAATAAAAATATTATTAGTAGAAATCTGAGTCATATTTTGAGTAGCCAAAAGTGCTGAGATTAAAGTAATGGGAAACTTACTCTTTTGGTTAGCAAAATTCCAGTGGGCTAAAACTGGAGGGTTTGGGTCACACCCTAAAAGTTTGCTTGGAATATTGAGTTTGCCATCAAGGCTTGACCACTCCCCTGACTAAAGGGTGTGGCAAGAAGCTCTGCTACCTCTGCTTTCTGTCTCCCACAAATCCTTGGGAAAGATCTCCCAGGGAGTGGGATGCCTGCCTTACTCCCCCTCCCCAATTCAGTAGCTTCCCGCCCATTCAGTAATGTGAAACTGGAAATTCTCCTTCCTACTTGGTTTTTTAAAAAGCCATTTACTTCATTTGTGGGTCTGAAGGAGAATGAATAATCCAGGTCAGGGAAATTGCATTCAAACCTCTGTGTAAAGCACTAGCAGACATTTGATCCTATAAAAATATTGCAGGATACATTGTACAAGTAAAGAATAGATTTTTTTAAATCCTTAAAGGCTTTTATATAATCAAACCTGTATTTTGTGACTTAAGCTGCTTGAGGGTGAACTTTTAAGTGTATTCAGTGAAGTTGGTGGTGGCTCAAGGTTTTAATATCCATCTCTGTCCTGTGTATGAAGGAGGAGCACAATATTATTTATGTATTGCTCTCTCTTATGTGTAGACTCAAGTGGCCCAGCACTTGCTATAGCTTCTGCTGAAGTCAGTTTTGAAATTCAGCACAGCCATCCCTTAGCTCAATCATTATTGGCTCTGACCATCTGGTCAGGGAACATCTGATCAGGTTTAGGCCCAGGTAGTAAGGTTGTATGTAAGAAAGTGCCAAAAGAGTCTCTCATGTATGGTCAGGTGGAGTTGTGTGGCCATTTGCAGATTTACATGGTAATCTTCTGCGGCAGCAGACTGGATTGGTCTATGGGTTATTTTTCCCTTTCTCCGAGCACTTGCAGGGTTCATGTGGTAAGACAGATGTTATACCTAGAGGTTGGAGCTAAGGACAGATGACACATCTTTATGTGCTCGTGATGCCCTTAACAGGAATCTTTTTGAGATAGTGAGAATTGTGCCTGGGAGACCTGTGGTTCTCAAGTGGTTGTGCACCAAGAGCGGTCTGTAGGTGTACAGTGAACAGAGACTGCGAGGACTGGGCGCTCCTGAATAACTGTTGGTTAATTTTGATTTAAGGTTTTGGACAGAGGCCTTTTAAATAAACGTGAGATCTAGAGTTGTATTGGCAGTTCTGACAAGTGGCACGAGCAATGTGTCACTAGCTCTTTGAGATACAGAATGAATTGAAGTTGATCTTTATATGCTTTGAGGTTGCCAATGGTGACCTAGTGGGTGGATTTCTGCCCCTATGATTTTGATATACTTTGATGTACTAATTTTCCCTGCCCCCACTAAAGCATCCTGAACTGTAGACTCATTGGTTGGATGAGACTAAGAGAAGCACTAATGCTTACTGTTAATGTCTTGACTATGTGATGAGCAGTGCAAGATGACTCAAATCTGTGATTGCATCTTTGTCAGTCTGACTTGAGAACCTTCAAAGAAGTTTTATCTTCATACATTTGACACTTCAGTGGCCAGTCTGTTGACCTAATAAACTGCTCTAAGAAGGGTATGTTCTAGAGAAAAACTAAAATCAGAGTTGTTATACATCAATTTCAAAGCATTATAAGAAGAACAGTTTTTTTTATTTCCAATAATTTTGGCTGGTGTAAAATCCTATTTAGTTTTATTTGTTATAATTCTTTGTGTGGAAAAAGTAAGACTCCACATCGAAGTAATTAATTGTAGTATATTGATTCGTACACTTCTATGCAAGGTTGCTTTGTGATTGAATATTGAGCCTTGATGGAGCAGATGGATGAGTCCCTAAAGTCGTAGCTGGTATTTGTACCTCTAAATTACAGGTGGACACATTCGCTACACTAGCATGCAAGTGTCACCCTTCTGCTCCTCTGAATTGGCAGCAACAAGGACCAGGTTCAGTATCCAGGGGTTCCATTTCAATAACACAATGCAAAACTGGCTCGAGCCCCCACCCGGTGACCTGGGACAATTACATACCACCCCTCCCCCCCCAGGCGCCTCTAAGAGGCAATACTTCCCCACTTGGAAGCACGGAGTCCGAGTGTAGCAAAATCCTTTTAATAAAGGAGGGAAACAATGTGGCATTATGTTGGAGAAACACCACAAACAGGATTATAACACAAACCATGAGCGAAAAACCCCACCTCCAAGTATGTTTGGCAATGTCCTTTTTCCCCTCAGGGTCTTAAGTCCAAATCACCCCAGAGTTCAAAAGTTCATCTGAAGAGTTTTATCCCCCCAGCCTGGGTGGAAATGGAGGGGGCACACAGGGTGTAAAGGCGCACATTACGTGGGCCGAGGCCGACTGCCCTGTCTCTCCGAGGAGATCTGCTGCAGCCTTCACCACGAACAGCTCTGCTCCGCTCCTCCAGCCATCCCCGCAAACTGCTCCCGTTCCACTCGCTGTTCCATGGGCCGCTCCAACCGTCCCACACACTGCTCCACTCCAGCAGATGCTCCGCTCCACCAGCTGTCCCCACAAACGGCTCAGCTCCACTCTGCTGCGCTAGACTGCTCCAACTGTCCTGCAGACTGCTCTGCCAGCTGCTTAGTGATATATCTTCAAGCTCCCCCACTAGTTAACACAGCACTCAGTGATCTCAGCTCTTAATGATTTCAGCTTGTAATAGGGGAGCCCCAGTGCTGGTGCACCATTGGTCCAAAGTGAATTCAGCTCAGCAGCCTCTAGCTAGATTTCTAATAGAATTAAAATTAGCTCTGCTATTCGACAGTGGAGAGAGAGAAGGAAGTGCAATTGGTATGCCAGGCCCCCATGTCCCTGGTCTAGTGAGTGCTACTTCATTGATGGTGAAATTCTCTATCATAAAGCAATTTCATAGTTCCTCATTCACATAATCAGGGTGACAATGCTTTACTCCTTCTGCCCCAATAACAAAGAAATTGGGGATCCCACAGCTGTCAAAGTAACCATCCCAGGCTGCTGAGGGCTATGCTAGGCAGGGTAGGTGTGCAAATGCAAATACCTGAAATTCCTTTCAACACTCCCCATTATTCACCACCAGATGTCAGGGTAGAGCTCATCCTGACTCTGCTTACACTAGTTACATACTTCCTGGTGTGTACACTTTGAAAACAAAGCACAGGAGAAGTGTGCACACACACAACCTACTAGTTTAGAATCGTGTTATACAGACTGTTGCTGCTTAATGTTTTGTAAAGGTATTTTGACTGTAGAGGTAATTGAAAAGTTGTGTTTTTACTATGAAGAATCAAATACACCATCACATGAAAAGAAAGATAAGTCAATTTTTAACTGTAAACTTATTTCATAGAATGGACTCAAATCTCAACCAGATACCTTCGAGAGCAGCTGGCAAAGATTGCAGAATTTTATCATGTGTCCTCAAACCAAGGCAATGGCTCGGTTGCTATGCCTCAAGAGGTGGAACAAGCCCTGAAGCAGTGGGAATATAATGAAAAGTTGACATTTTATCTGTTCCAGGTAACCTTGTAAAAAGTGCCTTTTTGGGGATGACTGTATTAGGTAGGGTCCAATTTTAAAATGCACTTAGAAGTAATTTGGCACTTTGCTTGCTCTTTCATAATTTGCAATTAGCAGCTTACAATTTGTGCATGTTTTGTTAAAATTTGCTAGGTATGATATTGTTTTAAGTTTTCTCTGTATTAGATTTATGAGGTTAAATGCATTCAGATTTAGAGAAAACTTTCAACTGGTTTTTAATTGTGGGTGCCTGGTTTAGGACATCTGGGATAGGGGTTCTAAGGACAAATATTTTGGTGGCCTCAGAGTGTGGCCACCAGCAAGAGTTGGTGGCTACTCTCACACTTTTCACTAGAATACTTAATTAGCCTTAGGAAAAACAAATAAATATGCACATATACACTTCCAACTCATTGTAATTTATTTATTGCTAGTTAGTAAGTCTGTTATGAAACGTGATATTAACAAAAATACAAGTATTGCTTTTCACAGCACACTTACTCAGCCCTGGCAAGCTTGGGGACAAATTAAGGCCTAGATGGATGGTTGGGAAGGTAGCAGGAGCCAGTGGCAATGAGGTTTAGTGAGTTGGGGGCTGGGGGTGGCAGTGTGGGGCTGGAGCCTGATGCCCCGTGGCCAGAGCCTGGGGTCCGCTGCCGCACAGCTGGAGCCCAAAGCCCTGCTGCCAGAGCCTGCCAATCCACCACCCAGGGGCTGAAGGCCAAAGTCTGAGCCGCACTGCCCCTAGGAAGGTGGGGAACTCACTGACTCCCTACTCCTCCCGCATTGTGCCCCAGGAGTCTCCAGAGGGGGGCAGAGACCAGCTGCTGCTGGTGGCCCCAGCAATCAACACCAAGGTGGGGCATTCAGGAGCAGCAGGGAGGGGGAGGGGCCACTATTTTGTCACCCCTCCCTAACCCCCACCCCATCACAGTCCAGGAGGCTGTGGCTGCAAGAAAAGCCCCTAGTGGCTGCATTTGAGAAATGCTGATCTAGGGCCTGATATTTCAGAGATTCCATGGTTCTTTTACTGGAGTTTTGGGTGCTCAGTACAACTGAGGATCATGTACTACTAGGTCTCTGAGGCGGTACACAAAAAATGGAGGCATCCAAAATAGAAATCCTTTTTGAAAATCTGGGTCTCCTTTCCCATGCCTCTGGCGTATGCACAGTTATTGTCACTCTGACAAAGCTGCAACTTCCTTGTCTTACCACTGATTAATTTTGCATGAAGTGGATTTAAACCTTTTAATTTAGAAAGAAATGCACATTGTTATCAAACTTCCCGTTTTCAGTCACTGAAACAGATAATGAGCAAATTAATATCTTCATTCAGGTGCAACTTCCTGATAGCAAACTTGTAGCTTCATATATGGTAATGAAAGAGCTATTTGTTCATAATAGGATAGTGTAATTCAGCTCAACTGTAACTTGAGGTTTTATGTGTATGTGTGGGGGGGCACATAGGGGAGCAGAGGGTGCTCCTTCCATAAGCCTAGTTTTCTGACCAAATTGTATGAATGAAGCACAAAGAGGTCAGATAGTATGTGTTGGACTGTGGCTTGAGCAGGGTTAAAGCTCAAGATTCTCTGAGCCCTTAGTTGAGTAGTCACTTCCTCAGCCCATTAGACACTGTGGCCTCCATAAATGCATTTTCAGCATGTATTTGATTCCAGTGCTTGTCCATACATATTCCATTCTTGGTACACATGCACCCAGTGCACTTGAGTTTGGATTCTTTTGGCCAGCAGTGTCTGTTGGGGGCTATGCCTATGGCCTGAGTGTCCTTGTGCCTCCAACCAAGGGTATGCAGGAGGGGGGTCCCCAGCTGTTCCTCAGTTCCTTCCTTCTCACTGCCTGTGGCTGTGAGTCAGATTTGCACTGTCTGAGCTTTGTTGCTTACTGTGCAGCCCCACTCACCCCTTTCCAGGGACCCCTTTTCAGGACAGCATGCTACATCAGGAGGTGCAGTCACTGCCATATCTCAGAACAGTGGAAGAAGTACCTCAAGAGCATGGGGAGGGCTTTTACCCTCATTACTTTCTGAATCCCAGAAAGCAAGAGGGCTGGCACCTTTTTCAGGACCTGGGACAACTGAACACGTCAATGTACATGTTCAGGATAACTATAATTTTGGTAATTCCAACTCTAGATCCACGTGACTGTATATAGCTTTCACTTCCAAGATTGTTATTTACCCTGCCTGTAGAAGGTATCTGAGATGACAAGTGTGCAGTTCCCATACCAGGACATTTTGCCAATTGACAGCATGAGGGGTATTCACAAAATGCCTGGCAATAGTGGGGACTTACCTCGGGAAACAAGGAGTTCAGATTTATCTGCGTTTAGATGATTGGCTCGTTTGCAAAAGTTGCATTGACAGGTCTAACACTCCATACTACAGATTGCAACTTTTCATCCCTTAGATCATAGAATCATAGAAAATTAGGATTGGAAGAGACCTCAGGAGGTCATCTAGTCCAACCCCTTGCTCAAGGGTTTCTATCCACCTTATAGTCCATTCATCCAATCCATACTTCTTTAACTTGCTGGGAAGTATTCTGTGGGAGACCATATCAAAAGCTTTGCTAAAATCAAGATATATCACATCCACCACTTTCCCCATATCCACAGAGCCAGTTATCTCCTTACAGAAGGCAATTAGGTGGTCAGGCATGACTTGCCCTTGGTGAATCCATGTTGACTGTTCCTGATCATCTTCCTCTCCTCCAACCCCAGGACTGACCACTTGATACCGGCTACTAGATCTACTGGGATTGCCAACTTTCTATTTGCACAAAACCAAACACCTTTGCCCTGCCACTGTCCTGCCCCTCCTCCGAGGCCCTGCCCTTTCTGAGGTCCCATCCCCACTCACTCCATGCCCCCCAGCCTCTGACACTTGCTCTCCCCACCCTCACTTGCTCATTTTCACCAGGCTGGCTCAGGCGGTTGAAGTGCAGGAGGGGGTAAGGACTCTGGCTGGGGGTGTGGGCTCTGCAGTGAGGCTGGGGATGAGGGGTTAGGGGTGTAGGAGAGTGCTCCAGGCCAGGACTGAGGGGTTTGGAGGGTGGGAGGGGGATCAGGGCAGGGGTAGGGGGTTGGGGTACAGGAGTGTATGAGGACTCTGGCCTGGGGTTGCAGGCTCTGCAGTGGGGCTGGGGAGCAGGAGAATGCTCCAGGCTGGGACCAAGGGGTTTGGAGGGTGGGGGGGGATCATGGCTTAGTCAGGGAGTTGGACGCGGGAGGGGGTCAGGAGTACAGGCTTCGGGTGGCACTTACCTGAGGCAGCTCCCAGAAGCAACAGCATGTCCCCCCTACAGCTCCTACGTGGAGGTGCTGCCAGGCTGTTCTGCATGCTGCCTTGTCTGCAGGCACCACCGCCGTAGCTCCCATTGGCCGCAGCTGCCCCTATGCCTAGGAGCTGGAGTGGGGACATACTGCCGCTTCCAGGAGCCATGCGGAGCCACAGCAGATAGGGAGCCTGCCTTAGCTCACCTGCGCCGCCGACTGGACTTTTAACAGGCTGACTGGGTCAGCGGTGCTGACTGGAGCCACCAGAGTCCCCTTTTAACTGGCTGTTCCGGTCCAAAACCGAACACCTGGGAACCCTAAGATCAACAAGTAAGTCAAGAAAAATCAGTACTAACTCCAAGTCAAAGAATGAAAGTTATAGGAGGGGCTTTAGTATCCCTGAGGCCAATGGCCTACCTGTAGCCATTGTTTAAGTTGACTGATAGCACTCACCTCCAATAATCTAGGCTGCTGCTTGTGAACCACAAGCAGTGGAATATGCATGAACAAGTATTCAAAGAAAATATTGTTACTTACCCTACAGTAACTGCTTCTTTGAGATGTGTTGTCCATGCATGTCCCATGACCCGCCCTTCTTCCCTGCGGAGTCTGATAACACCTGGATTCTGTATTGGGGGAAGGAATTGAGAGATAGTTGAGGCCATCCTGCTCTTTATGCCTATGTTCAGTGCACGAGGACACTCAGAGTGCAACCGTTGCACACCAATGCATACTGCTGGCCAAAAGAATCTGAACACAGGTGTATTGGGCGTATTTGCATCCACTGTGGCATATATATGGACAATACATCTCAAATAACCAGTTATTGTAAAGTAACTGTTTCTATGTGTCTCTATTGTTGTAAGTTAAAATAATTTTGATTTCTAAGAAGTTTAAAAAAAAAAAGGTGTGACTACAATAGCTATTTTCTATAGACTAACCACTGTACAATTAGTATGAGACTAAAGCCAGGTCGCATGCAGGGATCCATTCCTGGCATTTGAAGGTTACTTGGTTTCCCATTTGCAGAGTACTAGACTACACTGTCAGTCTTCAAAAACCAAGAACAACAAATTGGTGCTGAATTAGTTTTCTGCTCCATGGAGAATGCACTTTGTGGAGTTCCCCTCCTGGATGTTCAGCCTTGCTCTCCTCCTGCATGGTCCACTGTGCACTCTAACTTGCCTGACCTGCCACTAAGTGCCTCTTTCTAGTCTGATTATTAAAAATAACAGTAAAAAGGAATTCTGTTGTGGGGTAAATCACGAAAGGTAGCAAGAGGCTGTTCATGGAGAGTGTGTACACCCTGCCAAGCTGAAGGTCTGAGAAGGGGGAACCAAGACAGAAACGAGTCTCTGGTGCCAGGAGTCAGGCTTAGAGCTGTCATGGTAGTGAATCAGCCAAGGGGATGGGATTCAGACAGTCTGGTGAATTTGAACTATGTGCATAGTTCATTCCAGTTCATGGTTGCTTTCTTCATCTACTGGGCTTTGTGAGTAGCATTTGCTCTTGCATATTTTTCTTTCTAGGCTAATTTTGAAAAAAATTTGAGAGTTGTAGGGTCTTATCATCAAGCCTTAAAATCATTTCCATTTGAGACAGGAGATCAGAACCAAGTTGCATTATAAAGGAGCATTTGTAACAAAATTATAAAGCTTCTTGTGTGCTGCTTCCAATTAATTTTGATGCAATTTAAAAAAAAATTCTTTCAGGAGGGAATGCTTGAAAGACATGAGTATTTGACATGGATACTGGATGTTCTGGAAAAAATCAGACCTGCTGATGATGAACTTCTTAAACTCTTGTTACCGCTAATGTTGCAGGTACAGAACATAGTTTAAAGCTATAGTTATTTTTGAAAACAATTATATTTTAAAATATCCCAGGTAACTTTTTTTTATTTGGTGCTCTTCAGTATATTTTAAAAAGTTGCTTATATACTAGTGTTCTACCTATAAAATGTACTGAAATCTTTTTCCAGATGCTTTGTATTTGGACTAAACTACAGTTTTAATGCTTCAAAATTCCTCATGCCTTGAATACATAAATTAGGATTTCTAAACAGAAAAACAGGACCAAAAATGCTCTTTCAGGGCAGAAGATTTTTTTAGAGTCAGAACTGTAGACTAGTGTTTCAACTACGTTTTTGGTCTGAGAGATCTAGGTGAATTAGATGATCCCTTCTAATTTATGTATGTTAGATATCAGAATTGTAGTGAAAGTGAGCACCTTGAAAAGGCTGTCTTGCTTATTATATTATGCATTTTTTTTTCAGTATTCTGAAGAGTTTGTTCAGTCAGCCTACCTATCCCGTCGCCTTGCTTATTTCTGTGCCAGACGACTGTCTTTATTGCTAAGTGATACTCCTAACCTCGTAGCTGCACACTCACCTCACATGATTATTGGACCAAACAATCCTCCTTTAACAGCTCCAAGTCCTACTGCAACAGGTCCTGTGGTGAGCCCGGTACAGCTAGCCTGTTCAGATTTCTTTTCCTGCCCACAACATCGTCCTCTAGTTTATGGACTGAGTTGTATGCTGCAGGTAGGTAGATGTTTTCAAGGCTCTAACAATTCTTATTGCAATATATGTGGGGACTTGATGATTTATGAGTCTGGTCATGGGATAAAAACTCTTCTATGTATAGGTCATTATTTCATATCTGTCTGAGACAATTATTGTTACCATCTCATGGTTGCTCACTGGTCAATTTGAAGTGAGTGGTGTCAGACACATTCCTAATGTATAGGTGCCATATCACAAAAACCACCAGTAGGTTTGGTACTTCTGACAATTTCAGCTAAGAGATGAAGATCTGCATGAGCCTGGTCAATGAACATGAGGTTGGCCTCTCCAGGTTATGACTGAGAGGTATCAATAGGACAGCAGGAAGAAGCTTGTTCTTGCTACTCTCCATGTTGGCACATATTGTGTAGACAGAAGCCCTCTGCTGGCAGAAATAATCAAAGCCTCCCTTGGAGAGCACTCTGCTAGGCACTTTGGAATGCTCGGTAATCTGGCCTGTCCTCAAGAAGCCAGTGCGTGACATCAGTGACTCTTGTTAATTTCTGCCTGGCGTCAAGCCTTTCATTCCTGAGCAAGGTCAAAGACAGGGTGGTAGTGCACTGACTCTGGCAGCACCTAACCTCAGAAGATGTCCTAGATTTTTTGAGCCTGGCACAGCGTGAAAACAGCGTGGGTCGTACTGATAGACAAGTCCCAGTGGTAATGAACTAAGGTGAGACAATGACACTCATGCTACTTGTTTTCTTATCCACCTTTGACACTATTGATCATGAGTTGCAGGTAACTCATTTATATGTGCTGGCAAGAGGTGATAGAACTAGGCTAATATAACTTCTTTCCTTTCTAAAAAGGCTCAGTTATGATGAGCAGCTGCTTCTCCCTAAGAGCTCTGACATGCAGAGTACCTCAGAGCTGAGTCCTATTTCTGCTTCTGTTTAACATCAACTTGATGACATGGCTTGTGATGCCAACAATATGCTGATGACATGCAGCTCTATGTATCTCTCAGGCATCACTTTCTCACAGGCCATGGCACCTGAGGGAATTGAGAGCCTGGATGAAGACCAGCTGGCTCAAACTGAACAAAGGGGACGCTGAATTAATGCTAAATGAAGGAGGTAAATGGGAACATCAGCACCTCTTCCTCCATCAAGAGCTTGTGACTGTACTAGGATAATGCAAAGTCTATGGACTCCTTACTGACTTGGAAAATCAAATTGCAGCTATAAGAGTTTTTCCACCCCCAGCTAGCAAGACTCTTCCTATTCCTCTTGGACAAGGACCTGCCATTAGTGTTTGTCGCCTCCATATTGGATTATTGCCGCATGTGCTCGTGCTCTTTCTCTTTCTTAGCACAGACAAATTCATAAAGCTGGTAAACAACACAGTGACTTATTTCCTAAGTGTAACAGTCCAAAGAGACTATCTTATGTTTTGCTACCTGCACTGGTTCTCCTTGTATCACCAGATCAGTGCTGAGTTTTGGTATTGATTCACAAGGCTGTCAATGAGATATGCCCAGGTTATTTTCAAATGACACTTCTCAGGCAACCTGTTTAGCAGGGTACTGTTGTTGGAATCCAGATCTGGATTTGGGAGAGCTGGAGGTAGATCGTCTCAACAACTCAACCCAGGACTCCGGAACACATTCTGCAAAGAAGCTGAGAAGAACCTTACTCTAGATATTTTTCAGATCATGCTTTAAGATCCATCTCTCCTTCACCAAAAAAATTTCCAAACCACCAAGGCAAAAGAAAACAGAGTGGCATGCTCAGAAGTAACTTAGAATTAATTTTCCTATGTTCTGAAAGTAATTTAGAGCAGGATGGGTTGCTGACAGGAACCCAACCTAGAGTTCCTGCTTATACCTCGATGATGAACAACCCTCATGGTGGGTGAAATCTTGTGCCCAATGAAGTCAATGGCAAAACTCCCATTGACTTCAGTGGAACATGATTTCACTCAGTGGTTTTTAATCCTTGTAGGTTTTTTAATCCTAGATACATAGCAATACCCCTTTTTATAATGGTTTATAAATGGATATCAGTCTTCAGGCCTGTCATCCAGCACCTTTAAGGAACAGTAGATTTACTTAGAAATAAAGTGCATTTGAATGGCTTCTTTGTGTTTTAAAATCTTGATAGGAAAGCATATTTTAATTAATGACATAAATTTTAATTTTTCACATATGCCTTTTCTTGTTAAACGAAGCCCTAAAATGACACCTATTTTGCTAGAAGTTATTCATGTTTCATAGGCAGTGTCTGATGGAAATTAGCCTTCAGTGGTGTCTTTGAGGGCAGTATGAAAGCAATACAAATGTAAATTGAGCAAGTATATATTTAAATGCAATTTTCAATTTAATAATGAATAAGGAAAATACCATTTTAATTTAATTTCTCACCCTGTTTTAAAAAGCAAATGGTTTTGCAAAGGCCTCTTTTTAGTCCTTTTCACTGCAGTTGTGAGGCAGAAGTGATTTAGTTGAAGAGACTATCTCCTTTTGTTGGTGTTTAGCTTTGGTTGTCTGTTGCAAATGTTCTGCAAAGGAGATTACTTCTAACTACTTTACATTGTCACTTGCAGACTGTAACTCTCTGTTGCCCAAGTGCCTTGGTGTGGAACTATTCCACAAATGAAAGTAAGAGCATTAATCCAGGTTCTCCTCTGGATTTACTTCAAGTTGCTCCATCTAGTTTACCTATGCCAGGTGGAAATTCAGCATTTAATCAGCAGGTAGGCTTGTTTTTACAGGGCAAAGGTCTATATTCTGTGTACCTTCAAAAAATGTAATATTTTATGCTCATTAAGACCAGCAGGTTTAGGTATGCCTATAGTCTTGGTTTGGGATTAGTTACATGTTAGCTTTAGAATTGTATTAGTTATGGTGTACTAAATTGTTTGGGAAATCTATAATCCAAACAATCCCATCATTCATAAAGTGTTGTGCATTTGAATTGCAGTATTGTTAATGCTTTCAAAGTAAAGATCTTGAGTTAATTTAAATTGATGTTATTTAATGGCACAAAACAAAAAATAGCAGACCTGTTGCAGCTGCTAGTAAAGTGAAACATTCATGACCTGAAAACTTACATTCAACCCAACAATACTGTATGAATGAAAGTCCTGAAATGAAGATATTTCAGTATAGATAATGTTTAAAAAAAAATCAATCATTTGAACATTCTGTGCTTGAGGGTACTTTTCCCTAATATAGGAAACATTGTGATACACTGTTGTATACCTTACTTATGCAGAGAAATGTGCTTGAGATGAGAATTGTGGCTTCCCAGCCACTAGCTAATGAGCAACAATAATCTTTTTAGGTTCGGGCAAAGATTTATGAAGTAGAACAGCAGATAAAACAACGAGGTTGTGCTGTGGAGGTGCGATGGTCTTTTGACAAGTGCCAAGAATCAACGGCAGGTAAAGCAAGTCAAATGCAAAGTAAATGTTTAAAAATTTGGGTGCTAGGTTTTGCATATTTGTGTGTATTTGGGCTTGATTTACATCACGTGTTTAATTTTAGGCGTAGATTTAGACTGACACAAAGTAACAGGCCCCATGTATTTTTTTTGTTTTTGGATTGGTGGTGAGTTAACATAAATGTTACTCGGGAGAGACCTTTACAATTCAGGTTCTGGGCTTAGTGAATCCTAAACTCTTGGACTAAGTGGGGATATGAAATTTGCAGAAATAGCTGCCTCAGTCCATAGGGGATAATCTTCCATGACTCTCTTGCTGACACAGGGCTTAGTGGTTTTGGGCTCCTGAGGGAAACCGTATGTAACCCACCTGAACTGTATGGTTGGTCACTGTGAGAAAGGAGGATGTAAAGATCCTTTTGGGTGGGAGTGTTCCAAGAAGGGCAGTGAGTACACCACCTAAGGACTAGAGAAACTTGCAGTTTTAATAGTAGGGTGTGTATATGCATGGATTTCTGGTAACAGACAGGATCTGGTTAATCTCTAGATGTATTTTTAGAATACAAGAAAGTATTTAGCATACCACATCTTTCATAACTGGATCAGCTATTTCTCACTAAACATTACCTTCTACAGCTTTGGTGGGCTGCGGTAGCTCAGAGGATTGATAGAGAGTGAGAGCCTTTGGTCTTAGGTCGTTGGTTCAAATCTAGCCCAGGTTGATAGTGAATGACTACTCTTTTTTTTAGCTTTTCAGAGATCAATGGGAAAGTTAGTTTGATTTTAGTCATGTTGGCTGAGGACAAGTGTCCATGTCATCATATCAGCCACCCAAATTAGCACTTTCATAGTACCATAAACGTAAAATTCAACTTCCCTCCTTTTTAGGGGTGGGGTGGGGATGGCTTTTGTGTCCATTTTACCCAGATGTTAGTGCCGTGTATATCCAGTGAAGACTTAGATTTAACAAAGAATTTTTCTGGTAAACTATTTGGTTACTTTTTTTTTTTTTTTTTTTTAACTTCCATACCTAGGGGTCACCATCAGCCGAGTTTTGCATACATTGGAAGTCTTGGATCGACACTGTTTTGACAGATCAGATTCCAGCAATTCAATGGAGACTCTTTATCACAAGATTTTCTGGGCAAACCAGAACAAAGATAACCAAGAGGTAATTAATGTTCTCCCAACCCACTTCAAAAATTGTAGGCTCATTATTCCTTTGTTCATTTCAATTATTTTATAAAAGTTTGGCCCTAAACTTTCATATCTTTGTTTAGTTTACATGCATTGGCTGATAAATTTGTTAGGAAAAAATGGTTCCTCGTTGTTATGAGACTTCTTTAGTGTTATATGGCCTAAGTCCTTTTTTATAAGGAATACTCTTTCTCCACTGGCATAGCTCCCTTCCCCCTCATTGTGAATAGAGGGAAAGGAGAGATTCCCAACCCCTTGCTTCCCTCAAACTATCTCGTCTCAACAGGTACAACTCATATTATTATTTTTTAATAATCCTCTGTAGGAACCCCAGATCACACTCCCCCTGGGGCTGCTCCAAGAGGCTTACTGGTGCTCTGGACAGAGGTGGATTAGCCACTGGGCCCACGGGGCTCGGGCCCAGGGGCCCCGGAGAACTGGAGGCCCCTGGCTTCTGCCCAGCAGATGGGGTGGAGGAAGCCCCCTCACTCCCAGACCCTTCCCCTGGCAGAAGCCGCGGGACAGGTGAAGCCCCCACAGCAGCACCTCCTGCCCCTGGCAGAAGCTGCAGGATGGGGGAAGCCCCCCGCCATCAGTGCCTCCCCAGTCCCCAGCAGAAGCCCCGCCCCCAGTGGTCCTCACCCGGCAGAAGGCATGTGACGGGAGAAGACTCCCTGGCAGAAGGGAGGTGCCACACTTCTGCAGGGGACCGGGATCAGGGTGCTGGGGCTTCCCCTGCCCCGCGCTTCTGCTGGAGAGCAGGGTCAGGGCACTGGGGGCTTCCTCAGCCAGAGACAGGGTAAAACGCTATTTTTAGGGTCACCGGTGCCCACACTGAAAATACCCCTAACTTGATGTAACAAGTGTAAAATTAGTGTCCTGTTGGTACGCGTACTTTGCTGGGGCCCTTGATGACCTATAAAATTCTCTGCAGTGTTTTAGCAGTGCGGCTGACTGGGTTCAGTACAGCCCAAAGGACTGACAAGTGGGAGGAGGTGGTGGATCCCTCCCCTGGTGTAATAAACAGCAGGTTATAAAATCCTCAAACCCTTACTCCCTGGCTTGAGGACACAGTTCAGGGAGTAGGGGGTCCCTAAACAAATTCCCTGACTAACTAACTAAAAGCTGGGGCACTTACAAACTTCATAAATGACCTTCAGGTTGGAAGATGATGCTGAACTCCTCAGTCACTGCAGAGTGGCTGCTGTCTGCAGACAGGGATCCTCCTCAGGCAGGAATCAGGCTCGTTGGTCCCAGGATTTCCTCTCATCACAAAGGGGTGCAGGGCTCAAGGTGTAGGTTATACAACTACCCTAACATCCAAACTGTAGCCTCCTAGCCCAGCCTCCAGTCACACACCCAGCAGGCAACAGCCCTGGACTAGCAGCGCTGACCATGTGGGGACTGGTCTCACCAGGGGAGCTGGAGGTGAACCCAGCCTGGCTGGGGAGATTTCTCAGTAAACGTAACAATTGGGAATCATCCGTGGGAAAGGAAAATCCAGTTGAGGGATCTGCGGTCAGGTCCCTAGAGGCCAGTTCGCAGGGGAAATCCTGCTTGTAGGCCTGGGACTCGCCAGCTCCCCACAGAGCCAGTTCAGCCCTTCCCCTGACTGGCTCCAGATAGATTCAAAATGGCTTCTCCCCTCTCCTCAGCTCCCTGGGAGGGGCATCTCCACCGCCTATTGGTTTCCAGGCAGACTCTGAGTTTGCCTTGGCTCCTCCTCCCTGAGCTGCCAGCAGACAGAGCTCCAGGAATCTATGTAATCTCCTTGGGGGTTACACCCCCCCCCCCATTATTTTTGGTGTATAAATGGGAGCTGAGCTCTCTTGAAAATTTGGCTCCAGTTCTGGATGCTGAACTTTTCTGTTAAAATCTGGCCCTTCCTTTGCAGAGCAGGTAGGGTTGCCAAATTTCTACTGGCATAAAACCGAATACCGTAGCCTCTTCCCAAGGCCCGCCCCCGCCCCCATTCACTACATTCCCCTTCCCTCGGTGGCTTGCTCTCCCCCACCCTCACTCACTTTCACTGAACTGGGCCAAGGGATTGGGGTGTGGGAAGGGGTGAGGGCTCTAAATGGGAGTGTGGGCTGTGGGTTGGGGCATGAATTTACCTTGGGTGGCTCCCGGTTGGCGGTGCTATGGGACGAAAGCAGGCTGCCTGCCTGTACTGGGTCAATGCTGCTCCCTGGAAGTAGTCAGCAGGTCTGGCTTCTGGGGTGGGGGGGGCAGGAGGCTCCACAGTTGCTCTTGTCTGCAGGCACTGCCACCTCCCCTAGCTCCCATTGCCTGGGAACTGGCAAATGGGAATGCGGAGCTGATGCTCAGGGTGGAGGCAGCGCGTAGAGCACTGTACTCCCCCACCTAGGAGCTGGCCCTACTGGCCACTTCCAGGGCGCAGCGCAGTGCCCAGGACAGGTAGAGATTAGCTTGTATTAGCCCCGCAGCACCACCAACCGGGCTTTTAATGGCCCAGTCAGTGGTGCTGACCAGAGACACCAGGGTCCTGAATGCCTGGCCACTCTAAGAAAGAGGTGGGCAAACTACAGCCTGTGGGCCACATCCGGCCCACGGGACCGTGCTGCCTGGCCCCCGAGCTTCTGGCCCGGGAGTCAGGAAGGAGGAGCGGTTGGATGAGGCAGGAGTCTCCAGGGGCAGTCAGAAAGGAGGGGGGTCAAATGGGGCAGCAGGGGGCAGTCAGGGAAAAGGAGTGGTTGGATGGGGCAGGGATGAGAAGAGGGGTTGGATGGGGTGGCGGGGATCCGAGGGCAGCCAGGGGACAGGGACTAGAGGGCCGTCAGGGAATGGAGGGGTTGGATGGGGCAGGAATCCCGGAGGGCCAGATAGGAGGTGGGGGCCGGCCCACGACCCCCTCCTCTAACTGGCCCTCCATACAATTTATGAAATCCGATGCAGCCCTTAAGCCAAAAAGTTTGCCCGCCACAGCCCTAAGAGCAGGCCATTTTCTATAGGCTTTGAAATGGCAACTTTATTCCAGTATATGGTGGTGGTTATGAGGCATTTTCACAGTAAACTGTTGAAGTCAAACATACTTGGATGTTGGTTATATAGCATCAGCTGGTTAGAGGAATTAGGAAGAAAATAAACCATTTATGCCAGTTAGTTTAGAGACTTTAGTTTTCCCCTCCTGTCCTTCCTGATTGACTCCTAGGCTTATGTTAAATTGCAAAGTGATCCCTTAAACTAGCAGAACCTGATTAGAGTTTTCAAAGAATTGTAACTTGCTGCTTGATATGATGCGTAAGTTGACTAACAGGAAGCGGGAGAGCCTTCTGTTGCTGATGGGCTTTTTTCCAGTGTTTACTGAGTATTATCTGATATTTGAGTTTTTAACAGTGGAAAAAATTATCACTTATGATGTATGTTATCTGCACGCTGAGTTTCAGAGAGCTCCTGCATCTTAATAACTGACAGGTGTGTGGTGACCATGAGTACAATGTAAATCCTGGTCTCTGTATTAGTCCATGTACCTTGTACATAATTTAGGAAAGTATAGTTGAGCCACTAGGTGGCAGTTTGTTATTAGGCACTTTTATGGGCCTTGCAAGTTTACTTCTACAACGGTAAAGATGAAGTACAGCTGGTATAAGTCACCTACTCAAGAGACAATAGATCTGTACTCAGCTAGAATGCCTCTGACTTGTATCTTGTCTTGATTTCAGTCCCTGTGTTTGCAACAAGAAGCTCTCAATCATGGGCTTATGCTTGTACTCATATTTTTAGCTAACCATTTATGTAACATTGTGGCCTGTCCTTGTGTTTTATAGTGCTCACAGCACCAGAATATCTGCACACTAACAATTATTTAAAACGGGTCGGCAACCTTTCAGAAGTGGTGTGCTGAGTCTTCATTTATTCACTCTGATTTAAGGTTTCGTGTGCCATAATACGTTTTAACGTTTTTAGAAGGTCTCTTTCTATAAGTCTATAATATATAATATATAACTACTCTATTGTTGTATATAAAATAAATAAGGTTTTTAGAATGTTTAAGAAGCATCATTTAAAATTAAATTAAAATGCAGAGCCCTCTGGATCGGTGGCCAGGACCTGGGCAGTGTGAGTGCCACTGAAAATCAGCTCACGTGCCGCCTTTGGCACGCGTGCCTTAGGTTGCTTACCCTTGATTTAAAGCAAAATTCAGTATGAAGGACTGTATGCACTGTCCCTCATTGATGGGAAGCCACTGTAGCATGTATGGCATTTTTTTTCCTGCTTCCATGGTTGGTGAATTGCAAAACTTCATCATGAAAATAGTAAATTATGGTAGTGTTTGTTTTACACTATAAGAGTGCCCCAAAAGTGCTAGGCACTGTACAGAAATATAGGGAAGGCACACCCCCTGCTAAGAAGACTTCAGAATTGAAGAGACCAAAAAAAAACCAGATGATCCAACATACATGCATGTTGGGAGTGGTGCTTTGCCACCAACATATTTTATTGGTTCCAGGAAAGATTTTTTTTTTTTTTTAATGGAAGAAGTAAAAAAAAAAATTTTTTTATTTCTTTTGGATGTCATGGAACAAATGGCTCGTAGGGAGAGATTTTAATGAGAGTATTGGAGTGGCCTGGTAAACCAGTTGAGGAAGTGCACTCCAAGCATGGAGGTAGTGTGACAAAACAAATGCGAAAGTGGTTGTGGGAAAAATGAATGATGGAGCATCAAGGCTGGAAGAGTTTAAGGGCTGGGGGTAATGTGACAAGGCAAGTGTGGAGAAGCAAAGATGTTGAGTGAAAGTGTTAGGTAGGGGCTTGAAGTTTAAACTTTGATGCAGTGGAAAAGTAGAGGATCAAGAGGGAGGTGATGTAGTCAGACTGGGCCAGACAGATGGTCTCACCAGCTTCATGAACACATGGGTAGCTGAGAGGGGGAATTGCAGAAGACCTCCCTTGGAGTGTATTTTGTGTGTGTGTGTGTGTGTGTGTGTGTGTGTGTGTAAGTAAATGGTATCAGTGACAGAGAATGGGGAAGTGAAGAAGCTATGGGCTGAAAAGTAGGGGTTCAGCTTTGGCTATGCGAGTTTGAATTACAGCGACATATGCAGGGGAGGAGGTACATAAATGGATTGAGTAAGACAGTGGGCAGGCTTATTTGGAGAATCATCAACATAAAGATTGTATTTTGAAACTGCGTAAATAGATGAAGTCACCTAAAATGAGGATCTAGAGGAGGCAGAGTGGACTAAATACTGAGGCCTCTGTGGGATACTTGCAGAAAGTGGGTGCGGTTCTGCCCACCAAAAGAGTCATTGTGGGAGAGGCAGGAGGAGAACCAGGTTGGACAGCATGACAAAAGGCAAGGGAGGACAGCATTTCAGGCGGGAAGGGAGTGATCAGCAGAGATGGAAGATGTGACACAGTGTTGGCCACAAGATTTGACCATAAGATTGTTAGGATGTGCTCTAATTAGAGAGACTCGGACTGTATTCATAATCTATCTTCATTTTGTGACCAGGACTAGTTGGCTTACAGCTGCATTGGGGGGCATAGATACCATATTGATGAAGTGAAACTTTAAGCAGGAGATGACCGATTGTTCCCGGTTTCTGATTGACTATATCTGTATCTTAGCAGGGTGATGGCTTCTGCATTACTAACTTTGAGCAAATTGGCTTGAGGAAACAAAAATAAAAATCAAACTCTGATGTGATTACAGACTAGAGCACACATACTCTCTTTGCCTTATGCTTGCTTTCATGCGAGATACAGTAGATTTACCCAACTGTTTGTGTACAGACCAAAAAGCAGTGTTCAGACTGTCTGTCTCTGAGGCCTGGTCTACACTGGCGGGGGGTGGTGGGAGAAGATCAATCTAAGTTATGCAACTTCAGCTATTTGAATAATGTAGCTGAAGTCGACGTACTTAGATCTACTTACCACGGTATCTTCAATGTAGTAAGTCAATGTCTGACGCTCTCTTGTCGACTTCGCCTGCGCCTCTCGCCCTAGTGGTGTCCCAGGGTCGACGGGAGAGTTCTCGGCAGTTGATTTATCGCGTCTTGTCTAGACGCGATAAATCGACCCCCCCCACTGCCCGTTGGTCCAGCGGGTAATGTAGACAAGTCCTGATATTTAACAACAAGTTGTCTCTTCAGTTCCTTGTTATTGTAGTACTACTTGGGTGAATTCTTTAAAACCAACGCATATGATCTGAGCTCTCCTACTATTTTTATCTCATAATGCCTTACTGAAATTCATATGGTGAGAGAGAGAGAGTGTGTTATGCTAAGCACAGTGACTAACAGTTCACTCACAACAGTTCAGCTCCACTGACTTGAGTGGAATTGCTTCTAATTCTGAGCAGTGTGATAGAATTGGGCACTAAGTATCTATGATACTGCAGAGGTAAATATGACTGAAACAGCTACTTTTCACTGACTTAACAGCAATTGCGTGTTCCATGATAACCAACCCCCAAGCAAAAAATTGTATCAGCGAAGATTTTTAAAAAAACAGTGTGTCCATGCGGTTTGATATACATGCAATCTCAAATGATATATCTGTAGAATTGTTTTGCTCGGCTCAGAAATGACTAGTGCTATAAATATTATGACACAGGTGTAATATTTAAAAAAAAATATTGTGTGGGCAGCCCTCCATTCCAGTCAGGCAATTTTAAGCAAGATTAAATGTTTACTAAAATCAGCTAGATTTCAAATGAGTGGTTAAGTATAGTAAGAGTGCCTTTTAATCCCTCCCTTTTAGCTGCTAAAATGCCTCTGGAGGTTTGGATTAAAAATAGGGCCCTTAGAAACATTGAGGCAGTATCCCACAGAGGCAGCCTAATGCACAGGGATATAGTACCAATTTCTTTCTGGACCAGGACTCGGCAACCTTTCAGAAGTGGTGTGCCGAGTCTTCATTTATTGACTCTAATTTAAGGTTTCGCGTGCCAGTCATACATTTTAACGTTTTTAGAAGGTCTCTTTCTATAAGTCTATAAATATATAACCAAACTATTGTTGTATGTAAAGTAAGTAAGTTTTTAAAAATGTTTAAGAAACTTCATTTAAAATTAAATTAAAATGCAAAGCCCCCTGGACCAGTGGCCAGGCCTGGGCAGCGTGAGTGCCACTGAAATGCCATAGGTTGCCTATCCCTGTTCTGGACCTTAGGTGTAGGTTTGCAACAGGATGTATGGAAGTCAGAAATTATGTTTAACACTCAGCAGCAGTTGCTTGACTTTCATGACTAGCAACTACCTGGTTTTAAAGTAGTCTCATAACTTCCTTTTCATGTTTGTGCACTGGAATTCAGTTTGGGCAAAATCATCAACCTTCTGCACAGCCTGAGTAACGGGGCTGTGTACTGAACTGTCCCATGGGATTGTGAATAAAGGAATTCTCATCCTCATCCCCGCAGGGCCGTGGAGTGGCTCTGTAGATGCTCAGGGATGCACACTGTGTTTTTACACATAGTGCGCTTCCATGCCTGACCCTCCAAAACCTGCAGGGAAGGACATCTGCCAGGCCTGGATGTCAAGAGCCTGTCCAAGGAAGCCATGGTCTGCACAGGGGGTATTACAGTCTGCACAGGCTCTCCAAATACTTCCTCATCTCCCATCTTTCACAATGAAATGGAAAGGCACTGGTATCGCTACGTGTGAGGGAAAAGGATGGCAGGATTTCCCCTTTTGTGAGTTTCTCTTTTAGTTAGCTTAAAAAGTACAATATTGCTGCTGCTACACCATGTGGCATGCAACTCTCTTTGATATTACCATGACTTGAAAGTGACTGTTTAACTGAGCTTCTCAGGCAGTATGGTCCGGTGGTTGGGGTACCACAGTGGGAGCCCGGAGACTGGCGGTCCGTTTGTTACTGTCTCTCACTGAGTCATTTAGGCCAGAGATTTCAAAACTGTCCCCTAATTTTGGATACTCAGTATCTCTATACCCTAGTTTTAAGACGCCTACATCCAGCTGAAGTCAATGGGAATTGTGGGCGCTCAGCAGCTATGAAAATTTAGCCCTCTGTGACTTGAATAAAACACCTCCAAACAGCATAACAAAAATTATGGTGGAATCTAATGAAAACTTTAGTCTTAACCTCCTGTATGCTTCATCTACATCTTCATCTCTGTGCTTATCTACACACTTACATAATCAGATGAAAAACACTACATTAGTGGTAAATATTATTTTACATGATTTTTTTTTCTTGTGCACTTTTCTATAAAAGTGTGTAAAATTAGTTATTGTTTAGGTTATGGTATATCCATTTTGCTTTTTTTCCCCCTACGGAAAAATTGATAGTTACAGATCAATGTTATAGAAAAGTCATTTTTACAAGAGAATGTCGCATTTTAGTCCGTAGGTCCTAACAAAAATAGTTTAGAAGGTGATTTATCTTGATATTTGTTATGAGACTTCAGCTCATCGATATATGTTCCTCCCAGTACTTTGCCATCATTTGTTCTGAATACTGAAAAGCCCGACAGACTTCTATAAATCCCACCCCGGGTCCCTTTTTAATCTCTGTGCATTTCAAGAACAGTCCAGATATGTTGATGGAGGGGTTACCTATTGTCAATCTGCCACTTCTGTTGGACATCCGAGTCCTGTGGTGACACCGTAATTGTAAAGACAGGTATTAAGAGTCTGAGTGGAGTAGTCTGACCTGAGGTTGTTTATTTCCACATTGGCCGTACATCACTGTAACTCTTTGACTTTATTGGAGTTATTTCAGATTTGCAATGATATAAATAGGAGTGGAACAGAGCCCTCTGTCAGATACTGCATGTAAGTAAAGGTCCTTTGCCCTTTTCTTCTCTTGTAGGATTGTGTAACTTTTCTCCTCACCTGTTATCCATCTCCTTTCTCCACAGTAATGCTGCTACTTTTGCTTTTGAGTGTGACACATTTTTATGGTTCCTCTAGTCCTTTCTGCCTCTTGACACTAGGAAGTGGACTTGCCAGACCAACCGTATTCTTTGTGTGATCGCAAATAAGGTTTTACATTCATTATTCCTGTTTCTATGTTCATAGGAGCTAGCTGTTGGCATTTTTTTTTAAACTACGCTGATATTTGTGTTGGGAGCTGCCAACAACAATCGCTGGCAGTAGTGAAAATAGCAAGACCATGTAGAGGGTGAGTGGAAATGCCTAGCATGGCCTCTCTCAAAAGCGAGCATCAGCACCATGCTCCCACTCAGCTTCTGAGGGTGCTGGATGGAATTGATTAGCTGCTTTCCTTTATAAGTGCTGTGGTTGGGGCATTCCAGCTGAGCTGCATTTTGCACTCTTTCTTTCTAGACTTCAGAGTGCTTAGCGGTTGATAGTCAGGTAACTACATTGCTTTTGGTTTTTGCTGGCATTTTAAACAAATGCCTCTCTGTGTATTTGATTTGACTTCCTGCCCTAAATAAATATTGCTCCAGCTATGTCTAGGCTATCTAGTGCAGATAAAGCAATAACTAATCTGAGCCTTCGTTGAAACTTAAACCTGGATGAGGACACTTTGGGTTGGCTTTTTCTCCTAAATATAAATAGGCTCAATGGCCAATTTGTTTTGAAAATGTTTTTTTTCTTAATGACCCACTCAGCATTTTATATATTTGACTGAAGATAACTTTCATGGGCTGCAACAGACGTAACTGGGCATTTAAAGTAAAATTCATCCAGCTCTGTAGGAGCTGTATAATCGCCCTGCCCCCAGTGCAGTGAATTGCTATCGTTCCCTAATATGGGGCTTGATTAGCTGCCAAGTGAGTGCACAGGGAGATTTGGTACCCCTTTCACACACAATAGAACTAGGTTTCATGTCAGCTCTATGAAAGTCACCAGGGAGGAGGCTTGTGAGATGGGCCACGGTTGGTGAGTGGGTTTACAGTTATATGGGTCCAGCATCCAAAATCTCTGTATGGGAAATGTAGTGGGACCATGCTCTCTGTTCAAGCCCAGTGGCTTGAGTGAGCATTGTGGGCCTCCACTGGTTTCTGGTGTTAGGCTGTGGAGAGGATATTGTCCCCCTTTCAACCTTGTGGCTTCCTGTTTACAGCAATTTACTTCAGTTTTGTGCAAATATGGGTAAATTTTATTTTACTGAATATCTCTAAGATGCTATTAATAGTTATTTTTATTAAACCATGAACGTTTACTTTAGAAGGAGACGGATGAAGGCTAACATTTGTAAAGTGCTTTGAAGATGAAAAGCTCTACGTAATGCTCAAGCATTATTATTACTGTTAATGAACATAAAAATGTGTGTCGTCTAGGAATTATCCCATAAAGTAGTTAAATGCAAGCCTGAATCCTGGCAAAATCACTAAATGGTGTTGAAGGTATGTACAATTATAAAATGACAAACTACTTCGATAAAACTTTTTCACATGTTCAGTCTAACACATCCTGAATAAATATTTGGACTGGGACCCTCCCTATTTTCATAGGTGCACTAAGGACCCTTTCGCAAATTAAATTATTAAAGGTTTTTCATCGTTTGACAATTTGCCAAAGAATTTGTATTCTTCCAATGCCAGGAAGTAATCTCTCTCTCTTTTTTTTTTTTTTCTTCTGTACAACAAACACTCTCCTCTAAGCTTTGGTCTCTTTGGATTTTGTTGGTTTGTGTCACAACCCTCAGCAGTTGGGGCTTTCTTTTAAATAGAAGAGAGGATAGTTTGTTTTAAATTATCGTTTTAACTGTTTCAGCCTCTTGGGTAATAAAATATTCACTTTTTAGTCTTGTTCTAAGTATATCTAAGCAATAGGGATGCTGAGGAAATGAACACATTGTAGAGTTCATTTTATCATGTGAAAATGTATAATTGAAAACATGAAATAATATTTTAAAACAGACATAATTGGATTAAAACATAAATAATTAAAAATTAGCAAAGATTTTCAGAAAGAGTGTTTAAAAGTTAGGCTTCTAAACCTGTATTTAGGCAGTAAGTGACCTTATCTTTAAGCATGCTAACCATCTCACACTGAAGTCTCATTGAATTAATTGATGTCAGTGGGAGCTGCTGCATTCTTATCACTTCTGAAAAACAGCTCAATTAGGCCTTGGTCCTGTTACATTAAAGTCAATGGGAGTTTGCCAATGACATCGATGAGCAGAGGATCAAGCCCTTATCTGTGTCTCCAAATGTGGTTTTAGTAGCTGAACTTTTGGCACACCTTTTCTTTAAAATATTGGCTAAAATTTTTTTATAATCTATTTTTGAGATTTTGATTAGCATTCTATGTATTTCGCACAGTGAAAATAGCCTGGTCATTAACTTTTGCTTATAGTCAATTTTGCTATCACAGTCTTTTCAGCTAGTAACTGCTACAGTGTTTTACAAACACAGCATGATAATACCTATCTTTCTTTTAAAAACATCTTGCCACTGCCAACAAGAAAAATGATAGAAACATTTGTTTCAGATTTTTATAGAATCTCATATATACAACATCTAAAAGTCAAATTTGATCTGACTTTGTCCCTTCGATTCAGTGAGCTGACAGCTGAACTGGTAGTCTATTTCTAGAGGTTACTGTGTCAGTCCCTAATCCTGTAAGCCCTTTGGGACACACAGGCAGTCCTTTTGACTTCAGTGAGACTTCTTATATGTACAAAGTAAAGCATGTGTGCATGTTTGCAGGATTAGAACATACATAAGACCGGTCATACTGGGTCACACCAGTGGTTCATCTAGCCCAGTTTCCTCTCTCTCTCAGTGGTCAGGGCCAGATGTCTGAGAAGGAATGAACAGAACAGGGCAATTTTGAGTGATCCCTACTCCCTGTCCAGGGCTGGCTCCAGCTGTTTTGCCGCCCCAAGTGGCGAAGAGAAAGAAGGGAGAGGAGGAGCTGTAATCGGCGGCACTTCGGCGGCAGCTCTATTGCACTGCTTCATTCTTCAGCGGCAATTCGGCAGCTGGTCCTTCCGTCCGAGAGGGACTGAGGGACCTGCTGCCGAATTGCCGCCAAAGACCTGGACGTGCCACCCTTTCCATTGGCTGTCCCAAGCACATGCTTCCTGTGCTGGTGCTTGGAGCCGGCCCAGTCCCAGCTTCTGGCAGTTGGAGGATTAGGGACACCTGGAGCATGGGGTTATATCCCTGACCATCTTGCCTAATAACCCATTGCTGGACCCATCTTCCATGAACTTATCTAATTCCTTTTTGAACCCAGTTATATTTTTGACTTTCACAGTATCCCCTGACAGTGACTTCCACAGACTGACTGTGTGTTGTGTGAAAAGTACTTCCTTATGTTTTAAATCAGCTGCCGACTGGGGTGAAAGTAACTCTTTTTAGACTTACCAGTATGGGGGCTGGCTCTGCCCCCCCCCCCCCCCCCGAAGGCAGGGGCATGAATGGAAGGACCAGGCTGAGGGTCAGCATGCCCCATCCATGCTCTCTGGCCCATGCTGCCTGGGGCCCCAGCAGCGGTTTGAAGGGCCTGGGGCTTTGGTCGTCGCTGCTGCAGTACCGAAGGCCAGATCCCTGGGCCCTTTTAAATCGCTGGCCCAGGGGCAGCTGCTCTTTTTGCCCGCCCCCATCGGTGGCTGGTGGGGAGGGGACAATGACATTAAAGTGCTGCCATGGTAATGCTTTAAGGACAGTCCTTTGCCACAGCAGGGCCGCCGACGGGAGGCAAAAGGGGCAGGGACGTTAAAGCATTTGTATTTGCTTCTTACTGGTATGCTGTACTGGCTCACTTTCACCCCTGCCTGCCGATTAATTTAATCAGGTGATTCCCAAGTTCTTGTGTTAAGTGAAGGGTTGAATAACACTTCCCTATTCACTTTCTCCATCTCATTCATGATTGTCTAGATCTCTCATATCCCTCCTTGGTCGTCTCTTCTCTAAGGGCTGGTCTACGCTCGGGGGGAGGATCTAACTAAGATACACAACTTCAGCTACGCTATTGACTTAGCTGAAGTCGAAGTATCGTAGTTCGATTTACCTAGCTGTCCTCATGGCGACGAGTCGACTGCTGCGGCTCCCCCGTCGACGCTGCTTACTCCTCCTGCCGAGGTGGAGTACGGGCATTGATTCACGGATCGATTTATCACGTCTAGATGAGATGTGATAAATCGATCCCCAATAGATCGATTTACTATCTGGTGGGTAGTATAGACGTACTCTAAGCCAGAACAACACCAGTCTTTTAATCTTTCCTCGTCTGAAAGATGTTCTTTACCCCAATAACTTTTGTTGCCCTTCTCTATACCTTTTCCAGCCTCGTTCAACAAGCAATGGAAAAGCAGGGATAAATTCTGAGCAAGATTATAAAGTTTAATAATTCAATCAGTACATGCTGAATTACTGTTTGTTTGAAACTTGTCTATTTTTCCTCTCTGCATCAAAAGTCCAGCATGAATTCCTTCATGTCTAAGGGACTGTAATGCTCAAAATTACTTTTGTGAGGCAAAGGCCGTCCTGTTACATTAATAACATGAACAGTTTTTAAAAAAACAAACTGATCAAAGAATTTCTATTAGAAAAGTTTTAAAAGGACAATATTCTTCATAAATTATTTTTTTGTTGAGTCTAGTTTGCTTTTTTTTTTTAAAGCAAATGTATAATACAATGTAGCATGTACTTCTAATCCAAGGTTTATCTTCAGTCCTAGAGTATCTTGGTATAATGAGTAAAGGCTCTCCCATCTTCCTTTCACAACTTTCTTCCATTTGGTGGTCACTGTCATGATGTCATAAATACATACACTATATATACTATTTTATTGTGTTCTAAGTGCTTTAGAACGAAAACAATAAAATTATGAACTGTCAGAAATATATTTCCAGCATGCAATATATAAATTGAGAGGTAGGAATCAGGGTCAGAGTCAGGTTGGAGTGGAAACCAGAGATCAAGCAAGGTCTGGTGCTGTAGCAGGCCAAGGTCTGTGTGGCTACCCATACAACTTCTTGTGGCAACCCTTGGGGTTAAATGGGGTGCTTAGCCAATCAGAGGGTTGCAGGGTACCATCACTGTGAGTGTCTTGGGCAACACTTCCTACAGCACTTACTTTCTATAGTGCTCTTTATTATTTATTGCCCTTATATAAATTGATGGTATGCCCACTTCTCGAATACTGTGTACAGTATCTCAAAAAAGATATCCTGGCACTAGAAAAGGTTCAGAGAAGGGCAACTAAAATGATTAGGGGTTTGGAATGGGTCCCATATGAGGAGAGATTAAAGAGGCCAGGACTTTTCAGCTTGGAAAAGAGAAGACTAAGGGGAGATACAAGTGATGTGGAGAAAGTAGATAAAGAAAAGTTATTTACTTATTCCCGTAATACAAGAACTAGGGGTCACCAAATGAAATTAATAGGCAGCAGGTTTAAAATAAATAAAAGGAAGTTCTTCTTCACACAGTGCAGTCAACTGGAGGAACTCCTTACCTGAGGAGGTTATGAAGGCTAGGACTATAACAGTGTTTAAAAGAGAACTGGATAAATTCATGGAGGTTAAGTCCATTAATGGCTATTAGCTGGGATGGGTTAGGAATGGTGTCCCTAGCCTCTGTTTGTCAGAGAATGGAGATGGATGGCAGGAGAGAGATCACTTGATCATTACCTGTTAGGTTCATTCCCTCTGGGGCACCTGGCATTGGCCACTGTCGGTAGACAGAATACTGGGCTAAATGGACCTTTGGTCTGACTCAGTGCGGCCGTTCTTATGTTCCCTGGTTGTGCATTTGCATGGGCTTCTGGGTGCCACTGTTGGAATATCAACTATCCCAGTCTCTGCAGACTTGGTTTCTAGTCCCTGGGGCCTTACAGGAACAAAGGATTCTCAGATAAGACCCAGAGGAGATGAGATGAATCCAGAGTCTGATTGCCTTTAGGAGATGTACTTGAATGTTTAACTAAATTACAATGTAAATAAAAATTCATAGCATCAGAAAGCAGGAAGTCCTGAGCTACAGCTATTATGAGATGATGTGACACGCTTCTTTATGCGCAAGAAAAGTAAACTATATATATGAGAATTGGTATGCTGTGCTTTTCACTGTCGTAAGCTTACTGATCATATAGACAATTTGTTCATTATGTTGTGCACTTGACATTTAAAAAATGCTGTATTTTTGCACTCAACTTATCCATCACTTTAAATTGATAGAATAAAGACTTTGGTGTTGTGCTCTTAACACGCATACTTTTGTGCACTGTGAGTAGTCTCATATATATCAGTGATACAACTGATAAAGTGAAGAATATACATAAGTCTGCAGGATAAGAGCCTAAGAAATTCAGCTATTTTATACGGCTCTTCATGCATGTAAATTCATTGTTCGTAGGCACTTTGAATTTTGAGGCGGGTAAACATTTTAATATTTTTCAAGTAATTGGAGCCATGTCTTTTTGTTCAACAGAGATTGTCTTTTGAATAAACATATTTACTGTGCTAGTGAAAAGTATGAAGCTGTAGAATCAGTGCCATGTTTTTTGAGTTTAATCAACTGCAACCAACTCGTGCTTCCTTTTTTTTTTCTTGGCACCTTACTTTTCTAGAAATGTACATTAATTTTATTTTGTAGATATATAATCAACATTTATTTTTATATTTGGACTGGCAGTTGTACAATATTAACAAGTAAATTACACATTTAGAAACAAACAGATGTTTTCCCTTTTTCAATTTCACGAAGCTATTTTTCTAGTTTATTAATGCTAGAAAAATAAACCAATAAAGAACTTTTTGAAAGCCTTCAGTAAGAAGAGAAATGATTGTCTCTTTAAAATATTCAGACAATTCTACTATAAAATCTGTTTAAATTCAGTGTGAAACTGGAAAAGATTTAATTTAATCTACAGCTGCTTTTGTCAACCTCAGTGCTGTCCTCAGTAGCGTAAATGCATGTTTTTTAATTTATTGCAAAGTATACAGAGTATACTTATAGTAGAATTTTAAATTGGACCTGAGAAAATACTGTATCATTCAAATGCAAGAAGCCACAGCTGTTCTTGAGCCAATTTATAAAGAAATTTTAGCTTTCAGATTACAAGGTCAGTTGGCTCTGTTTTTGTTTTTGTTTGATTGGGAAATAGTCCCAAAAAAAAGAGATCAAAGTTAATTATGCAGGCTTTAGTCAAATAAGACGTGATTAATGTTACTGGCATATATATTATCTAGGTGTGTTCTGTTGTGTGTGTGTGTGTGTGTGTGTGTGTGTGTGTGTAATATATACACACACGTATGTGTAATAAATCTCATCATTCTTTTTATAAATCTACCTCCACGGTTAGTGTCAGAGTAAAAGGTTTGAATGTTCTTTTGTTTTTAATCACAGTGTCTCCTCTCATTTAGCAGCCAATCTGAACTTTCAGGTTATTATTTGATAACACTGACTGCAGAAGAAGAAAAGCTTTCCTAATGAGGGTTTAAAAAAAATCATTATATGAAAGAGAGGGTTTGAGTCTATAAGCCTTTGCCCCTAGTTCCAGTTGGTATTGTACTTAATTGAAGCTGTGGTTCCTTAATAGAACCTGTAGAAATGTTATAGTGTAAATTATTACATTTCACCAAGTACTTAGAAGAGATTCTGTGTGTCTGATAAAGCAGGATTTGCAGTTTTCCAGCATGTCTTCATAGTCTCAGTAGACTCAGGAAAAATGGGAAATGTCAGTACCACACAACCTATCTCTCTGATATGTATCTCAGGATGAGCTTTGATGTGTACCAGGGACTATTATTATTAGAAAGCTTAATTATGCAGGCTGGAAGGAACTAGTGATGACCTGTTGCATTAAGTAAACAAATTTAATGCATTGTTAGATGTAATTTGTGTTTTTGTATATAGTGGAGGGGAAATGCCAAATCTGTTCTATCATCTTCATAGTGACATATATGTAGTCTGCATGTGTGAGTCACTGTCCATTTGGACAATTGAAAAGAACTTTTTTACATTTGGACATTTGACAAGGGCCAACTGTAATAATCATGGATCCCCATGTGTTTATCGTGTTTGTGATCACTTCCTGCTTATTTAATCATAACATTAATATTCATAATAGAATCTTATAACTTCATGAGTAAAACTGTTTATATAATGTTTTCCCTGCTCTTTATTTTATAATCTTTCCTTCATATAGTATGTTGAAACATTTATTATACTATGTTTATTATAAACCTGAGGCTGGTTAGGGTGGACTTTTGCTAGGACTTGAATTAAGCCAACAAGAAACTAGCACGTTGAGCTTGGTGGCATCACAGATGGGTTGGCCGCATGGTGCAAATTCTTTTATTTTTCATATTATTTTTAAATATAGGATAATAACTGATGAATTTGTACAGATATCTTTGGAAGAAAATGTTTGTATATTATGTGTGCGGATATAATTTTTATAAAGAACAATAATTTCATTATGTTTGTGCTGGGAGTACCCGGTGAATGTATTTTTGGGCAAGTCTATGGAAATTTTCCCCTAAATTCATTTATCAGCATTTTTATCCTTGAAATTTCACGTGTGCCCCAGGCTGGACCAAGATAGAAGCATCTAGGGATGCTTGCACTCTGGTTCCACCTCAAGAAGTGGCATGGTGGGACCTGTTCAGGACTTGCTCATTTTCTTAATTTCTCTGCAGTTTATTTTCTTGTCAACTTGTCTTTCTCTGTCTCCTCCCTTCTGTTTCCCCTAAACCCAATCACAAGATTCCTTGATTAGTCCAAAGACTGTAATGGACCCTACTGATATTGGGAGTTCACAGAACTCTTCATGACCTGCAGTCTTTCGGCTGGAGTCTACATTTTATCATTTCCTTAGGGTTCTGAAAAATCAAGGTCTTCAAGTGTAGGTGTAAGTGTTACTGAAAATGAGGCACTTGATTTGTTTGCACTAGGAGCAGCCATCCTTTCTGCTTACTGATGAGAGAGAGAGAGAGAGAGAGATGATCTGTATGGGGGAGGTACAGACTTCAGCTAGGAAAAGGAGTGCTGTTGTGCTAAACACAGCAAGACTGCAACTACAGGGATCTGATGATCTAAGAAACTTTTCTTTTCCCCAATTTAAGACTGTCCTTGGTTGAGCTATAGAGCCACTTCCTTCCATTTTTTAAACTTGTTTTCTGTTACTTGCAGAAAGGGGAACAGGTTAGTGTAAAGTTCAAACTATAATATCATAGGTATTTCCTGCCTGGGTTTTGAAGATATGGTTTATCATTATTTATAGAGAAGTATTTCCATCTGCCACAGGAAGAAGTGCGTTTGACCCTTGCAGTCCCTGCTATAACCCTATGGTTCTATGATTGTTTCGTTTGATTATGAAAGATAAAGGAAATGTTTTGCCACCCTACATTTGTTTACAGGATTCTGCTTTTTACTGTTGATCTTTTCTATGGTTTTAAACTGTTTAATCTCTTTTTCTGGCCTGCCCTGCTTGAGCCCAATGTAATATGTGGAAATGTGCCATTCAGTAAGAAACATAGCATAGTTTTTGTAGTGAATGGCTTTAATGCAAATAAAAAGGATGATTAAAAATATTAATCCTGAAACAGTTAATCTTCAATGCTTGGGGGTCTGTAACTTTTAATAGTTCTGAAAAATGTGTTTATTTTCTGGCTGTTACATATATGTTAGCCCTTTTACTTTTTAAACTCTTAAAACATAATCTTGATTAATAATCTAGAGGAAGACATAAAGAGCCGATTTATTTAATTTGCAGATTATGCTAAATTCAGAGCATTTCAAGCACTAAGTGAAGACAGAGTAGTAGACGTATACACTGTATAGATGCAGAAAAATTAAAAATATGGAGAGGAATTACCAAAAATGAGATGCAACTATCTAAATGACAAGGCAGTATGTGAGAGGGAAAATATTTTAAAAATGAAGATTTCAGTGTGACGAGAGATTTACTAAACCGTCGTTTTTTCTTTTGTTTTTTATTACTACTATCATGGGGTGATAGATCAAATTGGGTATGAACTTGCTGTGAGAGGAGTGTGGATTTTAAAGTTATTTTAAAGAGAAACTAGTGTAGTTTTGTGGTGCAATACTCAGAGGTGTCACATTAGAAATCAGTGATATTCTCCTTTATTTGTCACTGGAGATTTGGTAGCTACTATATTTCATTCATTTCTGGGTCCTTCAATATAAAAAGATGCTGATAAACTAGAAATAATTCTGAGATGAGCAACGCAAGTAATTATGGGTCTGGAGGTATTTCTTTGAGCAAACATATTTATTATGGACAGAAGAGCAAGGTGATATGCCGTGTTCTTGTTTACACACTTTTTTTTTTAAATGGCTTTTTAACTAAATTTTTCATGAAGTCTCTACTTTCCACATAATTTAATTTTTTTCGTCAATACAATTTTTTTCTGTTTAGATATGCTGCTGCAGTGTCTTATGGCAACAATAGGTTCATTGCCTCATGTTGCTATTCTCTATGGGAAGCATGAGGCACCCAGACTATAACTGCCAAGGGGCCATTTCCAAACAGAAATAATTGAGATTTCAGTCCAAAATTTTCTTTATATATTTCAATTTTTGCCAAAAAGCAAAACTTTCTGGGGGAGAGGAAAACTCCATTTTATTATTTATTAGTATTACTATAGGGCTCGGCACTGAATAAAGATGCAGCAAAAAGATGGTCCCTGCCCCACACAGCTTACATTCCGAGTCTTTGTGAATATCTATGAGGTGCTGTTCAAAAAAGGAGAAGGGATGGGAAGGGGGAGGAAGAAGAGGTTGGCAGTATCAGGGATGGGAGCAGAGAACCCAAAACCACCTCCACAGTCTGATCCAGGGTGGGGAGTGGGAGCAGCTGGCAATCTCTAATCTGGGGACATTTCCTAACAGAGTAGGCTCTTATTCTGAGAAATAATCTCTCAAAAGAAACAGAGAAGGTATATAGACTAATATAACTAGTCTGGACCAAACATTATATGGACAAATGCAAATGTCTCTTACCTGTAATGTTTTAAAATTTTTTAATATTGGGAAAGTTGAGGTTAATTTTTAACACATTTAGTTAAATGAACCCACCTCATCTAGTCAGTGTGGGGATTTGTATAAACAGGAAATAACCAGTGGCCAGGGGGGGCTCTAGGCATTTTGCCGCCCCAAGCATGGCAGGTAGACTGCCTTTGGCGGCCTGCCTGCAGAGGGTCCACTGGTTCCGCGGCTTTGGCGGACCTCCGAAGCCGCGGGACCAGCGGACCCTCTGCAGGCAAGCTGCTGAAGGCAGCCTGCCTACTGCCCTTGCGGCAACGAGCAGAGCGCCCCCCCCGCGACTTGCCGCCCCAAGCACGTGCTTGGCGTGCTGGGGCCTAGAGCCGCCCCTGCCAGTGGCTTGCTAACCCCATCCCTCCTCCACTCTAGCAGAGACAATTCAGTTTTATCATTTGGCTACAGATTACATGGGTGTAACCACACCTTGCCTACTCTGTGTTTTAGGACTCTCCCTTTGCCCAAACCGACCTCTGCCAGGTTCATCACAGCACAGCATGGTGATGGACATGGACTCCACAGTAGCTTTAATAGGTTTTCTAGGCCTTTATTTTTCTCTTTCTAACGTCTTTTAGGACAGAAATCAGTCTCCTTTCCTCAGAAGCATCCAACAGCTCTTGTCCCAAATGACTGGTCCATGTTTCAGTTACAATAGATGGAACTGAGCATAACGTTTATTTGGCATGGGACTAAAGATCCAGAAAATCACAAAAATGAAATCAAACAAAATAAAGTTGGCTTTAATATTAAACTTTGATACACATACAGTAGATAGCTAAGGTCTGACTCTTAGTTTACAATGTGTAAGTCATGATGTAAGGTTTTTAGCTTGTTTAGGAAATATAGTGATCTTCATAAAAGCAGCATGTTTTTTGTTTTTTTGTTCGTCTTTGGGGTTCCAATAAAGTGTCTTTCCATGGCTGATGTCTCACTGTGTAACAAGAGAACCTCATGATTATAGTTCTTTTAGGTTGTGAAATCTTCATTAACCTGTTGCTAGTACCTGGATTACTTTTCTTGCTGAGCTAATGCCTAGAAAATATTAAAATCAAATGGTTCTGTACATCGAGCTTTCTTCCTAGAAGATGCCAGAATCTGGTCCCTAAAGGATACAGGCTCAATATTTAACCTGTCAACATTTTAAAATACCTTTCTCTGATATGAATTTAATAAATCTGTCAACCCTTTAAAACATGGCTAAAATCCGAATTTCTCATCTTAGTGATCTCCTTCTATTATGTTTTTTTAATGTGTGTCACACCATCTAATCTACTTTCTCTGCCAACTCTGTTTATGAGTAGGATTTTTGCTAGTTGTACCCTGCTGACAAAAGAAAAATGAGCAATGCTGATCAATATACATCCCAGGAACCAAACCAAAGCTGCTTACATGTGTCGGGGAAATCCCTTTTGGAGCGGGCAGGGTGGAAAAACTGCATGTCAGTTAAGCATGAAAATATTTTCAGATCTTCTTGCTTACACCTATTAGAGTCTCTGTCTAAGAGTGCAGTCTTTATCAAAAGTACTTGCCAGCGTTTAGAGTAATTCTATATAAAGTGCTTCAGAGAAGCCAGTGGGCTGCTGTGTGTATTCCAATTGATTTAAGTTTATTTTAATACAAGTATCTTAATGATCAGGTGCTCCAAAAGGTCAGTGTGTGACTAAGTTTGGATATTTGTTTGAACATGTGGAGGTTCTTCCCTCTCTCCCTTCCCCATTAAAGTTCTGTGATCCTCTGTTCCCAAACAATCCCGTCTTTAAGAGGCCTCCCACCTAGCACTGATCTATGGGGAAGCTGAAGGAAAAGACTGGGTCTTCTATTTTCTCTTTCCCTTGACATACTGAAGAGAAGAAAACAGGGCTGTTTCCAACACTTCATGATTTGAGCAAGGAGGGACCTTTGGCGTGCTCTTCTTAATGAATGGGGATGAGCGACTTCTCCCTTTTTTCTCTTTCTGGGAGTGGGGGCACTCAGGTTTACTCTTTTCTAGGTGGTTGGGAAAGTACAGACCTCCCTGTCTTCTCCAGAGCTTGGTGAGGCGCAAAGCTGAGGAATAAATTACATAAAACATGCATTGAATCAGCATATGACAGGCATGACATTTGTATAAAATTTGAAATACGGGGTGCTTTGCTACACCGAGCCCCAGATTCACTTATACCTAGTTCATTAGGTACCATTGTCCCTCCTCTTCCCTGGTATCCCTCGTATATCCCTCTACATCTGTTAATGCTTCTGTTGTGCCCCTCACTTCCTCCTTCTGCTGCCACTATATGCCCTTCCACACTCACTTTATCCCTTTTGAAGATAAAATGTGCATACCCATGCATCAGTAATTTCTAAAAATTGTTTCATGTGGGTAAAACAAACTGCTAGTACAAAGTACATTGCCACCAGCAGCCTGGTTCCATACTGTTTCTAGCCAGCAAATAAATAAGCAGTGCGATTCCTGTGCAAGTGAATTACTATTTTTGTTTCTCCATTGAACAGGTTGCCCCTAATGATGAAGCTGTGGTAACACTGCTTTGTGAATGGGCTGTGAGTTGTAAAAGGTCTGGCAAACACAGGGCGATGGCTGTGGCAAAACTCCTGGAGAAGAGGCAAGCAGAAATTGAGGCAGAAGTAAGTTGTTCTTTCTCATTTTAGAATAATACGTTGGCAACACACTTAAAATGAGCAGTTGAGGAGAAATTAGCTTGATTCAACATACAGCCTTTTTAAACTGTTGAATCAGACTTGGGAAATTGGATGTTATGCCACCAATTTATGGTTCTTGAATTGCATCTTAACTTTGAATGGTAAAGAAGCTTCTGATAAAAATAAAACTTAAACTACCTTCAGTTAGCTTCATTACTATTTATTTTTCCTGTCATGATTTACTTTTGTGTATTAGAAGTTTATATATAGTACTGTGTGTGGAGGTTTGCCATCTATTGTCCCTTGAAGAAATTAATGTGTTAAACTGTGTTGACAGATGCACGATTACGCATACTAAAGATTGTGCTCCGATGGTCTACAAAATCTGGAGAATTCTAAAAACCAAGTGGGCAATTCTGAGCCAAAATAATGTGTCTTAAAGAGAACCATACATTACATAAAACTACCTAAGTTTTTTTTTTTCATTGAATCTGGGAGAACAGCGAAAATGTTTCACAGAGCCACAGGGCTGTGTCCTTGGCTGGTGTAAAAGGTGCATCTTTATTGAGATAAATGGACCTAAACCAGTTTACACCAGTTGACATTTGGCTCATAATATTTCTTTAACCCCTCTATAGGAGCTCTGTGCTCCTTCAAGCTGCCACCCGCCCTGCAGCCCAAGCAGTGGGGGGAAGAGAGAACCCATTACACCAGTAATGTGTAAGCCATACAATAGAAGAAAATTAACTTCCTTTATTAAAGCTATAATTATAGCCTGTTTGTGTAATCAATCCAGAAAATTGTTTGGTTGAATTTTACTAAAATATACTAGCTATAACATTTTATACAAGTGGTGATTCTATACAAGTCTCATGCACTTCTTTTCCATAATTATTATATAACTGTTAAATAAGCACTTTAGAAGTACCCAAGGTAGACAGAGATGGGAAAATGCTTTATTTCAGTAGTACTTCAGTAGGATTTCTGGGATTTGGGTGGATATTTCATTGTGAGGAGAGAGAAACACTGTCGCATTTAGAGTTGCATGATATGCTCATTGATTCTTTTTTTTCACTGTGTAGAGATGTGGTGAGTCAGACGTGCTGGATGAAAAAGAATCTATTTCTTCAGCTTCTCTTACTGGATCCAGCCTTCCTGTCTTTCAGAATGTCCTACTTCGGTTTTTAGATACACAGGCTCCTTCATTATGTACGTATTAATTCATCTCTGTTCCAAAATAGGACAAGAGCAATTGGTCTTGTGTCCAGCTGCTGAATTTATTTTGCTTTGTTAGAGCATGTGTTGCTAATTTGCAGTTTCCATTATGATCCTCTCCATCCATTTTCACATGATCATAATTTTCCAAAATGTTTAGTTTTTGTGCTGAAATCTTCCCAGGCATTCTGTGCCCAAAGGTGAATTTTTGGAAAACTTGAGCAAACTCTCTCTATCCAGGTTTTAATTGCAGTATGATGATAGGGAAAAATACACTTTTCATGCATAATACATAGTATAAAGTAAAAAGACTAATCATTCTTGATTTCATGAGGAATTCAAAATGGCTGACTTTTGTTTGGTATATAACTAATTCTTAGCACTAAACTTGAAAAGAAAAGTGGTCAGATTATAAGCAAGTGGAAAAAAATCACTTTTTTTTTTTTTTAGTGGGCATGCTAAGTAGCCATCAAAAATTTCTTAGTCTAATGCAGCTCCTTTATGGTAAAAGCAGCAAAGAGTCCTGTGGCACCTTATAGACTAACAGATGTGTTGGAGCATGAGCTTTCATCGGAGGACTCCTTTATGGTGTTTCATAAGTGTCTCCTGACACAGAAGCCGTGCAAGCACATGGACTGCTGACACTTTTTGCATGAAGGAGATTATAAATGTTTTGTAGAAAAACACATAGTACAGTCCTTCAACAATGTACTCCCTTAGCAACAGGATATTGTGTTATAAGTTTTTGTTATAAAAATCAGGTGCTAATGGTCCCATTTTGGTGAGGACTACCCAGGGCTTTAGTAAACACTCCTAGGTGTTTACACTCTCAGGGACTGAGATCTGTTTTTGCAGTTTTAGATGTTATGTTGGATTCCTGTCACTAGGCTGCTCTTCTGGCTCCTCCTGTCGGACACCAAGGCCACATGTGGCTTTGTGGGCAAACTTCCCCCAGTTCCTTCTTGGCCTCAGACAGAATTCTAGCTTGCCCGCCTTGAGCGTGCCTCGGCTATTTTGTATTCTTTTTGTAGTTGTTTGTTAAGATTAGTTAGTTCTTAGTAGTGAGAGGATTTTCCCCCCTCATTTTTCTCGTTGGGGAGCCTTGTCTTCCGGGCAGGGCATGCCTGGCTTGCCAGGCTTCAAACACTGCCACTCCTGCTGAGAAGCTATGCCTGTGAGCAGTGGCCTCTCTAAGTGTGTCCATTGTTTGGGGGAGCCCAATGTCACCCAGAAGTACAACTGCTTTTTAGCTCTCAATTCAAGGGCAAGAAAGAACAAGGAGATTAAGCTCAGACTGTTAGTGATGGAGTGCTCACTTCAACCAGCCTCTGAGTCAGGTCAGGAGCCGCCCTGCCCTGTACATCTGTCTCCAGACAGATCCAGTTCCCCTTACCCTTTGGTGCAGGGCTTCCATAAGAAGCGGAGGTCATAGGAGGCTTCTGATGACTCTCAAAAAGAGGAGTAGATTCTCATCTGAAGGAGCCTGCTCCAAATAGGCCTAAGTTGCCTGTAAGATCTACAATCTCTGAAGACTTGAGCACTCAGCTTGGTACCATTGAGTCAAAGGACTCCTCCTCCAGTACTGGAAGATCTGGAAAGCCCTGGAGCTCAAGGGAGACGTATGGCTCCAACAGGGCTTCAGTCCCCTCTACCGGGGAGTAGGGCAAGCATAAGCGTCCTGATCTGCTATTGTCAAGCTCAGTCCTGCTTTTTAGCACTTCTTCATTGGCACCCTTGCTAATGAATAAGCAGCTGTGCCAGTCTCCATTGGCGTCTACATCGCTATGCCTGCCATCAGTGGTACCATCAGCTTTGGCTACTATGTCCTTGGCTGCTGTGTCGGTACCGATTCCATACTCAGTACTGCAAGAGTTTAGGTGGGTACTGTATATCTTTCTGTACCAACACCTCAATCTCCAGACTTCTACTGTACCCTAGGGCCTCCTACATTTGGATGTTTTTGGGGAGAATGAAGGAGACTTCCAGTCAGTCTCCTTTATTTCAGTTCAGGGTCTCTTTCCTCTCCTCCCTCATATTCTGTCAGGAACCCATTCTTTGACAGTCGCAGGGAAGATCACGATTGTCATCAGGGTTAGTGGAACCAGCCCTGCATGCCACCTCCACTCCCATGTGCCCACCCTCCCCCAATGGCAGTACTGGGGTCCCTGTGCTGCTTACCAACAGCAATTCTCCAGACCACAAGTACTATTTCAAAGGGAGACTAGAGTTGTTCAGTCCTCTCCTCCCCAACCAGTTCACCCCAAAGGAAGAGACATGTGAGGAACAGGGTGGATGCCAGGGTGGATAAAGAGGTTACCCCTCAAACACTCATTTCATCCTCTTCTCCAGATGAAATGGTTATGCCTCCACCACCTTTCATGGCTGATGATTTTTGGTAATTTCAGGACCTAATAAAGAGGGTAGTTGACACTCTTCTAATTCCACTTGAAGTGGTTAGGGATTCACAGCACAAGGTGTTGGATATTCTATGTTCTGCAACACCCTCCAGGGTGGCATTACCCATCAACAAGGTAAGACTGTGTGGCAAACACCTGCAGCTATTTCTCCAAACTTTAAAAAATGGATAAAAAGGACTCTTAAGGACTGTGATTTCTTCTTTTCCTGCCCTCCATCTAACTTCCTAGTAGTTGATCAGTGAATGAGCAGACCAGGCAACACATCTCCAGGTCTATTCCACATGATGGACTGAAAAAGACTGGATCTATCTGGATCTGTTCATCCGCAAAACTGCACTTCAGGATCACAAACTATCAGGTAGTCATGGCCAAATACAGTTTCACAAACAATAATTGATTGATTGGTCTTTATTGCAATACCTGCCACAGGAACATAGGGAACTATTCCAGTCCATTGTTTAAGGGCCAACCAGGACCACTCTTTAAGCATCCTGGGATCCTGCATCCACTGCCACCAGGTCTATCTCCACACGGGTAGTTACGTGCAGGGCATCCTGCCTCCAGTTCTCGGGGTTCTGACAGAACACCTGTGAGGACCTCCTCTTTGACAGTCGTAGGCTTTTTCTTGGAGACCATAGAGTCCTTGCATACAGTGAAGGACTCTAGAGCCAGTTTATGTTCTTGGGGCATATGTGCACCTACAAATAAGAGGAGATTTAGTAGGTCAGAAACTGCCCAGAGATTGCGTCCTGCTCAGTTTTCTGGATTCCATAGATGCACTGAGCCCCCCCAGGAAAAGATGTAAGTTTCAGACAAAGAGGGCTGCCCATCTGCCCTCCATGACCACTCAGTCATCTTCTAAGCAGCAGTTTTGATGGGCCAGTCAAGGGGTTGAATCCTCCCACATCACTGGTTATACAGCAGTGCCCATTTGTCCACCACCCTCCTTTTGGGGCTGCCTTTCCTATTTCCAGAATGTTTGGAGGTGAATTACTATAAACAAGTCAGTTATAGAGGTCATAACATCTGGCTATACCATCCATTTTATGTCATTCCATCCCTTCAGCTCTTCTTTCATGTCCCTTTTCAGGGTTGCCTTTTCATGAGCTTGTATTAAGACAGGAGATGAACTTTCATCTCTGGTTAAGAGCAATAGAACTGGTCTCTCCTCTCACAGGGGCTAGGGGTTTTACTAGAAGTATTTCCATATACCAAAGAAGGCTGGATGGTAGAGATGGAATCTTAGATCTAAGATTTCTAAACAAGTTTCTAAAGCCTCAAAAATCCAAGATGGTGACTTTGAAAGTTTATAATTGATTCACTGGAGAAGGAGGATTGGTTTTTGGCCCTCGACCGACAAGATCTGTATTTCCATATAGTGGTACACTCTTTGCACAGGATTTATCTATAATTCACTATAGGCCAGGATCTTTCCAATACAAAATGCTTCCCTTTGGTCTCTCCTTTGCCCCCAGAGTGTTTTTCCAAGGTTCTGGCAGTAGTGATTTCTGATCTCTGACAAGAGGCAATCCTCGTCTTCCCGTATCTTCAGAACGGGCTACTCAAGGACCATTCTTATGGAGCAGTGCGCTCTCCAATCCAAACAGCTCTTGCTCTGTTCCAAGAGTTGTGTCCCAGCTAAATGTGAGAAAATCTACATTTAACCCCTGTAAAGAACATAGTTTATAGGGACATCTTTGGACTCCGTTGACAGCCAGAACCTACCTTCCCTCAGGTTCCTAATCTTGTTAGGTTTGGTACAGATAATTCATGGGAATCCTAGGACCACTGTAAAGAACTATCTTCAGCTCTTGGGACACATGACAGCTTGTACTTTTGAGACTGATCACACAAAGCTACTTCTCCAAAGCTTTCAAGGTTGGCTGAGAACAACCTGTTTTCCAGTCAGACACATCTTGAATAGACAGGTGATGGTTCCTCTTTAAGTGAGGAACTCCCTGGATTGGTGGAAAAATCAACTCAGTATCTGCGCAGGCATTCTATTCTAGTACCCAGCTCCATCGTTAACTTTAACAACAGATGCATCACTGTTAAGATGGGGAACTCATTTCAATGCTTTTACAATTCAGGGCAGATGGATAACTCAGAAAACCAATCTCCACATCAATCTGTTGGTGCCCAGGGCTCTGAGGAATGCCTGCTTTCATTTCCTATCTCTCGTCACGGACAAATCAATAAGAGTCATGATGGACAACATGTCCTGCACTTTTTACATCAGCAAGCAGGGAGGAACAAGTCTCCGCTCCTCTGTGCACTGAACCTGTGGAACTGGCGCATAGCTCATCAGATAGAATTTCACTGCCCTACCTCCCAGACATTCAGAAGATCGCAACCGATGACTTCTCACAGGATTGTGAATGGGAGCTAGACTGTCAAGTGCTCTACAGTATATTCCAAAGACAGGGTCTGGCTGGAAGTGGATCTCTTCGCCACCTCCAGGAACAAGAAATGTCCTCTTTTCTGCTCAAGAATGGATCTGGCATGCCACTCTTTGGAGGACAGAAGAATGATCTGTTACATGCATTTCCTCCAACTCAACTGACACAGGATTTATCCTAATAATACCAACCTGTCTGAGACAAGTATCCTTACCTGCTTCATCTGTGCATCCACTGCTGAAGCTTCTCCCCACTTCTTCTCTCCTCTCGCAGGATGTGGGTCACTTCACCCTGATCTAGATGTTTGTGCAAAGAATCCTCCTGCACTGAGGAAGTGAAGCAAGTGTTATTGAGTAGTAGGAAGAAGTCAATCTCTGCTACTTACCTGCAGAAATGGAAGAGATTCTCTCTCAGTGATGCTGTCATTGCTGCTTCCTGTCTGGATCTATGCCTCTTTGTTGTCCTGGATTATTTGGTGGATCTGAAGAAATCAGGGTTATCAGTAAACTCAATTAAGGTAAATTTGTCTGCAATATCATCGTTTCTTCTGGCTATAGAGGGAGTTTCCATATTTGCTCATCCTGTATCATCTAGGTTTATTAAGGGTTTGAGGACGCTCTACCCCGAGACAAAAGACTCCACTCCGACTTGGGATGTTAATCTGGTAAACAATTATTTTATGAAACATCCATTTGATCCTATGTTGTCCTTTACTCCATTTATTTGTGAAGATGGCCTTTTTAGTAGCCATCACGTTGGCCTGTAAAGTTGGGGAGATTGGTGTCTTGATGGCAGATACTTTTTTTACGGTATTCTTCAAGGATAAGGGTTTCTTTGCACCCACATCCTAAATTATTACTTTAGAATATCCTGGAGTTCCATCTTAACCAGTTTATTAATCTACCAGTGATTTTCCTGAAGCCACATAACTCCTCTGCAGGAGTCATGTTATCATATCCTGGATGTTAAAAGTATCTGGCCTCCTTCTTGAACAGGACCAAGCAATTTCAAAGGTCACCAAGGCTATTCCTCTCCTTTGCAGATGGATCCAGGAGTTCTATGATTTCTGCTCAAAGACTATCAAGATGGATATCTGAATGTATTGTTACTTGTTATAGAACCACAGGCATCCATAGCCATTATCCATAGCATTGCTTAAAAACATATGGTGTCTGACATATGTAGGGCTACTCTGTGGGCTTCAGTACGTATGTTTTCAATGCAGTATGCTGTGGTAAACTATCCTGTATGAAAGAAGAATTTACTTACCTGTGCAGTAACTGAAGTACTTTGAGATGTGTGTCCCTATGGGTACTCCACTACCCAGCCTCCCTTCCCCTCTGCTTCAGACTGTTCTCTATGGAGATGTTTGAGTGGAAAAGAAACTTAAGGTGGTTCACCTGCACATAGGCCTGGTGCAACCACTAGGTGAACTAGGTGGTCACCTAGGGCACCAAGTGGTTGGGGGCACCAAAAAGCAGTGTCCTGGCTTGGCAGGGAGGAGCTGCCTTCCGGAGACGCCAGAGAGCCATGGAGGAGCCAGTACAGTGTGTGTGGGGTGGGCAGCATCCCTGAAAAGGTGGCGGCGCTAGCGGGGAGCAGCTGCAGCCCCCACTCCTCCTGCCCAGGCTGCGGCCTGGTGCCCCCCCCCAGGAGGGGGCTTCTGTAGGCTGCTGCAGATGCATGCGGGCAGCATCCCCGTGTGCCCTGCCACTCCCTCTCCGCACTCGGGCTCTGCGGCTCCTGGGCATGTGAGCTGCTGCCGGGACGCGGGGCCCTGAACTTGCTCTGGGAGGGGCAGTGGCTACGGCAGCTCACACTCCCGGGAGCCGCAGAGCCTGAGTGCAGCAAGTGGGATGCCGGGGGGCACACGGGGGCTGGTGCCCGCATGTATCTGCTGCAGCCTGCAGGAGCCCCTGGGAGGGGGGCACCAGGCCACAGCCTGGGCAGGAGGGGCAGGGAACTCGGCTGCTGCCTACTAGCAGCGCTGCTGCCTTTGCAGGGCTGCTGCCCCTCTGTGCTGCGCTGGGTCCTCCATGGCTGGGGCTCGCTGCCGCTGCAAGCAAAACACTCTGGCTCTCCAGTGCCTCCGGAAGGCGGCTCCTCCCTGACAAGCTGCTGCAGCGGCCCAAGCCCGGCAAAGCTGGTGAGTGGACTCAGGGCGGGGGCTGCCAGGGTGGGGTGTGGGGGGCTGTGTACCTTCCCAGGGAGTTCAGGGAGGGGGCAACCTGGTCTGAGGAGCAGCCCCTGGGCATGGCTGGCCCCTGGGGTCTTTAAGGGCTCTTTGGGATTTGCCCTTCACTGAACTGATGTGGGTGGTAGGGGGAGGGGGCAGTGCAAGGTGGAAATTTTGCCTAGGGTGCAAAATATCCTTGCACCGTCCCTGCCTGCCTACCTGCCTGCATATCACTACATAGCCTTGGTGTCTGGCATGAGGAGGAACAGAACGCATGTACAGGCCAGGTACATTCACATCTGAAATGGAGCACCCATAGTAGGACACATCTTGAAGAACTGCAATTACTGCACAGGTGAGTAAATTCTTCTTTCCTACATGATAGCTTACCGCAAGTCTTCCCCACAGTGTTTTCAGCCAGGATGGCTGAGATTCTTCTTTCATAAATTCAAGCGAAATGGTAATTTATCTTTGCAGATTGAAGGATATCCGTGGATTCATCTGCACCCTAGATATAACAGGCCAGAACTTTGATCTTCACCTAAAAACAGGGTCCCTCTTCCCACGCTGTTCACCTCTTCTGTTGATTTTCTTCTGAAATCTCTGTAAACTCTTCATGAGTATTTGACTCAGTATGCTAATAAACTTCTTTTGTAAGTTACACAGTACATCAATGGTCCAGCAGGGAGTTAAGTGTCTCTCATCTTCTGTCTGGAGGTTTGTCTCAAGGCATGCTATCTTTGATTGATCTGCCCTTAGCTACAAGGCCTAGAGAATGTACTATTCAGCTTGTCTACGTAAGTCCTCATATATTTTCCATACATACATTTCACATTAATTATGATGACTAGTGTGACATGCTTTCACTAGGCCCTTTACATTATATTACATTATTTTGGGGATCCCAGTACCCTTACATATCTCTGTGCCCTCTACTAGTTGGCATCAAGAAGTCCTTGGGTCACACAAACCTGTTTTTACAGTAGGGCTGCCTAGTTCACTTGTTCTTTAGAGATTTTTTTTTTTCATTTTGGGGATTTTAGATAGCTAAATTTTGAATTAATCATTTTATGAAGCTCAATTTTCTTAGACCTTTCTGATGGTGTTTTGTAGTATCTTCTCCTTCCCTGCTCTTTTCTTTCTGAAACATAAAACAAAAGTATGTTGAAATCATTCAGTGTGGGGTTGCATAATGTCTTCTTGTTGCTGCAGAATGTATTGTGCTTGAATACTTTTGAGATACTGTGTGAGATACTCAGTCTCCAAGAATGAGAATACTATGCAGATGTTATCTATTAATAGAGGGAAAAATTGCTATACTATACTTGTACTTTTTAAAAAGATACTTCTCTCACTCCTCTAAGTTACCACTTCTCCGCATTTGAGGGGTTCTACTTTTGAAGCTGTGTGCAATGATATCTGCCCTTTGAACAAATTTTTTTTTTTTTAAATCTAGACTATTTTAATTTTATAGCTAACTTTTTTCAGTGAGCTTCGGCTTCCTTCCCAGGAATGAACTGAAATTTTCACTTTTAGTTTTGCAGGTGTACACTTCTGATAGTTCTGTTTTAAAGTGATAGCATAACTGGCCTGTAACAACCTAAGTGTGATAGTGTACTATATTGAGAACTACAACGAACAGCGTTTATAAAAGGTGCATTGGGGTAAAAAGTAAAACAAGGCCTTTGTTTGCCAAAAGTTAGGAGTGACCTAACCAAACTCGCTCGTTCATCCATAAATTGCTTAATGTTACTGCAAATTATTGCTGTTTGTAGAAGAATGGTTGTATTTTGAACTAGTTTCAGATTTTACTGTGTAACTTCCTTTTGGTTTCAAATACTTGTTGATGAGTTGAGTTTGTGGCTAGCTGGAGATGTTGTTTCCTATTAAAGAAGTTGTGGTAAAGAGCTGCTTTCTGCTACCTCTGCATGATTACAAACATGAAATGCTTAATGTGTTACAAACTGAGTAAAATTTTAATATTATTGTGACAAATGCAAATATTAAGTAAAATAGTCACCTTCAAAAATGATTATTCATTCTTGATTCTTCGTCAGCTAATGGTAACTCATTGGCAAAAGTGGATGATTTCTTTTTCTTTTAATAAACTCCTCGTCCCCCTCAGATACACGAGTAACATTTATCAGTAGTAAAATAATCTTCCAAATAATTTTCTAAAATATTTAAAAGAATTTAAGGGTTTGTGTTCAAAAGGTGTTTAGTAAGAACATAATTTCATATAGTCACCCTAAAATGCCCCTATAGATAGAAACATAATAAAATCATGAAGACTTCTGTGGCGAGGTGAGAGGGAGGGAGAGAGAGAGAGAGAGAGAGAGAGATCCTAGTGTGTCTATTTTTACAATATGTAATATGCTCGTACATTGTTAAACATGGTAGAAATAAATTAAAAAAAAAGGAGAGCAGTGAATAAACTGCCAGTAATACAATGTGGGCAGAAGTCTATGGAGCAGAATGCTTTGGAATAAACTGTTCTTCAGAGAGATGCCCTGGTAACAAGTCTAAGTATGCCAGTTATGCAGCACTGGATTAGAGTTGGCTTATTATGTAGAGAAGAAAAGCAGTTCTTAGAAGGCAAAAATAAAAAACAGCTATGGTTAAAAATGGTTTTAAAGACTTTTTTTGTGGAATTGAAGAGAACATTTATGTTTTAAATTACAATTAATTTTTTTGGTAGCTGACCCAAACAGTGAATACGAGAAGACAGAATTTGTGAATCTGGTGCTGCTGTTTTGTGAGTTTATTCGACATGATGTTTTCTCCCATGATGCTTACATGTGCACTTTAATATCGCGTGGAGACTTGTCAGTTACTGCAACCACTCGACTACGCTCACCTACTGGAGAAACTGTAGATGAACGCTATTCTAAGGACCATGATGTGAAATTGGAGGTAAAAATACATATCTTCACTTATTTCTCTTGCATTCAAGGTTCAGTATCAATAGCGGGGAGGGATAGCTCAGTGCTTTGAGCATTGGCCTGCTAAACCCAGGGTTATGAGTTCAATCCTTGAGGAGGACATTTAGGGATCTGGGGCAAAAAAATCTGTCTAGGGATTGGTCCTGCTTTGAGCAGCGGGTTGGACTAGATGACCTCCTGAGGTCCCTTCAAACCCTGATATTCTGTGAAAAACAGACACAAGGAATGCAGAACTTGAAACCTGATCTTTTAATAATTGGAAAAAAGGTAAAAAGGAAAAGAATCTGTTGCATTTGGAGTCCCAGGTCAAATGTGTGTCTATCTCGGTGCTTTGAAATACCCCAGCTGCAGTGCAGGTATAATGAATTCTCTTCAGTTGAAGATGATAATGCAAGGCAGTGCTTCTTATACATGTACTATCCCAGCTGGAATCTCTGAGTTTCAGGAAAGCAGATCAAAGTAAATGGGGAAAGGCTGTCATTAACTTGAGTGCGCTTTACATCAGGTCCTTAATTTGCTGAGGTGAAATCATCCTGTAGCATAGCCCATATAGTACCAAAGGTCTGCTGCTTGCATTTCCTCGGTTTCTTTTTCAGCTCCCACAGTCTCACAACCTGATTGAAACTTGAGGACATGGGATATGTTCAAATTATACCCTGTGCTGTTCACAGGGACACATGCATCAGAGGCATTACTATCCATCAAAGGAGGGCAGGTAGCAATACTGGTGGAAGCAGTTTTGAGTTCTGTAGGAGCCCCTATGGGCAGAGTCACCCTAGTATATATTCTGATTGTTGGTGAACAAGATCTGTCTTTGTCTGCCTTTCACTCAATCTGTCCTTGGTTATCTTTGGTATATGGGTATGAATTAGAAAACCTTTTATAAATTAGGGAATATTGTGAATACTGGCAGTAGGAATAGTTTGTTTTTGCTTGATTTTAAACAATAAAATATTACTTAATTTTAAATGGGTGGAATTTTTGGCTTTGACCAATCAAACAGAATTTTCATTGTAATCTGACTGGTGTTTTTTCTCTCTCTGGTGATTATTAGGAACATAGTATTATGGAACATATGGGCATTGACTCAGGAGCCACTAACATTTTTGATGATGTAGACAAGAGTGACTTTAAGACAGATTTTGGTTCGGAGTTCCCAGTAGGTTTAATTTTTTATTTTTCTGCACACTATGCATTTCTTTGCTCCTTGCTTGCTATTTGCACAAAAATGTGTTCTCCATTATTCTTAATTTTAAACCATCTTATTATTGTCATATGGCCAATATTCTTTCATTTCCAATCCTTGTAGTGTTAAAGTATTGGCGACTGCATCATAATCTCCATACACCCACCTGTTACAGCAATGCTTCATTTCTACATTGGGGAGCTCTCACTGATTTCCACAGTTGTCCCTTAGGCCATCTCCAGCATATCAAAGCACTGTTAGTCTGTACATACAGACTGTACAAATTCTTGGGGTAATGTTATATAATATATTATTTTTAAATGTTGAGCCTGATTCTCTATTCTCATGATGGTTTAAATCCTGAGCATCTTCACTGAGGTAAATAGAAGCAGAATCAAGGCTATCATACAATGGTTGAATTGTGAATGTTTTAGTTTCCAGTAATCTTAAAATATTTGTTTTACATTACTTAGATTTTTTCTCCAATGCCTGGGGAGTCTTGTGAGAATGTCAACTCTTTGTTAGACAGAAGAATTTCAATTAACAGTGAGAAGTCAGTGAAGAGGGAAAAACTGAGAGAACTGATTTTTCCATCCAGTTATGACCACCTTCGCCATTTGCAATATGCAACACACTTCCCTATACCTCTGGTAAGTTAACTCTTTACATTTTAATTTTATATGTAAATGTATAGATTGCAGATGGTAAAGCACTTAGATAAAAGAATAAAACTGCTTGGAGGGCAAGATTTATCACTTAGCAGAGGTCTGGGGCACCACTGAAGCCTCTCAAGCCCCAAATGTGCTTAAATACTGAAGGTGCTCAGCTGCTAGAGTGATGAGTGTAGGGTTGCCAACAGTCCTTCATTCGAAGGGATGTCCCTTATTTATTCACCTTTGTACAATGATATTGGGAGTTGCTGAGGACTGCAAAAAGCTGCAGGCAATACCCCTGGCAAATGTAGGTGAGTGCTGCTAATTATTATTTTGTTGTTTGTTGTGATGATGATACTGATGATAATATTGGGAGGAAGGATGTGGCAGGAATACTAAGAAAATAGTTCCTTCTTTTTGAAATACAATGTTGGCAACCCTAGATGGGTGTAGTATAAACACTTAAATATAACACAAGGCTTATTTTACTTTGATTTTGCTGGAAATTCCCAGGATTCACTGGAGTAGTTTTTTTTTTTTGGGGTGGGGGGGGATCCTGCCGTTTCCCCCTCCCCTTCCTGGAAAAAACTGGTTATGTCGTATGTAACCTCCTAAACAAATATCTGCAGTAATGTCGCTAAGACCTCTTAACAGGTGTTAACTTCATATTAATATTTGTCTTTACTTTTTGTTTCTTTCTGAAGAATTGTATATTCTTAAGACTTCCTGTACTGGGTCATTTAAAATTTTTTTTTCCTGGTTTCTTTTTGATGATGATGGAATATGTGTGTTTAAAAATTAGATTTGTTGTACTTTTTAGATTATTGCATTTTTTGACTACAGCTTCCTAATGGACCAACCTGGAGATATAGATGAACAATCTGTGTTCCTGCATTAAGAATGAGATTCCCATGCTCCTTGCAAATGACCCAATAGACTTTGGGGAATTGTGTGGATCTTGGCAGGACAGAAACCACACACTTGCCAGTGCTGCATAGTTTTGTTATCCCCTTCCTGGCTGCCACTACAGCCTCTGTGTTAGAATTAAAGTTTCACTCTAGACACAGCTCCTATACAGATGTTTGCAACTGTGGACTTAGTGGCCTAGCCTGCCTCTCGTTGAGCCTGCCTTCAAACTTCTGTGATGGCCTGTGCAGTCAGCACAGAGCCTATCTCTGCTGTACCTTGCCCAGGTGGAGTACCCCTGTCAGTCCAGTCCACAGTTGCCCTTGCCCATGGTGGCGCTACTAAAGTGACGACCTTCATCAGCATCTACTACACTGGGTATCTTTGACCCCAAAATATTATATTTACAGTTGCTGTGACACTAATTTTATTCTTAACCCTGTTGTGCAATGCATTGTATTACTGTGCCCAAATGTGAACCACATCTAGGGCACAAGATAATACGAGATGCAGCAAGGATCTTTTTTGGTTGCTTTATGAGTGTTTTATATTTCAGTGAGCCTTGCATGTAGTTGTTTAGCTGTTTAGCTATAGACATAAGCATAGGAAATAATAACACATGGTGATATGCTAGATGAAGAAAATGAGTACTGCATTAAAATACTCATGTAGGGGTTATGGATCAAATAAACAACCATACTGAATAGAAAACAGAATACTTTTAGTGATTGGAATTTTCGTTTTCTGTAGAATTAGTTGACTGCTGTCTGGTTAAATTACCAATACATTAGTTAGTTTTGCTGTTTCATTTTCTGAGTCACAATTCACGGTATAGCTGAGAAATAAGGGAATCAGAATGTATGAGATTAGTAATGGTGAAATGTGTAGGACTGAAGAATTAACGTAGGTTTTTCTTCCTTGGGTCTGGTTTGTTTTTGTTTTTTTTTTGGGGGGGGGCATTTAACTGTAGGCCACTTGAGGAATGAAGGGAGCAAATTGACACATGTCCCTACCCCAGAAAACCCCACCATTCCAAAACATACCCTTGTTGGCAGCTTTAGGAGAGTGGCCAAATACTGAATAAGCCTAGAGGCTGAGCATGTGTCTCAGTCTAGAAGTGTTCATTTAAAACATAGGAAAACCAAAATTTTTAAAAAGACAATACAAAATTCCACCAACTATTGTAGCTATCAGATCAAGAGGTAAGATGTGATGTGGCACCTATAATCATCTCTGCTTTAAAAATATAAGATGACTGGGGTTGAATTTTCTTACTCTTAATTTCTTGCTATTAGATGTTGGATGAGCTGTCTGTCCAGAATAGTGTTGAGTGCTTGTTTACAGTTGGTCAAAATATGAATACGTTTTGCGGATCAGTAAACGAAGGCAATCTAGTTTTTTTTAGAGTGGTAGCCATGTTAGTCTGTATCAGCAAAAACAACGAGGAGTCCTTGTGGCACCATAGAGACTAACAAATTTATTTGGGCATAAGCTTTTGTGGGCTAGAACCCACTTCATCAGATGCATGGAGTGAAAAATACAGGAACAGGAGCAGGTATAAATACATGACACCATCATAGGACCTAACCACATCAGCCACACCATCAGGGGCTCGTTCACCTGCACATCTACCAATGTGATATATGCCATCATGTGCCAGCAATGCCCTTCTGACATGTACATTGGCCAAACTGGACATTCTCTACGCAAAAAAAAAAATAAATGGACACACATCTGACATCAGGAATCATAACATTCAAAAACCAGTAGGAGAACACTTCAGTCTCTCTGGTCACTCAATAACAGACCTAACAGTGGCAATTCTTCTTCAGCAAAAAAACTTCAAAAACAAACTCCAATGCGAAGCTGCGGAACTGGAATTAATTTGCAAACTGGATACCATCAGATTACACCTGAATAAAGACTGGGAGTGGTTGGGTCATTACAAAACCTAAACCTAAGTTCTCCTGTACCAAGTTCCTCCCTACTGTTACTCACACTAATTGTCAGCTCTCTGTAATGGACCACTCTCTTACCACTTCAGTAGTTATTTTTCCTCCCTTTGTATCCTGCTGTTAATTGATTTATCTCATTAGACTGACCTCACACTTGGTAAAGCACCCTCATCCTTTCATGTATTTATATCTGCTCCTGTTCCTGTATTTTTCACTCCATGCATCCGATGAAGTGGATTCTAGCCCACGAAAGCTTATGCCCAAATAAATTTGTTAATCTAGTTTTTGTTACGTTTCTGAAGTATTTTTGGTTTACCATTAGAACAAATATAGACTGGCAGTAACTTGTATTTGTCTTTGACTATTGTACGTTTAAGATGTTTTATTTTCTAAATGTCTAAGATGTAAATACCATGTAGCTATTTTATTGGTGTCATTTTTTGTTAAAAAGTCTTATAAAAATCATGAACATACAGAAAGAAAAATTGAGTATTATACATTTTGTCTTGTGACTTTATGTGCTGTTCAATTTATCCTGAGAATTTTACTGTAGTAACTTATATATTTCCACAATTTTAATACTCCGTGAAGTAGCAAAATGGGGAAAAAAGATGAGTATTACAAGATGGAAAAATGTATTTGTAAGCAACTTCCGGCACGATATAAGCAGATACACAGTGCATTTTAAATCAGTGCAGCTTAAAATCACTTTCTAGAGAAAGTGCCTTTTGAAATGTGCTTGGTAAAATTATGGCTTTGTGGAAAGCCTTTGCAGCTTATCAGTTGCTGTTGAGTACATTCTTCCTTTCTTATGGTAGGTAAATTAATACAGGAAGCATTTAACATTATTGTCATGTAGTAAAGGTGAGTCCAGATAACCTTAATCCATAAATGTTTATTAAATAGGTTTGGATCTTTTTTGATAAATTGCATTACAAAACAAGTTTGGATCATGCTTCATAGGTATTTTTTGGGTAGGTCTTTAGTATGACTTCATATGCTCTTAATTAAGCAATGTGTTAAAATATTCCTGTAACTAGTACCAGGTCTTCTGATAGACAGAACTGTATAATATTCCAAATCAGTGTATGAAGCTGTAAAATAATAGTGATCCAGATCCATCATTAAGCTTTCCTTCTGTGAAGGGTTAGGGTTTGACAGTAATTTTATTGACACTGTTAGTCATGTTCAGCAAACGCACAGCAGTTGTATATACATAAGCACACACAGCGTTGGTAGTCTAGGCTGAAATACTACAGTACTTTTGTAATGTGCCTCTTCTCAGTGTACTACTTCTCCCGTGAGAGTCTTTGTTTCTTTATGTGCTGTAAAAGTCTCAGTAATTTTCAGTCTAAATGTCTTGGAAAGATAAAAATACAAAACAGGATCAAAACAGAGATTTAACACTGCCAACAGCAGAGTGGATTCCTTTGCTTTAAAGAGGGATTGTTTCAGAAGGCAATCGGTTATAGCATCGCTCTGGCTCAAAGTATAGGGGATCCGAACAATGTGGTAAGGAACGAAACACATGATGTAGCCTGCCGTTACTAACAGTATATTTACCTGAGCTTTCTTTACATTTGCATAACTCTCACTGTATTTGTGTCGGTAAAGTTGTCTAACAACAAGAAAATTGGAAATAAGTATCATGGCTGAAAAATTCAGGAATATTGCTGTACATATGAAATTAGTAAACACATGCCAATCTTTTCCAAATGTTGTTTTGAAATCAATACACCCCACAGTAGGCTTTTGTTCTATTTCTTTGATTGGAATCACCATGTTAGGTACCATTATAAGGAGAACCATTATCCATACCACTGCAGATAACATCTTGGCAAATCCAGGTTCTTGGATTCGATAGATCTTAGTACTGTGCATTAACTGAAGGCAGCGGTCCATGCTTACCAGTCCCAAAAATATGATTGATAAATACATGTTAATATAGATGAGGCAAGCTGTGACTTGACAGTGGAATATCTTCAGTTTCCAGGGGGCAATACCTAAGTCAACAATTATTTTTACTGGCAATGCCATAGTCAACAGGAAGTCAGCTGTTAGGAGGTTAATTAGGTAGATGCTCATACATTTTTGTTTCTGATCCTTTTGAGTGAACGCCCATAGGGCAAAACAACTCCCAATAAATCCAATGAGGAAAATTAAATAGTAAAAATAGGTAAATGGTTCCATTTGTCTGTAGACACTGCAATTTGAGATATTGCTTAAGGACATTTTTAATTATCCTGTGGAAAAGGAAGGTGTGTTGTCTACTTATAGATATCCAGAACCTAAAAAGAGAGAAAAGTAAGACATTAGAGATAATTAGTGTGAGAATTTTGTTCTAGTATAATTTCACAAAAATGTGTGACTAGACTTGGTAATGATTTTTGTGAAACTGAAGTATTTGTATTTCTCAGTGTCTGCAATAGTTTACATTATGTTGCATGGGTTTCATTCATGTTTAAGCAATTTATTGAAATATCTTGGGTCCCTTTCCTGCAAACACTTCTGCTTGAGTACATTCACTCATGCGAGCAGTCCCTTTAAGTGAATGGGACTATTTGTGTCTGTGTGTAAAGTTACTTGTGTGTCTGCAGCAGGGCTGCCCCTCGGGGTTTTTCTCCTCAGGGTGGAAAACATTTTCAGTGTCACCCAGCAATTGACCCAAAAGGAATAAACCCCAAAACAAAACCACACAACAACAGATGAGTGGAGCAGCAGAGTAAAATAAATAACTAAATAGACTGAAGGATGTGCCCTCCACAATGGTGATTGGGCACCATTAAAAGTTGGAACTCAAGGTGATCATCTTACGCCTAAGACTGGCCCTGGTTTTGCTAGTTAGTTCATTGGAGTCACATTAAAATGTAACTTTTTTAAAAAAAATGACACTTCTACTCAAAAAACCAAGAACAAACAAAAAAATAAACCAACTCCCCGAAATCCTCCCAGTTAAGTTAGTTTATAAAAATACTTGGTGTATATAAAAATATTATAGCATTAGTAAACATTAATAATACTCTGTCAAAAGCAATATAGGGTCTATCCAATACAGAGAGACAGCAGAGTAGCTGTGCTCGGTACTAAATATTTCTAAACCTGTTGATTCCTCTAGTTGAACAAAAGAAAAATATATTTGAATAATATTTTATGTAGCTCAGAAAATATTTAAAGAATCTGTCAGTCGTCTGCTTCATATTTTCAGGCTTCATTGGACATTTAGGGAAAGGAAAGTGTATTTGCTTAGATGGGAACCTAAGTATTATTATTTTAACTATCTGAAACTACCGTTGTATATCAGGTTGTTGTTTTTCTTAGTAGCTACACTGGCATTGACTTTAGTTGGAACATGTTGACTGAAGAGGAAATGAGTGTGTTAAAGTTTTTCTGAGAAATAAGACAAGGAAGCAAGTCTTTGTTGAAATAGCATTGAACCATACCAGCTTTCTATTTATATATTACAGTCTTTTTCATTTGCTAAAAATTCTGTTTGTTTTAGTGATCAAACATAATTCTAGGTTAAATGTTGCCTGAGTAGTAACAGTTGACAATGAATCAATATAACTTAATTACTTGGTCTCTGTGTATTGTGTATATAAAAATGCAAATATTTGAAATTACTCATGGCTAGAAATAGAAGATCTATGACATTATTATAATCACCCTTTTGCAAATGAGGATATTACTTTCCCCAAAAAAGAGATTATTAACCTGAGGTTAAATGAAATTGAGTGCCCACAAGGTACAGAGGAAATAGTTGGTTTTATTCCTGAGCCAACAGAAGGTGGGAGCCAAACTCCCAATATGAGAGAGAATTCATTGTGTCATTCCACAATTACTATTCTGCTTGATTTCAGATGAGCTCGGGAATGAGCTGTATCTAGTGCTTTTTGGCTCAGGGACCTCTTTACTGGAGGGCAAGATATTCAAAATGGTTATAATGAAGTAATACTTCATAAGTGCAGTGAAAAACATTAGTGCTTTTAATATTTAACCTATTCGTTTTTCAGTGCATTTGGCAATATATTTACCTTGATGTATATGGACATATTAAAATGTACAAAAAGCATTTAAAATACATACCTTCTTTTTTAGATTCTGGAGTCTCAGAGGCATTAGAAGAAAGTTTGTAAAATGCTTGATTAGTCTCAGTAGCTAGTCACATCTTTGTCTGATAATATGTTAATCCTTTCCCCTTTTGCGTTGGTTGGTTTTTAAAAGAAATGTCTCTGTGGTTTTTAAATGTGTAGATTGACGTATTTAAAACCAGCACTCAAATTACTAACCACCTGGAAGTTACCTAAAAGGGTCATGATAGAAAAATGTTAGTGTTCACGGAACAATCCAAAGTTGCCTTTTTCCTCTTTGGGAGAAGATGTTATGGAACAATGTTTTCTTGAGCTGAAGGCAAACTGACTACTGCTGTCATGGGGCCATACCTTGCACAGCCCTCTAAACCTATTAATTTCCATTGACTTCATTGAGATATTGAGGGCACATTGAATCTTGCAGGACAAAACCAGGGTGAGCTGTGTGGGTAGAAAACAGACAGTTAAAGAAAGGAGTTATAAACTCTGATGTGCTAATACAAATATAATGGATTATTGTGCTTTAACATTTTGGTGACATTTGGGTAATTTCTATCACTTTAGATCAGGGGAAGGCAAACTATGGCCTTTGGGCCGTATCCGGCCCATCAGGGCTTTCAGTCTGGCCTGCTGGATTGGCAGTCCCGTGGTGCAGTGCGGCTAAGGCAGGCTCCCTGCCTGCCATGGCCCTGTGCTGCTCCTGGAAGCAGCTGGCACCGCATCCCTGTGGCCCCAGTGTGCTGCCCTTGCCTGCAGACCCACCCACTGTAGCTCCCATTGGCCAGGAATGGGGAAGTGTGGCCAATGGGCGCTTCAGGGGTGGTACCCACAGGGAAGGGCAGCCTGACCCACCCCATGCCCAGGAGCCACTGCCAGAAATGCTAGGGCTGCACACTCTGGTGGATCAAAGCAAGTTCGATACAACGCGGTTTCACCTATAACGTGGTAAGATTTTTTGGCTCTTGAGGACAGCGTTATATCGAGGTAGAGGTGCATGTTGTAATAAAAATTAAGGTTAACAAACATTTATTTAATTGAGAATGAGGGATTGGTGACTCTCCGCTCAAACCTTTAGTTTATTTTAAGACTGAAACTTTGGGCTTGTCTGGATGGTGGTGGCAACGCTAACTAGAGGTATGTGATTTGTGCTAACATGCTGGGATCTACTGCCTGGTGTTGATGGTGCTCTCTGAAAGGTACCTAATTCACGTTAATGTCGTCCAAACAGGACTATGTTAATGTGAAGCAGGTACCTTTTAGAGACTGCCAGCAAGGTCTGTATGGGGCAATTAGAGCCCAGCACGTTAGGGAACTTTATAATCCCTGGCATGCTTTGCTGTTCTGTGTGGGGAAGCTTTGTCACACTGTGATACAGTATGGCCAGAGGGCAGCAGGAGAGGGTTAGAAGGGAGCCTTATTCCCTGTAGAGAGAAGAAAGTTGGCTATAGATTAATTAGAGCACCTGAAGCCAATTAGAGCACCTGCAGTCAGTCACCTGATTAAAAATCCCTGCTTCAATCAGACAGGGGAGGAGTTTGAGCAGAAAGGATTGGTATTGGAGCTGAGAACAGTTTGGTGGAGTTGGAGCAGAAATAATTGGTGTTGGAGCAGAGAACAGTTTGAAGGGAAGCAGAGGACAGTTTGGAGAAGTGCTGCGGTGGACTAAGAAGTCCTAGACCCTAGGTAAAGGGGCACCTGGCTTGTGCAGAGGGAGGGCAGGAAGCCCCCCCCCACAAGCTGAAGGGCAGGTGAGGGAAACAGCCCAGGGGAAGGAACCGTCAGTTCAAGTGGTTCACCACTATCCTCAGGGCCCCTGGGCTGGGACTTGGAGTAGAGGGCGGGCCCAGGTCCCTCTCTCTCCCCTCCCCTCCTCTAGGACACTAGTGGGGCAGTTAATAATCCAATTCAGGGGCAAGAAATGGCACCTTGACCCTTCCTCCAAAGAAGAGAAAGCGCGAGACCCATGATAATAGTGCCGGCAATTTGTCACACACACATTCACTTAGGTTCCCCTTTCCTACCCACCTTGCACTTTCAAGTTATGGCTGGAATTATAGTCAGAAGCGCCAGGATGCTGTAACTAAGGGCTGGGCTTGTGGCATGTGGTTTGGAACCAGAAGCAGAGGTGTCAGAAATGAGTAAGTCTTTTCTTGCAAGAGTTACAGCCCAGTTTGCAGACTTAAAAGTTTTAAGTGCTTTTATTAAGTATCTGAGCATATGGACGTCTTTCTGAACCAAAGTCAAGTTTCAAATCTTCTGAGGTTTGTCCAGTCACTACTAAAAATAGATGGGTTGAACGAGCAGCAAAAATATTCATATTTGCTTTTTAGAGCTAGAGAAAAAACTCAGACACTAGAACAAGCTCTTGAATTTAGCCTAGGGGCCTGTGGTACTGACAATAGTACAGAGAAACTTAAATGTATAGCAAACTCACTGCATACAATTGTTAAGATCTCAGAAAGCTGAATGACATGCCAAATGGAAGTAGCAATCACCACCAAACAAAATACCCTTATTGCCTACAGGGTTGGGAAAATCCTTTGCAAAGAAACCACTCTGTGTCTGGTTTCAAGCTTAGTCACAAACTCAAAACTCAGACCATGTTTGTCAAATGTTTGCAAAGGTTCATAAAGTTTTTGAGCAAGCCTGAATTCAGTTTTGAGCAAATGTGGGCTGAGTTATGGCTTCCCACCTAAATCATGCAGAACTGGTGTTTCTATATGTTTTTAACATGAAACCCAAGGTGCTGAAATTAAATTGATTTAAGGATTTTGGAGTTCAAGTTGAACCCAGATCTCAGAGAACTTCTTCAGGTATCTAAAAGAAGCAAAAAAAAAACAAAACCTGGATCCACCAGGAGTGAAATGTCTCTATTTTTCTGAAATCTTTCTAGTTATTCAGAAGGGGGGGAGGCAAGAAATTATCTCCAAATTAATAAAAATGCAATTTTTCATTTTAAGATATTGTCTTTATTTCTGGATCAGCACCCTCTCACTATGCTCCCTGGTTTGTGTCAGTTATTGAAGAAGTCAGTGGAGTTCATATATATTTGTACTTTTTATCATGATCGCTGACTGATCTAGCCAAAGGTATCAAGACACTTTTATTTTAAGCTCCCTTCTTGCAGGAGGCAATACATCATAGACCTCCTACACGTCAGTGTAGGAGAAAAGGATAGGACTTCTGTCATAGTCAGAAGTTAAGAAGCAGTGATATGACTCTAAAAAGTACAAGGCTGTATGTAGCCCTTTCTCTCAGGAGGAAGAATGTTATAAACATAATATTCCCCATCTGATTAATTTGGAGTGTTAGTACTTGAATCCAGAAAGTTTACATCCACCCATCATTTAGGCCTTGATTCAAGAAAGCATCTCTATTTGGGAAAGCACTGAAGCACATGGTTAAATACTTTCCTGAATCAGGGTTTGGCAATCATTTGTTAGGCCAATTACTAATGTACATACTTTGTGACCACACAGGGTATATCTGCTCTGCAATTAAAACCTGTGGCTGGCCCATGCCAGCTGATTTGGGCTCGGCCTAACGGGCTTCTTAACTGCCGTGTAGACATTTGGATTCAGGCTGGAGCCCAGGCTCTCGAGGACCTTGTGAGATGGTAAGGCCCCAGAGCAGCCTGAGCATGAACAGTACGCCACAATTAAACAGCCCATTAGCCCAAGTCCATTAACCTGAGTCAGCTGGCACAAGCCAGCTGCGGGTTTTTAATTGCAGCATAGACCAGGGATGAGCAAACTTTTTAGGCCAAGGGCCACATCTGGGTGGGGAAATTATATGCAGGTACATAAATGTAGGGCCGGGGCAGGGGGTTGGGGTGCGGGAGGGGGTATGGTGTGCAGGAAGGGGCTCAGGGCAAGGGGTTGGGGTGCAGGGTACAGGAGGGGGCTCAGGGCAGAGGGTTGGGGTTGCAGCAGGGGGCTCAGGGCAAGAGGTTTGGGGTGCAGGAGAGTGCAGAGGGGTCTCAGAGCATGGGGTTGGGGTGCAGGAGGGGTGTGGCAGGGGGCTCGGCAAAGAGTTGGAGGTTCAGGGAAAGGGTTGGGGTGAAGGAGAGGTGCGGAGTGTGGGAGGAGGCTCAGGGTGGGGATTGGGGTGCAGGATGGGCAGGGGGCTCAAGATGGGGTTGGTGGCTTCAGGAGGGGGGTAGGGTAAAGCAGGGGGCTCAGGGCAGAGGGTTGGAGTGCAGGGTGTAGGAGGGGGCTCAGGGCAGGGGATTGTGGTGCTGGAGAGGTTCAGGTACATCGGGGGCTCAGGGCAGGAGGTTGGGGTGTATGAGGGGGTGTGGAGTGTGGAAGAGGGCTCAAGGCATGTGGTTGGGGTGCAGGAAAGGGGCAGCAGAGGGCTCAGGGCACAGAGTTGGGGACTCAGCAGGGGTTGGGGTGACGGAGGGGTAAAGAGTGCAGGAGGGAGCTGGGGTGCGGGACGGGGTATGGAGTGCAGGAATAGGCTCAGGGCAGGGGGATTGGGATGCAGGAGGGTGCTCAGGGCAGGGAGTTGGGGTGCAGGAAGGGATACTGAGTGCAGGAGTTGGGATGCAGGAGGGATGTGGGGTGCAGGAAAGCTCAGGACAAGGGGTTGGAATGCGGGATGGAGGAGGGGGTGTGGGGTGCAGTAAGAGGCTCAGGGCAAGGGGTTAGGGTGCAGGAGGGGGCTCAGGGCAGGTGTGGCAGGGGTGTGCAGGAGAGGTACAGGTGTGGCAGGGGCTCGGTGCAACAGGGGTGCGGAGTGCAGGGGTGTCAAGGCAGGGGGTTGGGGTGCAGCCCGCCCTGGCCTGCTCGCCCTGGCCCTGCGTCGCTCTCGGAAGTGACCAGCATGTCCGGCAGTGGCTCCTAGGGGTGGGGGCGGGTTGGGGCAGGGGGCTCTGCTGTGTGCTGCTTTCACCTGTGGAGACCACTCCCAAAGCTGCCTTTAGCTGCGGTTCCTCGTTCCTCCGCCAGGGGTTGCAGGGGCGCAGAGCTGGCTGCTTCCGGGAGCAGAGCGGAGCCAAGACATGCAGGGAGTCTGCCTTAGCCCCGCAGTGCCAAGGGCCTGGCAATCCTGCGGGCCTTATTGAAAGCCCTGACAGGCTGGATCTGGTCCGTGGGCTGTAGTTTGCCCTCCCCTGGCATAGACATATCCACGGTCTCATGGACTTTGCTCCTGTGGAGTTTCTAATCCTCATCAGAGTGAAAAAGATTGAGAGCTGCTGCAATCATCCTCTGACTTGGGAAGGTCCTGGTAGGTGTGACTGCTTCGGTCACAGGGGTTCTCTTTTGCTGTGTCTGTTGCTGTCCTGAATCCTGGAAAAATCTTTCTTGCTGTCCTTTGCTGTCACTTTTAAAGAGCAGCTGTGTGAATGTGGGAGCATGAAACACACGTAGATATATAATGTGGAACAATACACACATAGGAAAGAAGCAGGCAGAATGCTGGTTAAGTAGCTGAAAACAGTGTTAGAATGGCTGTATTGGTAGACATGGCAGTGTAAATGGAGATTCATATGGCATTTTGCTAGAGAGGAGAGTTACAAGGCTATTTGCACAATCACACTACATGTGCAACCCTTCTGCTGTTGGGATGTAGGAGAGCAACATATTCAGAAGCTTGTTCAGGCCTCAGAAATACGGTAGTCCTGACATGGAGTGAGTTACTGATGAGATGAATTTGGCCCATTGTCTTTGGATCCTTTGGCTTATAGACTCATAGACTCTAGGACTGGAAGGGACCTCGAGAGGTGATCGAGTCCAGTCCCCTGCCCTCATGGCAGGACCAAATACTGTCTAGACCATCCCTGATAGATATTTTTCTAACCTACTCTTAAATATCTCCAGAGATGGAGATTCCACAACTTCCCTAGGCAATCTATTCCAGTGTTTAACTACCCTGACAGTTAGGAACTTTTTCCTAATGTCCAACCTAAATCTCCCTTGCTGCAGTTTAAGCCCATTGCTTCTTGTTCTATCATCGGAGGCTAAGGTGAACAAGTTTTCTCCCTCCTCCTAATGACACCCTTTTAGATACCTGAAAACTGCTATCATGTCCCCTCTCAGTCTTCTCTTTTCCAGACTAAACAAACCCAATTCTTTCAGCCTTCCTTCATAGGTCATATTCTCAAGACCTTTAATCATTCTTGTTGCTCTTCTCTGGACCCTCTCCAATTTCTCCACATCTTTCTTGAAATGCGGTGCCCGGAACTGGACACAATACTCCAGTTGAGGCCTAACCAGCGTAGAGTAAAGCGGAAGAATGATGCACATTATGTACAATGTGACGTTATATGTTGTTATGTTACAAATAAAGATGTCAATTTTAGATTTCTCTCAACTTTGAATTCTTTTGTGTGTATGTGTGGGTTGACTTGCCGAACTCCAGTGTGTCTGTATAAAGTTGCAAAACACACACAGCAGTTGGCATCTCACACACTAACACAGTCTAAACTGAGAGAAATATGAAATTGACATTTGTGTTATAACATTGTATTTGTAACAACCTAACCATAGTGGGGGAAAAAAAATTCTATATTTTAGAGAGAGTGTGAGTTGAGTGAGTTTGAAAATATAATTTAATGAGCAGCTGGGGAAAATCTTTATTTTTAATCTGGGATTTATGTTGATATTTAAATATTTACATGGTATTAGGAGGTGATCATTCTTGAAGATGTACTAAATGGCTTTTTTTCTTTTAGCCAGTTATTGTGAAAGCTGAGTTTAATATAAACTTCAGAAACCCAGTAATCAGGACACAAATAAAAATGAGTCCTGGAATTTTCCTTTATCCCTTTCTAAACATCCATTTTGTGATTATAAACTTTGTGATTAAAAACTGTCCTTAAGGAGTAATTGTTGAGAAGTTTCATTACCAGTATTCAGCCATGGAGTTCTTATGGAGGTTCTTTCATTCATGATTTTCTTCCTGTTTGTTTGTTATGAGGAATCCAACTCAACTCTGGGTCTGTTTGTACTGTCCCTAAGTCTCTTCAGGGAGGCTCCTGCGCATCTTTTTGGAAAGTGAGCAAAAAGAGGTTTTTCTTCATATTTTTAACTCTACATATACCAGCTAGCAAGTTCAGCAAACTGTGTCTTTTGACTTTCGTTTGACAGATTCATTTTTTACTCCATAATACATTTACAAAAGATCAAAGATTTGGATCCTGCCACAAGGGAGTTATAGGTATTGTGAGCAGAAATATTTATTTTCGGGTTGAGGGGAAGGGATGGAGTTTAATTTTTTGAGTTAAACACACAGAATGATAAATTATTGTTTTGTAGTTCAGTGTAACTCCTGTGTATTTAAGGCTGTAATCCCCTTAGGGAGGGGCATAGTTCTTGTTTGGCACACTGCACTGTGTGCAACTAAGCTGCTGTATAAAAATGGTAATAAGCAGGACTTGTAAATGACCTAGTGCTGTACTTCATGGCAGCTAATGTCAGCTGTGTAACATGTGATAGCAAGTATGTTCCGTGACAGGCTATGGTGTAGTGCTTTTATAACATGTAATTAATTACTTTTAATTAATTCATGTTTACACAGTGCTTTAAAGATGTGCAGTGCTGTGTAAGTAATCCTTATTAGTTGATGTATTATGAGATGTTCCTGTTAAATATACTTCCATAAAAAGGATGCATGATTAAAATCTTAAGAAGAAAATCAGTCATTTTATGGGTGAAATCCTGACCATGCTGAAGTCAATGGAAGTTCCCCCACCTGACTTCAGTAGGGCCAGGATTTCGTCCTCTATGTTGGCGGAGTTTGGGATGAGCTTTCCTCCATTACATTAATTCCCATTTTCTGAGTTTAGCCTTTGCTTCTGAAAAATGTGGTGGTCTGTTGGTGGAGAAGGAATTTGAAGTCTAATTTGAAGCTCCAGTCCAAAGTATTAACCTAAATAACGCATAGCATGTTAATGAGAACATTGACATTTGTCCGGTGTAGCTCGTGCATTATCACTACAGGCTGGAGCAGGTGTATGAGCTGGTGCATAAGTTAAATTGTGAGATTTACGTACTCTACATTTGAGTTTTATGTGCCAGATCACCTCAAGAGTTTGAGTGGCTGAACAAGTGAATCTTAAGAAAAAGATGGTTTTGAATTCCATTTAGAAATTATGTTTAAAACCTTATGAGGAACTTCATTTTCACAGTGCAAAGGTATGCTTTAAATTGCCCTTGGCTTCTCATGCTGCATGTTACCTCTACCCAGGAGGAGAACAGAGATGGTTACCTCTGCAGTAGACACAAAGTACATTTCAGTCTCTTCCTTCTCAAAAGGAACACAACCATGTTATTACAGTGGAGCCCAGGGTGTCATGAGGAAGACAGTTCTTCTATAGGGTACACTTCACATGCTTACGTAGCTGCCTAAAGTGAAACGGCACATTTCTGTTTGGTTCTGAACCAGTGGAAGGAATTATAGAAAGTAAGTCCCTTTTTGGATGGTTGGTGACAATGGCATGACTGCAAGACTTCTGGCCATCTGGGGAGGCAGTTGGGGTAGATAGTCTGCTGAAGGTATGCATCTCACTTTCTTTCAGAGGTAAAGTTAGCCTTCTTAGTGTAGAATACGTTTCTGACCTCACATGCAAGCCTTGTCCTTTCCAGTTTATTTAGCTTATTTTCAGTCCAAGTAAAAGTGAAAAGCACTGTGAGGGGAAGGGAGCAAAACTTGGTTTAATAGGTAGGCTGGTTGAGACTTGTGCCTGGTACAGACACCAAAATATAGTTGGATCAGTGGCTATGAATGCACTGTTCTGCATCAGTTACCCAGTGATGGATTGTTTTTTAATAAGGCAATATAAAGAAAACAAGCCCAGAATGCAGTATTTCTTTGAAAAAAAGCATAGCGAGCAGCATGTTTTCCAGTGTAACTCCCTAATATGTATCTAGTCATTCAAAGGCATAACATGCTAACCTGTTGGGGTGAGGAGGAAAGATTTTTCCAGAATATAGATATGTTTGCATAATTACTTTTTAGTAGTGAAGATGAGGTTTCATAAAGGCATGTGACAGAAGCAGTCTTCATGTCACTCTACTAGTACTCTTTCACTAACCCTCCTGTTTAGATAATGTAGAATATATAAAGGGGCAACTATGCAAGGCACTAGGTGCTCTTGCCATAAATTACAATAAAAAAATGAAAATCGCTCACAAACCAGTAGATTCTCCTCCTTGACAAATCAGGAATTCTCTTGCTAGGTGGAGCTAGTCTACCAATGCAACCAGTGCAGTTTCTCTGCATACTGTTTTGTAACCAGACTGATGTGTCAAGGAGACCTGAGGCAACATGGCAAATATTGTTTCTGATCTTAAAAGAAAGTTCACACTAGATATGAACCCAAGCTGTGACATTCAGATGAAAATCTAAACCTCTGCAAAATGTGGGGATGTGAAGGTCTGGGATTATGGTGTGGGATCACTTCCAATTCAAACAGTAATATCAAGGAGACTCTAGATGGTTTTCCAGAAACATGGTGTTTACTTTCTAGTCCCCTAGGGCAAATCTGGCATAGGTCAAGAGTGACAAAAAGCCATTACTGTGGGTTGGTACTCTCAAATAAGTTCATGCTAGACATGGCCTCAAACGGATTAGGGATTCAGTGAACGCATTTATTTACTGATTATCAATACAGCCATAGCCTTGTCACCAGGATGCCTTATTTTTAGTTAAAAATGCATATTGGTTACGAACTACCCTTTCATCCTGAGAGATTGTCCTTCCAGAACAGTGGTAAGGCAAATTGGCAGGATCCCTGTTGGAAAAACTTGTTTTGTTTCCAGTGATAGAGAGTAAAACGGAGTGCTGCCATTTCCAGAGGCGTTATCTGGAATCTTTTGTAAACATTGCATTCACTGGCCCACTCCCCATGTAAAATTATAAAATTCAAACAAACAAATCTAGCTGCATTGAAAAAGAGAGGCTTTATTTTTTTAGTACAAACACAATAAAAAGTGTGAGATGCACAATAAAACATATATACACACAAAAATAAATGAAATATAGGTAGTTTTCAGTCCTTTGTGCAAAGAAAAACAATATAACACAGTGCCCAAAACAAAGCAAAAATACAAAATCATTCTTTCCAGGTACACACACGTCCTGATTAAAGAGAAACTAATAGCTCTGAGTTTTAGGTACAAACAGCTAGTTTCAGTAGACTTTCCTCACCTCCTAAAAAATCACTGTTAGTGAAGTCACAGCCACTTTGCCTTGCAGGATCTCTGGTGAAGACTAAACTTCATGCTAGATGGGGATTGTTCATCCCATAGATATAGTAATAACTCAGTCTCTGCTGATCTGAATGGGTATTTAGTTTTTCACTTACTAAATCATCTGGGTGGGTCACCATTTTCCCTTAAATTTCTTTTCTGCCTTTTTATACATAAGCAGCAGTTGCTGTGTACACATTACCTGGTATTAGACCAAATTTACAGTCTCTTCGAAGGACTTAATCCACTCTCTGATATGCTGGCATGCATTTCCATTTATCCTGTAAAATTTACAGCTATGCATAGTATGAGGAAGCCAATGATTTGACAAGCTGCTGTATATAATAATGTGCATGGACATGTTACCAGAAAGGATTGTGTTTTGAGGGCATAGAGCTGTTTGAAACTAGTCATTGGAGAATATGCAAATGATACACTAGGCGTTATCTCAGCCTGTAGAAACAGCGATAAGATTGGTACATCTCAAATTTTCCCAGTACTTAATGGTTCAAAATACAAGAATATTGGCCTCACGTCTAACTCCAAAGCAGAACAGCATATTAAACATGGGGCTAAACTAATTAAGCAGAATTTCAGTAATGATTTGTGTGTTTAATCAGTAGACTGGAAGACTTTTATAAAAAGACCCATTAAAATATCCTTTCTTCATCATGAAGTCCTGTAGAATTTAGGAGAAAATACTTTTTTACAGGTTTGTAGAACCATCTTCTCTTGCTTAAAATAATGTATCTGTGCTACAGAATTCAGTAGGGTGATTTCCATAAACAGACAGGATATAGTTTTCTGTTACTGTCTGTAGGTTGTAGGAATCACTCTTATAGATTCCTGTAGTTTTGTTGCTCTTAAATGAGATAGCAATTTTCCATAAAGGTTTCAAATAGATTTTCATGAACTATAAAATTACCTCCTGTCGCCAAATCATTCTAGAATTCCCCAGGTTCTACACAGAGACTTGAGGATCTGAGTTATGTGACACCTTTATTCTTTCCTATTTTCCTTCAACTGTCCTACAGTTGGCTGGTTGGAACCAGAATCCATCATCTCAGCTCTTCATTTTGCTAGAGATTCATGCAGGGCTCTTTCTTCCCTTTAGGGGCTGACTTGGCCTCTGTCAGCCATTCCAAAACAGTCTGATCCTGAGGTCAGAAGTGGTAGAAGATATTCTCCACCCCTGAGCTGATTTTTTTTTTAAATTCAATGTCAGTTGCAAAAAGTAGGGGAAAAATCAGTTTGGGGTGAAATTGTTGAATCCAGAAGTCTGTTCCAGAGTGAGAATTTAAACCTAGGTCTGTCACATTCAAGATGGGTGCCCTAACTACTGGGCTAAAGGTTATGAGTGGGGGATAGTGTCACTAGCAGCGTCACTACCTCCTCATCTTTCTCCTCCTCCTCCTCTGGCCATTTTGTGAATGCCCAAAACTATTTGTGTCAAATTCGCGAATAATTGGAAGGCAACTGAAACTGCATTTTTCATTGAATAAGCTTTGTCCAACATTTTTTGTCCAGCTTTGCTATTCAGTCACTCCCAAGCCCTTGTTGCTAGCTTGTACTTCTTATGTGCTCCAGGTTGGGTTATGGAGACTAACGGGCTGCAGCTGTTGCGTAGTTCTGCTGGTTAATCCTTGCCACTCGCATAGAACCCAGACCTGCATGTCCAGCTTTCTACTCCAGTCATTCTCCTGTCTGTACTAGGCCTCAAACAGCTAATATATTCCATTGTAAGAAGTTATAGTTTGAAGTAATCTGGAAGTAGTGCATAGTACAGCATGTGGTAATGCTTTTTAATATGGAAAACAAATAGCTGAAATGCTTTTTAAATTGACACCTCATGTTTATTGTTGCACATGCTCTTCATTTATCCAGTTCCTTTGTTAACTGCTTTGCAATCTGGAATAATTTTCCATACTATATCTTATAAGAGATATGTGAATTTCTGAAATAATGACGCTGTCATGTAATGTTTGACCTTCTGGATTTAGAGTTTTCTATTTCAGCTAAAGTTGTCAACTTGAGATGCAGTTTTTGGTATAACTTTTCTCTAAAGGGCTTACAGAGAAATAAATAAATAATGGGATCAAGGCACACATTTGCAGCGGAGAGTAACAGAGTAAATTCTTTTGCATAGTACAGATTTTTGCTTGACTGACAGGAGAACTGAGATCCAGTTTGACTTAATGTGTATGGAAGTCTGCAAAGATGATATGGCACAAAACAAATGACAAATACAAACATGATGCTGAATATATTGCGATTGATTTTTTCCCTAGTTACTGCTGAATTTCTCCTGAACTTTCTGTAGGAACTATATATTTTTCTTGCTATTGCACTGTAAAAAATGATTAACAGAAGAAACACAGTCCAGAAAATTCCTAGGCAAATATAGCTTGAAGCCTTATGCCACTGTAGACCAAGCTCACTTTTAAGAGTTACACACTTTTTGGAATTATTCTCTGTAGGACTTTGGTTAGTTAAAATAATATTTGGAAATGATAAAAACATGAGCAATGCCCATACGACTACAGAGGTAATCTTGCTGTAATTAACTGTGTGAACAAAGGAGGTAAGCAGAGGCTTTACAATTTTGTAGTATCTGTCAAACCCTATGAGGCCAAAAAATGTTATTCCAACGTACATATTTAGGTAAAAAATAACAGCTGAAAATCGGCAGACTAAAACATTGATCTGCCAAGGCCCAATTTCTGAATCATTAAGAATTTTGAAGGGGAGAGTCAGGCTCATAAGAAGGTCGGCAACAACAATATTCTTGAGATAGACGACAAAGCTTTTCTTGCTAGGAACATGTAGAAAAATCCATGCTGCTACACCATTTAGCAGGATTCCTCCTATGAAAATGAATCCATAAGCCAGTGGAATGACATGAGTAGTTACTACTGAGCTGTAAGTGCAGTTGTCTTCTGAAGCGTTTATGCTTGAGTTGGACATCTTAGAATATTTCAGTCTGTGTTCCTGAAAGCAGAGGGAAAACAGTTTTACCAGTAAGACAAATTGGATTTATCTTAGTTTGTTCATGTTGCAGTTGATGCCTTTCTGTGAGTAGGTGCATGTTGCACATGCTGAATCCTGTTCTTGTACAGGAGGTTCATTGTGCAAAAAAAAAAAAAAAAAAAGTGGGGAAACTTGTGGGAAGATCTGGTTAAAATATCAAGGTGATCATTCACTAAGTGATATAAATTTTGTAAATTGTGGGTGTCTACTGGAGGAAAAGTCTGCTTACAACATTACTTATGTTAGAAAAAATGTGGATCAGAATCTTTTTTTAATTTTCAGCACCACTGATTTCCTAGCGCCTCAAGTGCATTTTCACTTTAACGAAATTGCTATGTTTTTAAACACTGAAAATTTCATTCCCCTCCCCCCCCCCCTTAGTGTACTACAAAGTTGCACCCTCTGAGCATGGAGGGTTCCAGACACAGCAGAATCTAATGAAGTTCTGTTCTGCGAGAGTAATATGTAAGGCATGATTTCAGGTGCTTAGAGGAGGCTCCCTGTTTTTTGTTCTGTAGCGGAGACAAGATTGATGCTAGTGGGGGTGAGATTGGTGGATATATCCCTGCCCAGATCCATTGCCCACTAGGGCCGTAGAGGCTGCTCCAGTCCTGAGGCTGGAGTCGCAGCTGCACAGTCACTCAGTTGATACTATGTTACTTGGGGAGTTGGCTTTCTTCCTGTCATGCCCCCATAGAGATACCAACTCCAGTTACTTGGGCTAGGTACTGGGAACAGGATTTGGAGCACAGTCCATGTGGTTTAATGAGTGCAGATATATGCAGTTACAAAGGTCTGGAGTTTTTAATTCTAAAGCCCGGTATACTATAGATATCTTGTATGTTATTAGAAGGTGTGAGGGAGGGAAATGTTGCTTCAGCAAATTTTATATTCTGTATATTGCACTTGTAAACAAGAGACTGGGGAAGAACACTAGATAGTGCCAGCATTCCTTACGTTCTCTGAAGGAAAGCCGTAGAGCAAGTTGTGCTAGCTGCACTTAGTTGTTAGTAGCACAGTTATAAAGACACATTTGTACACTAGCATAAGGTGTGGGCTAGAACTGTCTTTTAAGGCTCCCCAAATTAAAACCTAGAACATTTCTTCGTGGTCTCCAGAAAATCACATCTGTTGTCTGCTCTGCGATTGCTTTGACAGAAGATTTATGGGAGTCTATTGTCCTTGTTAGGAACTGAACAACCACTATTATATATTGCTGCTGTATTTGGCAAACTATAAGAACAACTGAGAAAACAAAGCTCTCTGGGGTCCCTTTGAAAGTAAAGCTTTTGCTTGTTGTCATAAGCTTGATTTGCAATGGTCACAAGTGAACCAAAAGCCAAGAATATCAGATCCATGGGATCCCTGTGCGTGGGAGGCTGGAACTCAGACACAAGCTTGTGGTAATTTTAAATACACTACATGGGAAATTTTCTTAGAAATAGAACTGCATAGTTGTGTCACTTTGCATACTATATTCAAAACATGCCTTTTCAAGTGATATTGCAGATTTTAAGTCAGTCACCTTTAACTTGGAATATGATGGCATATGGTATATCAAGGATCCCAAATTTTCCCAGTCATAGGTTCAGAGGCCCACACACATCCAAAGGTCAACCAATTTAAACTCCAGCTGTCAACTGTAGTTGGGAAAAGGTGTGTGTGTGTGTGTGTGTGTGTGTGTGTGTGTGTGTAAATGTGTAGGGCTGTTAGACTATAGTCACAACGTTAATATATGGGGAGGATCATTAAAGGATAATGAGGTTAATTCACCTAGAGCTTGGGAAGAAATGATCAAATATAGGAAGGTTAAAAAAAACTTGCTACAATTTTCCCAACTGAAATGTCTAAAGCTAGATACCTAAATCCCTATTTAAGCACCTAAACAAAGCCTTATTTTAGATGGGCTGGGTACCCACAGCTTGATTTAAATTGATGGGAGATGTAGATACTCAATATCTCTGAAAATGAGGCCACTTTTATTTAGGTATTAAGGGATCTGTGTTTGAAAACTGTAGTCCTTGGCTACTGTCCTCTTCCCTGAACCCTTGTTTGCACTGTATATTTTCTGTTTAGACTGTAAGCTCTTCTGAACAGGGAGCTGTCATGTTGGTCAAATGCCTCGGAAACATTTGGGTGCTATGTAGAAAATGAGCTCTATGCACAAGAATTTCACTAACGCCTAGTGGCTCTGTATCTGTTAAAGAGTTTGGGCAAGTTCAGGTGATGGTCCTTGCTCAGATGCCACAGACTCTGGAGGGTTGTCTCAATGATGTTGGCGCAAAGGTGGGTATAGAAGAGCTTTGTATGTTTTCTCTAGCTTAAGTCCAAGACATAGGATTCCTTAGAAGAAGATTAAACTTTCAATTTTTGCTTAGTTCAGTTTCATTTTAACAGTTATATAGTTCATAAATATATTATCTAGACTATACAAGCTGGTTATATCTAGGGAGTGGCTGAAATCACATACAGGACAGAATTTGCAAGTCAGCTGAAACCAGCAGCATACCCTTACCTATCTTATTCTGATTTGATAGGTTGCAGTGGTCATTTACCGAGGTGTCAGTGTTCTGAGGGAATTTTGTATCCCAAAGGGCGGGGACTTTTTCTTCGTTGGGTAATCTGTACATAAAATGAAAAAAACAGTTTGGTTGTGTGTCAGTGGTTACATATCTCCTTAAAGAGTATTATGGGGGAGCTGACAGTAACCCCTGTATTTAAGTTGCCTAATATTTGATGGTATAAAAGATCGTGGAGACCTTTTATTGAAAAGCTCAACACTTCCATAGTTTGTAGCAGGCCTTTAAGATTTGGCAGGGACAAAGGCCCAGGGCTAAAGTCTTCTGTTTTGCACATCGTGTGGAATTCCATTCAGGTTTGACTGAATTATAACCTGATAAACGTAATCATTTCCCTGCTGTGGCTTATGTTCCTCAGGAAAATGTTGGTAGTGCCTCAAAACTAACTAACTACGAACATTCTAAGAGCCAGGCCCATGCTGCATTGGAGAACCAGGAAGTTACTGGAGCAGCTGTCGTGAGGCGGTGTGGTGTATATAGCCCCAGAGTCCCATATCCTTCTCTGTGGACACCACATGAGGTAAAAGCTCACTGTGTTTTTGGGGAGGGGAGGGATGAGCTGGGCTGGAGTCCTATAAGTTTCCTGGCCCCACCATATTGCACTAGCAGCTAATCCCGCTTTGTCTTTTTTTTTTTTTTTTTTAAGTCTTTAGCTAACTCAGTTTTTTTTAAAGCTTTATCACAAATGTAGAACATTTTTAACATAAAACTGCTATATTAATTATCCTTTTTTAATAGTGCATTAGAAAATCCACTTAGTTGCTATGCTATTTCTATCCTCAGTGAGAGAAATAATGCCTAAACAGACTTCACTCTTTTTTGCTCATTGGCATTGGAAACTGTTATTCTTGACCAGAAGTTCTTAAAACAACCTGTGTAGTTCTTGTTGCCAAGGCTGTATCTTGCTTTTCACTAATCACTGTGGTCATATACTGCACATCTGGTTTGGGTATCCCCTGAAGATGATAGAATTCTATACTATACAACTTTATTGTTTATAAATGTGCATCTGCATACAGAGCTGTCTGAACAGTGCTTCAAATATATCATTTTTAGGCTTGCTAACATGCCTAGCAAGTTTCTCTGATTTGATGCATGCCGCCACCACCACTTTTCAAAAATAAAATTAAAAAGCAATATCCTATGTAGTGATCCGGTATCAAAGATCCTAATGTAATTGCCTCAGTACAATAGCTGCACCACTAAATAACTCATCACTTTCTCTCTAGTAACTCATCGTTTTCTACCCTCCTATGTTTGACAAAAAATAGATATGCCCCCGTGCAGCTGCTGCTGCTGCTGCTCCTCTCCTCTCTGTGGGGAAGTTTGTGGCAACTGGACCTCTGTAACCACAAAGCCACTGGCCATGTCCTCCCATTTTCTGTTGCATATACTGCTGTTCTGTGGTGGCTCATGTGAAGGTGGCATAGAGCCCAGCACCACCATGTGCAGGGGATGTGCAATCCTTCATACTTGTTCAGCAGCTGTCTCTCACACCTTCGCAACAGGAATGTCTTAGTTCCAATATTGATAGTGGTTTTATATTTAGGTAGCAACAGCCTGTACTAAGCTTAGAATTGACACCTGTATGTGTGTCTTTTTTCTTATCCAAGATAGCATAAGTTTCCCAATGAACCACTATCTGCCATTTGATTTTAAGTGTGTGATTGAGGGATCTATCTCTGTCAGTTATCTTGGAGGTGAGGGTGATATAAAGCCAACTGAAGGTAGGAAAATAGTGTCTTTCCTTGCTAGTAAATTTGCTGTGCGAGAAAGATTATAATATACGCATTGGTTAGCAAATTTAATTAACCAGTTACTACTTCTAGCTTTTTCTTGGTTCTTTGGATTTGCGTTCCTTACTTAAAGTACAGACTGTACAACTATTATGAATTTGAGTTTTATTAACCAAAATAGCTTTGAAAGCAAATAAGAAATTATGGAAAGCAAAATAAAGATTATGAGATGATAGCATTCACAATGTTGAAAATTGAGCTTAACATGGGATGTTACAATTTTCAAGAGATAAATGCGTTTGTTTAATTCAAGATCTCATTACACTCTTGTTTCAAAGACAAACTTTTATCCTTGTTCTACATTAGTCTGGGTGGTGATTGTGGTATCAGCATGGAACTATGGATCTTTAAACATATATCCAGGTAGGATCAGTTTATATGTGAAACTCCATGCAATTGCCTCTCACACAGATAATCAGGCCTTATAATTATTTAGGCTTTAAAACATTTTAGGCTTTAAAAGATTTAACTTCATATTGACTTTTCAACATACCATTTAAATGTATCAGTTTATTTAGTACAAAACGAACGCTTTTTTAGATATACGTCTGTTAGAAATAAAAAATATTTATCTTATTAATCTACTTAAAATAGACAGCATTGCCTGAACTATATAATATTTGTGGTCAGGTTGCCTAAGCCATGAGAATTCCTCAAACTGAAAGCGTCTATTAAAAGAAGGGTTTAGTTTTCTGATATAATTTCTTAAACCTTAATATCCTTTTAGATTTATCTAATACGATTATACCTTGATACTGTATGAAAAAACCTAGTGTGATCTACTCTATCTCTGTTGCACATAAGTGTAAAACATATAAAGTGGAACAAAAAGGTAAAAGAAGAAATTACTTCACAGCTTAGCAAGAGTTTGTGGTTATCTGACTGGTTTGCTATTGTAAATACTCAACCTGTGTGAAACACAGAAACTCCGTCTGCTGTCTGACATGCTCTAAATGTTTAGGGCTAAAGTATGCCAAGATTCTGGCCTTTGTCTGTATCTGTACTATTGTTGTTTGTTAATAAGCACCATATTTCCATATATTACAGCTATCCTGTAATTTCTGTCCTGATATTTGCTTGTGTACATGTTAAAATGGTGTGTTCTAATTTCTTATGTAAGCATGTAATGTTTACATAATTGTTTTAAATGCCTGTGCCACATAACATGATATAGTTTGTATATCATGCATATACATTAGTTGTTTGTACAAAGAAAGCAAAATTGACAAGCTGAGTGCACAAAAATTTGATTTGGTCAAGCATATAAACACCCACTTCTTTGTGGACTGCCAGTTTATTTTATAGTCTTGCCAAAAATGTGAAAGGAAAGTTTTATGCAGCTGCGTGATTAAAATGCTTGTATTCCTTCTATATTTAAATGCTTATCCCCACCGTACATGGATTCCAAAACCATTGAGACTCATTTCCGGATGTACTACAACTTGTCTGTCAAATTCAGAAGTCTAAACATACATTTCATAACCTCCTTTTACTGAGTACTAAATAAGATTTGCACAATCAATCAGGCAAAATAACATAACCTTTGACTTCTATGTGTGAGATGAAAGACTAATTTTTTTCTGCTCTCTTCCCTGAAGCGTCAGACAAAGGAGATGCTCTCTTCTTCCCCCCCACCCCTAAAGAACACATTTCAGTGGAAGAGTCCTTCCTGACCCCTGCAAGTGACCAGCTGAAGTGCTGAAGCATGAGATTTTAGGAACAAAATAGATGAGACAAAATAGACCCAACATAGAGAAAAAGCATGGTTTACCTTGACTGATTAACTTGAGTTAAAAGCACGATTGCTTTGTCTACAGTAGGATTTTAATATGTGTTAATATGTTAGTTATGTTTAAAACTGCACCTTTTCCTCTAGTGCGGACATGGCCTTTGAGGGTAAAGGACAAGAGAAGACCTATTGCTGAAGTCAACAGGGCCTGATGAAATGCATCCTAGAATACTCAAGGAGCTAATAGAAGAGGTATCTGAGCCTCTAGCTATTATCTTTGGAAAATCATGGGAGACAGAAGAGATTCCAGAAGACTGGAAAAGGGCAAATATAGTGCCCATCTATAAAAAGGAAAATAAAAACAACCCAGGAAACTACAGACCAGTTAGTTTAACTTCTGTGCCAGGGAAGATAATGGAGCAAATAATTAAGGAAATAATCTGCAAACACTTGGAAGGTGGTGAGGTGATAGGGAATAGCCAGCATGGATTTGTAAAGAACAAATCATGTCAAACCAATCTGATAGCTTTCTTTGATAGGATAACGAGCCTTGTGGATAAGAGAGAAGCGGTGGAGGTGGTATACCTAGACCTTAGTAAGGCATTTGATACAGTCTCTCATGATATTCTTATCAATAAACTAGACAAATACAACTTAGATGGGGCTACTATAAGGTAGGTGCATAACTGGCTGGATAACCATACTCAGAGAGTGGTTATTAATGGTTCCCAATCCTACTGGAAAGGTATAACAAGCAGGATTCTGCAGGGGTCTGTTTTGGGACCGGCTCTGTTCAGTATCTTCATCAATGACTTAGATATTGGCATAGAAAGTACGCTTATTGAATTTGCAGATGATGCAATCCCTCCCAGTTTGGTAACTGCTTAGGAGGATAGAGTCATAATTAAAAATAGTCTGGACAAATTGGATCGATCACTCCCCGAATCAGTGGGTAGTGATCGATTCCCGATCACTCTGCTGTCGACTCTGGAACTCCACCACGACGAGAGGCATAAGCAGAGTCGACGGGGGAGCTGCAGCAGTCGACTCGCTGCTGTCCTCATAGCCAGGTAAACCGACCTAAGATACGCCAACTTGAGCTACGCTGTTTGCGTAGCTGAATTTGCGTATCTTAGGTCAACTTCTCCCTCCTCCAAGTGTAGACCTAGCCTCAGTTTCACACATACAGAATGGGAAGAGACTGTCTTGGAAGGAGTACGGCAGAAAGGGATCTAGAGGTTACAGTGGACCACAGGCTAAATATGAGTCAACAGTGTGATGCTGTTGCAAAAAAAGCAAACATGATTCTGGGATGCATTAACAGGTGTGTTGTGAGCAAGACACGAGAAGTAATTCTTCCTGCTCTACTCTGTGCTGGTTAGGCCTCAACTGGAATATTGTGTCCAGTTCTGGGCACCGCGTTTCAAGAAAGATGTGGAGAAATTGGAGAGGGTCCAGCAAAGAGCAACAAGAATGATTAAAAGTCTTGAGAACATGACCTATGAAGGAAGGCTGAAAGAATTGGATTTGTTTAGTTTGGAAAAGAGAAGACTGAGAGGGGACATGATAGCAGTTTTCAGGTATCTAAAAGGGTGTCATCAGGAGGAGGGAGAAAACTTGTTCACCTTAGCCTCTGAGGATAGAACAAGAAGCAATGGGCTTAAACTGCAACAAAGGAGGTTTAGGTTGGACATTAGGAAAAAGTTCCTAACTGTCAGGGTAGTTAAACACTGGAATAGATTGCCTAGGGAGGTTGTGGAATCTCCATCTCTGGAGATATTTAAGAGTAGGTTAGAAAAATGTCTATCAGGGATGGTCTAGACAGTTTGGTCCTGCCATGAGGGCAGGGGACTGGACTTGATGACCTCTTCCAGCCCTAGAATCTGTGAATCTATATATTGTTTCCTAAAGTAGAGATGGTCTATGATATCCCCTTGGCTGATTAAAACCCCAATCTCTAACAATACTAAGTAAACCTCTCTTTTTCCTGGTCTCTGCATTTTCTAACTTCTTACCATGATATGCTAAAAATTTAAGTTCCCACCGTAACTTCATTATGTTTTCATCATAACTCATTGGTTTTACAGTTTCATAGATGTACAGTTATTTCAGCAGCATGCTGATACACCATTTTTAGCCAGTTTCTCTTTAGGAGTGTGCAGTGCAGATGTTCCCTTAGGTTGTCATGTAGAATAAAAGCACTGCACACCCCTCTTCCCCCAGTAACAGTGTAGATGCTGATGCACTGCTTGAACTCTTAGGGTATGTCCCCTACACAGCTCTCTAGAGGCCCAAGCAGTGCCTCCCTGAACTACACTGCTGTTTCTAGGAGTGGAGTGTCCTGCTGGCTCCCCACTGCTGGAGTCTTTCCCTACTGCCAGAGTCTTTCACTGTCACATGTAGCTGTGCACTGCAGTGTGGATGCAGCCTGCTTTTGACTGCAGCATATGGCTACACATAATCTACACACCACCACCAGTCGTGTGCAATGTAGACATACCCTGTGCATAGCATGCATATTTTTATATTACACTAGCTAGGGCTGATAATGATCAATAAAGATTTACTATAACTTAACATAAAAACTCTTTCCAAATTCTTCAACTGTGCATAGTTTGGTCCTGCTTCCCTAAGGACGCATTCAATAATGGAATAACCATCTTCAGTTCGTGTTTAAACTAGTTTAATTTTTTCATAATCAAATGTATAAAGCACCTTGCAACCTGATGATGGCTGTCCAAGGACAGTGATTTAAAAAAACTGGTTCACACCTGGTAAGTGAACCTTGTAGTGTAAAAGAACTTTTCCTTCAGTTCGTAAAGATTAGCCTGGTCATGTTGTTCTTTAATGTAATGGGCTAGTATTAATTTTGTGTCCGAAACAGGTTTTGTTAATCAATTTGTAAGCGTTTGTAAATGGCTAAGCAGCTGGTGACCACTGCTTATCACACTTTTCCTAATAGTCTCATTAAGCACTTGTGTTCCCTCCATCTTTCTTTGTATCCCCCTGTTGCCTCTCATCTTATATTTAGATTTTAAGCTCTGTGGCGCATGGACCATGTCTTGGTACATGGTTTTTACAATACCTAGCATTCTAGAGACCCAATTGTTGATTGGGAGTCCATTAGGCACTACTGTAGTACAGAAAATAATTATTTTACTTAAAATTGTGGGCCTCAGATCATCAGACCTTGCTCAGCTTCCTCTGTCAGATGTGTTTTTTTATATGTAATACAAGTCAAAAGTACTGTATGTGTTAGTGATAACAATTTCTTGCTATTTCCTTTGCTAAGAGAATAGATTCGTATTGTTTTTCCTTATTTCATTACAACTTTTGTCACAAGGCAGCATCAGTATTTTAATACCAAAGAGGGTGAAAGTATGTACAAAGTATTACTTCAACCATTTAAAATATTCCATGTTTGTATTGGCTGGTCATTCCTCTTGACTGTCACAAATTTCAAGGCCAAAAAAAGAGAGAATGGAGAACAATCAGTCAGTCAAAGTACAGGATGCCAGAAAAGTCAAAATAAGTTTTTGTTTTTGTTTGTTTTTTTTTCTTTCCATAAGAGGTAGAAAATATTACTGAGAGACTGTGGCAAGTATACAAGCATGTTCAACGGAAAACCTCATTTAAAAAAAAATCTGCTGATTGACAAACATGGAGATACCATTAGAAGATTTTAATTCTTCACTTTTCTATGTTATCTGGCAACCTTTTTCAGGAAGGACCACTTAAGTGTGAGAAGGTAGTTCATTCTCCATGACTCATTCAAACCTTGGCCTGTGTCACTAAACCACCACCAGATGTGTGTGTTTGATTCCTTATATGAGTGAGGTACTGAATTTACAAGCTTGGTTATGGTTTCTGCAAATGCTTTCCCTGCAGCTGGTGATTTGCGAATATAAATTAAACGCAGTGTGGACCAGACCTTACAGCTCAGTTTTGGAAGGACTACTCCTGTGAGTATCATAGAATCATAGACTATTAGGGTTGGAAGGGACCTCAGGAGGTCATCTAGTCCAACCCCCTGCTGCAAGCAGGACCAATCCCCAGATTTTTACCCCAGTTCCCTTAATGGCCCCCTCAGGGATTGAACTCACAACCCTGGGTTTAGTAGGCCAATGCTCAAACCCCTGAGCTATCCCTCCCCCCATTAACCTCTCACATAAGTAGTCCCATTAACCTCTCACATAAGTAGACACTATGCCCAACAGTAAATATCTGTAGCCCTTGGATTCACTTTTGTCAGGATTGTAAATGAATGCCAGTTTCCAGACAGGTATGAAATATCTGTGCGTCCAAGTGTATGTCTATACCACAAATTAAGGTGTAATTGCAGTGTGGATACACCTACCCAGGCTAGCTTTAATTCTAGCAATGAAGATGTGGTGACATGGACCCTGGCGTGGGTCAGCAGGCCAAATATGTACCAAGAGTCCCTAGTGGCCTTCTACTGAGGTGGCTAGCCCATTCTGCAACATCTTCATTGCTATTGTTACCTGCGCTAGTTAGATTAAAGCTAACGTGGGCATGTCTCCTTGCCTACTTTAACTCTGGTGCAATTCTTAGGCAAAATGTGGACTGAGATTTTGTTCTGTTTTCCCCGCCCCTCCATTGTTGCTACCTTAGATATTCAGTCAAGTTAGTGACACTGTATATAGTCATTTTTATGTCCTGCTAGCTCAAACAACTGATGATGACTTGGAAGCATACAGGAAATTTAATTAGATTGCTTGCATGATTTTCAGAGGTGCTGAGCACTGCAGCTCCCATGGATTTCAACTGGAGTTGTGTGTATTCAGCACTTCCAGGCTTTAAGTAATCAAGTAAAATTGTTAATACAATAGTTTTTGTTAACGGTCCATACTTTCTTTTAAATACATTGGCATCTGCAGGTGTTGATCATAGGTAATGGGGATTATATCGTCTGACGGAAAAGGACTTGAAGTACAGAAGGATAAGTAACTGATCCAGTCAATCTCCTTAGTTTTCCTTATTGATATTGCTGTTTCCTTACTTTGTTCCCCACGACTACTACTGTAAAAGAGGAGTTGATAGGATGCAGCACCATTGTAAAGTACTTTACGCTGTAGACGGAGCAGAGCTTGCCGCAGTCAGATAGGGCCAAATTCTGCACTAATTTAAGATCAGTGACTGTTGTTGAAATTGATGGGACTGCTTAACTGTATAAATTAGCATAGAATTTGGCCCACCATTATACATGTAATCAACATTTGTATAAACAGCCACATTCCCAGTGTGTATATGTCTCCCTCTTCTTCTCCCTCTCTCCCCCTCTCCTTCTCCCTCTCTCTGCCTCACTCTCTCTCCCTCCAGGGAAAATAGATAGATGTGACGAAAACAAAACTTGAAGTCTTATTGTTTGTCTTGGTAATGAGTAGAATTACAAAGATGGCTCTTTTTTAAATTGACTTGGCAATAGAAAGCATGCCATTTACAATAGGCATGTATAGTGTGGATGGTCTTTTATAATGGAGACTTTACAGACCACACTTATTACATTAATTTAGATTATAACAGACACTTTATTGGCATTTGAGTGGTTTCTTATACTCTGAAGGGAAAAGCAGGAGAGTATAGAAATCAATTGCTGTAGATATCGTTAATTTTCTTCTTAAAAGTAGAACACCAAATTCACTGGAGCCTAGGCACAAAGCTCATGTAGTTGGGGATGGAGGACACCTAAAGGGTAAAGTTTTTTGTTCGCTCACTGCAGCACCCACTTGTAGCCAGTTCATTTGTTCTTACTGTCCAAGATTCCCAATCAGTATCTCTCCTTGCTTTCCCCCCTCAAAGTGTAACATTGTCTCATTTTAGTGATTGCTAAAGATTGCCATTTTCTTTCTGGAGAGTCTGTTTTGTTCTTGTTTCTGAATTTTAGACTAGGCTCTAAACTAATTAAATAAGCATTTATGATTAAAGGGCTAGTTTTGTTGATTTGTGCAAACTCCTGTACTCACAGGGAGACCCACTGAAGTCAGTGGCACTTCAAGGGTCCCCTTTGTTTGCATGTAGAGCTATTTGTAGCATCTAGCCTAGGTATTGGACTTATTTCCAATATATGAATTAAGCTTTGAAAAGCTCCCTTATGCAATCAGCCCCAAGGTATTTCATTAATTGGAAAATAGGAGGAGTAAGGGGAAAAGTTGACATGGACATGTGGTGTGTACATGATCATCCTGACCCTCAACATCAGAAGATTAAAAAGAAATCATATTTGGCTTTTAGAAATATCAGCCGTATCAAAATTTTGGTTCCTTTAAGCCATGTAAAATACTTTGTGTGCATTAACATTTTTATTGTCCTTGAAAGCAAATATTTGAGGATGCAAGTGGTATTTTTTAAAAAAATTGCAAATGAGAAGGTATTAAAAATACCTATTGAATAATATATCTAACTATTTTCATGAAACTCCTTGGACCATGGAAACCTTCCTTAATTTTAAATATTTATATTCCATTGATCACCGAAAACTAAACAAAAATCTTGGGGTGGAGAGCGAGGAAGCACTGCTTAAAAGAAGAAAAGGGAAAAACAACACAATCAAAAACCCACACTTTAGGAAATAAATCTTAAAACTACGTATAAAGATGGAAAATTCCTTACCTGTATATCTGTAGGAGGTCAGACTAGATGATATTATATTTGCATACTGTGTGAATGGTTTCCTGTCCACACTTACTTTATCATTTTAAAGCATTTTCTTAAACACATCTAACTAATAATTGTAAATGTTTGTATATTAACAAAAATGTAGGATTGTATAAAATATGTAAATATAAAGTGATATTTTAATAGGAAAAGCAATTAAATATAAAACTTTACATATGATTCTTGTTGCTAATTTAAGGCTAAACAAATACATTTCAGGAGAAAGCATATACTAATTTATTGGAATATATTACAGCAAAAAGTTTTAAATTATAGCGTTTTCTTTCACTCACCAATTATTGTGTAACCTTCTCTGTGGTATCCGTTAATGTTGTTCCTTAGCAATCAGATATACTCACAGTTCTAGACTGAATATGCTTCATTCTGTTTTCTGCATAATCTTCTTAAGTAGCGATAGAGCTTGAAACTGCTACTTTAGTTCCCAAACTGAAGTATTTAAAGGCTGGTTCGCATTGTCTTCATGCTTACCCAAATGCAGTTTAAATGTCAAGTACTGCAGATGGCCAGTACTATTTTTTTAATACTTAAATGTACTTCCAGGAAGATCAGCACTGAATTTTATTCAGAAGTTACAAATTTGTGAAGTTTGGCAAAACACTAAACGATACGAAGCTGAGGGTTTTTTTGTTTTTATTTTCAAATTGTTCTCATGTCTAGCTGTGACCTTCTCTAAGAAGTTACTAAATAGCTTGTGTATTTATTAGTGAAGTGCTCTAAACTGGAGGTCACGGGTTGCACTGCAGTTGCTTGCAGTGTGTTGCGAAAATCATAAATATTTACTTTGAGGAAAAGCATGATACACCCTTGGTTTTTTTTTACATCTCATGATTACTCTAATCTTATTGCCTGCCTCCCTCTCCACATGCTTTACTGGTAGGCTCCCAGATCAGCCACAACTCTCTACTCTGACCCTATGCCAGCAGCCCTCCCAGCTATCTCCGTTACACCACTGATTTCCTGAGAAAACAACAATGCATTGGTGACCTTCCAGAAAACAGCATTCTGGCCACCATAGATGTAGAGGCTCTCTACACAAACATCTCACACACAGATGGAATACAAGCTGTCAGGAACAGTATGTCACAGCACAACTGGTTGCTGAGCTCTGTGTCTTTATCCTCACACACAACTATTTCAAATTTGATGACAATATATACCTCCAGATCAGTGGCACCGCTATGGGAACACACATGGCCCCATGATATGCCAACATTTTTATGGCTGACCTTGAACAACGCTTCCTTAGCTCTCGTCCACTCACGCCCCTTCTCTACCTATGCTACACTGATGACGTCTTCTTCATCTGGACCCATGGGAAGGAGACTCTGGAAAAATTCCACCACGATTTCAACAGTTTCCACCCCACCATCAACCTCAGCTTGGACTAATCTACAGGGGAAGTCCACTTCCTAGACACTACGATGCAAATAAGTGATGGTCACATTAACACCACCCTGTACCGAAAACCTACCGACTGCTATGCCTACCTTCATGCCTCCAGCTTCCATCCTGGGCACACCACACGATCCATTGTCTACAACCAAGCACTGAGGTACAATCCCATCTGCTCCAACCCTCAGAGAGAGACCAACACCTACAAAATCTTCACCAAGCATTTTCAAAACTACAATACCCGCACGAGGAAATAAAGGAACAGATCAACAGAGCTAGACCTGTACCCAGAAGCCTTCTCCTGCAAGATAAACCCAAGAAAGAAACCAACAGAACTCCACTGGCCATCTCATACAGTCCCCAGCTAAAACCCCTCCAACGCATCATCAGGGATCTACAACCCCTCCTGGACAATGATCCCTCACTTTCACAGGCCTTGGGTGGCAGGCTAGTCCTCGCCCACAGACAACCTGCCAACCTGAAGCATATTTTCACCAGTAACTGCACACTGCACCATAGTAACTCTAACTCAGAAACCAATCCATGCAACAAATCTCGATGCTAACTCTGCCCTCATATGTACACCAGCGACACCATCAGATCAGCCATACCATCACCGGTTGGTTCACCTGCACGTCCACCAATGTAATATACGCCATTATATACCAGCAATGCCCCTCTGCTATGTACATTGGCCAAACTGGACAGTCCCTATGGAAAAGGATAAATGGACACAAATCGGATATTAGGAATGGCATATTTAAAAACCTGTAGGAGAAGACTTCAGTCTCCCTGGACACACAATAGCAGATTTAAAGGTAGCCATCCTGCAGCAAAAAAGCTTAAGGACCAGACTTCAAAGAGAAACTGCTGAGCTTCAGTTCATCTGCAAATTTGACACCATCAGCTCAGGATTAAACAAAGACTGTGAATGGCTAGCCACCTACAAAAGCAGTTTCTCCTCCCTTGGTTTTCACACCTCAACTGCTAGAAGAGGGCCTCATCCTCCCTGATTGAACTAACCTCGTTATCTCTAGCCTGCTTCTTGCTTGCATATATATACCTGCCCCTGGAAATTTCTACTTCATGAATCCGACGAAGTGGGTATTCACCCACGAAAGCTCATGCTCCAATATGTCTGTCAGTCTATAAGGTGCATCAGGACTCTTTGCTGCTCAAAACCTGTAAAATTAATGGTGATACAAAAGTGTGCATTTCTTACATTTGATTTTCACTTTTTAGTTATTTTCTTGGGAAAGTTCAAAAAATGTTGTCTTTTTTTTCCCTTTCAACCTCAAAACTTACTCTTGTATTTTTTCCTCCCAGGTTCACATTAAATATGTATTATGTTCATTTTAAAAAATAAAAACAGTCATACAATCCAAAAATTAGGAAATGCCAAATTAAGGTTGCCTGTACAACCTTAGTTTGGTCCCTTGGTGCATATGCATTATGATAACCATGTTTCCCCCAAAGCCTTCTCTGCATAATTCAGTGCACAGGATGGATAGTGCCTTCATTGAATGGTTAGCTATTTAGTTGCATTTATGCTTGTCATTCAGTGTGTGATCCTATGCCTTATTTATTACACAGCATCCAAACCTTGCTCTAAGTACAGAATTACTAATTTCCTCATGGGCTTTTCTATGAGTGCCCATTACTGTAATATTAGAATTGTTCACAACCGTTGATGAAGTTATCTTCACAACACTCCTATGAAATAGGAAGTGGCATTACCCTGTTTTACCAATGAGTAACTGAGATGCAGAGATTAAGGCTAAAATTGTCAAGTAACCACTAATTTTGGGTGCTGAACTTGAGATGCCTAGGGACTGATTTTACTCTACCATTTCTGTAGCATTTTATGTTCAGTGCACAGCTCACATAGATTTTGATTGCAGTTGTGAGTATTCAGCGCTTTTGCAAATCTGACCCCACATCTCAAGTTGGGCACTTATAAAATAAGTAACATTCAGTTAGTGGCCACCTAAAAAAATTTTGGTTTACAGGACTTCACCAGCACCGCATAGCAACTCTGTGGCAGAGACAGGGATAGAATCCATTTCTCCAGGGCAGCATTCACCTTCCTTAACAATGAGATTATTCTCTCTTTTCTTGCAGACCTCTTGCCTCATTCACTGTACACCTTCCAACTTCTGGAGGGAGGCAGGGTCCTATGGACAACCGCTTCCTTCACGACATACCCCTGACTGATTACTTGAGCACTGTCCTTTCTGTGCACTGAAAGAGGAAAGGATCTTGAAGGAAAAATGGTATGTGCTCATTAATTAAAGACTATCATAATGCATATGTGCAAGTGAGTAGAGTGGGTGCAAATTAAGGTTGCACAGGTAACCTTAACTCTGATATGTCCTCACTTTTTGGTGCTTTGCAACCTTAATGTTCTTTTAACATAGTTTGTGTGTATTTTCCTAGGTTTTTAAAAAAGCAAACTGAAAAAAATAGAAATTCTGTCATGTGGAATCATACCAAGCCTTACATGGTCATCAGCAGGGCTGGAGCCTTTAAATCTACAGCACAGACCTCTGCCACTTGACCTGTGGAGTAACTGATAGTAGTAGCAGGTGGTTGTTCTCTGTGTGGACCAGCACTAGGGGTGGCTGAGGAAAAATTTTGACAGTGGGTTTCACAGGTATTTCCTAGATAGCAGATTAATGTTGACTCAGAAACATTGACTATTCCAAATTCTGGAAGGGGGGAGTATGTTCTAGTGGTCACAGACCCTTCTTTCTCTTTCCACCCTATCTGCCCCCGATGCCTGTGCTTGTTGCATGTACCCACTTGTATCTTGTCTCTGCACTGTTTCTCCCTTTTAACTTGTCTGTTTTTATTTCTCTAATTTTTCTCTGTCATTCTCCTACTCGCTGCCACTGCCTTGTTGCCCTCTGCAACCTGTCTCTACTTCCTGCCTTCCACCTTCTCCACATGCCTCTGAGTTGCAGTCAGGCTGCTTCCTCTTCTCTCTGCTCTCGGTTTCTGTGCCTAGCACCTGCACAGCTCCAGCAGCTGGGAGGAGTAATTTTAGAGGCTTATAACTTGGATTTTTACCATCTCTGGGAAAATCTGCCCAGATTTGCCATCACATGACTGTCACCATGACCCTCCTGCGACAGCTCCAAAATATGGTGGCTCTAGGGTGTCTTAATGAAACAGTTGTATGAGGTTTTTTAACTTGTAAAACTGTGTATTTTCCCCTCACATTCTGAGAAGGAGCTACACTGTTTTTGCTGAAATGGTGCAAAAATGTCATCTGAGGCAAACATCTGGCAAGGGAATGGTTGAAGACTGGTAAAATTATAAGCAGTTGAAAACAAGCTCTTAAAATTGATAATGTTAGGCAGCCTAGGTAAGAGTTCCTTTTTCTTTTTCCTGTTGTCAGTATCCCTTCAAACTCTGTGTTGTATTTTTAGTCTTGTCTTCACTTTATTTTCTCTGAATCTTTCCTGCATCATCAGATGTCACTCAGAGCAAAAACAGGGCCACCATTCCCATTTATCTTGCCATTTGCCACAATGGTTACGTTGTTATGCTTCTATAACTTAATTTTTGTTTACTAGGATAGACTGTTGTCCTGGAGATGCGTGGACTGCATTTAAACTATTCCTACCCTTTGACCTGTCCAGCTTGGATGGCCTTACCATGAGTTAAAAGTCCTGTGAGCATAGTTCTCAGGGTTATTGGAGCCGACAAGGCTTTCACTTCCCCAGGGAAGCCTGTTTTCTCCCTCTCAATTTAAAACATTTATTTTACTTTAATAAGACGACACTGTATGATGTCATGGATCTCATTTGATATTTCTGGATGGTTGTATACCTAATGTAGCTTTTGAGAGAAATCTAGTGAATGTCTGTGGTCATATGCCAGACTTCATGAGGGGATTGGTGCATGAGCTTGTAGCAGTGCACGCTATCTATCTTATTCATAATGGAGTCCACAGATCCAGGACATTCGGTCTCTGCTCTGTGCATCCTTGGAGCTAGACCAGAGCTGTCAGTCTGTGGCAGGGGAAGTGAGGCTCCACCTCTGAGAAACCTGCCAGTTTTCTTCCACCTTCACAGATGCTGGCAGAAAATCAACTCTTCTCTTCTGCAAAGTAAGTAAAGAAGTCAATTAGCTTAAAATCACCAAGCTCTCAAGTTCTACCTTTATTGGCAGAGGGGATTCCTTTCTCTTCCCATAGTTACCAGGGCACTCTACTCTCTCTGCTCATCCATGTAGAGTGCAGTAAGGTGGAGAAGGCTAGAGAGGGAAAGTCAGAAACTGTCACCTGCATCTCCTGACTGACTGAGTGAGTGCCTGCATGGAGATCTGTGCCTGTTCTGCAGAGACCCAGGCCCCTCTCAAGTGCTCAGGCAGGAGACAGTTTCCTACAGCCTCTTCCCCAAGCATGAGAACTCCAGTGAAGCAGAGAGAGCTCCTCAGAGAAAAATCCTCTAAATCTACCACAGGCAGTGGTCCCCGTTCTCTCTGCGTTGGGAGTTTGAGTGAAGCACATCAAAGGGCCATGGAAACTGCCCTCCCAGCTGCTGGAGCCTGCATTTGTGGCCCCAACTGTTTATACTGAGAAGCAGTTGTTCAGCCCTTCCCAGCCATGGCTGCTGCAAGTGGCAGGGTACTATTGGCAGGGATCCAGAACAAGGAGAGCCTAGTAAGATGCCTTGGGCCCAACTCCTCTCTCCTTTCTACAGCAGATTGGGTTCATCTGGCTAAGGTTGATGCAGCCTGTTCTCTAGTTAACTATTTCTATAGCAGGAGACCTATTGCCAAAGGACTTCACCTATAGGAGAATTGAATTGGCAATGAGGACAAAAATGTAAAGCAGCATCAGCTCCTGCTAGATGCATCTACTTGTTTTGCTAGAGCAATGCTGGCCTGGGATGACAAATCTGGTACAGTACTGCTAAAGTACAAAAAAGCCTTTAATCTGAGCACATCTCTTGAAAAAACAGTCTTTAGTTGATGCATTTGTATCTGATGCCACCCTGAATGCTCACTGTACTCAGATAGGGCTATGGGCTACAATGTGGTAGCATACTGACACATGAGGCACTGGGTCTGGAAGTTAGAGTAAAAGGCTAAACAGATTTTAGCTCATTCAAGATTCTCAAGGGGCAAGCTATCCAGTAATCCCGTGAAAAAATGGATAGTGGAATCACTGGAAGGAGATCAAGAAAGGCTGTAGTCTCCAACAAGCAGTATAGGAAAGACTAAGGACCTTACTCCAAACCAGTACGGTCCTTTCATGCTAGCCAGTGTAGAAAGCTTATCAGGAAATGACTCCGCTGCATTGGAGAAAAATAGAACAGATGCAGGAGACCACAAAAGAGCAGAGGTGAAATTTCCAATCAATCCCCAGCCTCTTCAAAGCAGTCCACAAGACCCACCAGCAGCTAAGTACAGGGTGGAGCACAAATTGGTGGTGGTCTTTTTTAGAAGTGCAGAGGGGATTATTCTCTGATTTTTTTTTTTCAGATACCCAGAACTCAGGTATATCCCATCTCCTAAGTGAAAGGATTCTCAGAAGAGATAAAATCTACAGACAGCCATCCTAGATCTCCTATGAATAGGAGCAATAGTGTCTGTCCCTTCTCTACAGAAGGAACACAGCTTCTACTCCATCTTGTTCCACCATCAATAAGGGGGACTTAATGACATCAGTAGATTTGAAAGGTGCCTCTCTCCATATTCCAATTCAATGTGTTCTGTTGCAAAGATGGCCAAAGGTACTCCTACATGCCATCCCTCCCTTTCATCTTCTCATCGGAACACTACAGAAGATTAGGCAAGAAGCAGCACTGGTAGTTTTGGTAGACTTGTTCTGGCCAAGGAGACTTTGGTTCTCGGATCTCTCATCAACATGACACAAAGACCTCCCATCTGCTTTCCATCCAGAAGCGATCTTCTGCTACAAGGGCCAGTCGTGCATCAGAATCCATACAATCTGATCCTAGGCGCCTGGCACTTGAAAGGAACCTCTTAAGCCAAAGAAGAGGTTCAATGGATGTAATAGCTACACGTTTAGCTTCCAGAAAGAACCCCACTAACTCATTGTATCAGAGGCTTGGTAGAGGTTTACCCATTGGTGCCAGGACAAGAATCTCATCCTTTTATCTGCAGCAGTACAACAGATTCTCAGATTTCTTCAAGGTGGACTGAGACTAGGTTTGGCAGCTCAAACACTCAAAGGTGAAGTTGCTGCTTTGTCTGGCATCCTTAGTGCAGCCAGCAAGAGGTGGATTTAATCTTACCCAAATGTCAAGCAGTTTTTCAAAGCAACCTTTCTTCAATACCCTCCTGAAGTGTAGTTTCTTCATGGGATCTTAGCCTCATCTCATTGTATCACAGTCCCTCTATCTGAACTGCTCATGAAGGTATCTAATTACTTGCTAATCATTAAGGTAACCTTTTTTAATAGCAATCACCTCAGCTTGGAGAGAGTCTGAGTTTGGCGCTGTTTCCCTGGAACATCGATACTGTATGTTCCATAAAGATAAAGTGGTGCTCAGAACCAACCATGCCTTCCTATATGTTCATTGTGCAGCTCAGTTTAGAAAGACAAATGCTTTGTGTTTTATCATTTGATTTCAAAGGGAAAGATTTGATGTCAAAGGTGGATAAGATGTCATATTTAAAGCATACAAATAGAATAACTCTGTTTTCCACAGTCAGAGCTCCCTGAGAGCTGTGACAAGTTCTTATGCAGAAAGATCTGATGACTTCTCTGAGAAAATCTGTAAAGAAGCCGCCTGCTCATCTGTTCATACCTTGTTTTCCAAAATCTGTAAGATAGTCAACCAGTATCTGATGCTGCAATTGGTTGGGGGGTGATTCATTCTATAGCATCCCAGTAACTATTAGGAAGCATTACCTATTTCTCATCGGTACTTCTTCGGATGCGAAAACGTGAGCTGTAGCTCATGAAAGCTCATGCTGAAATAAATTTGTAAGTCTCTAAGTTGCCACAAGTACTCCTGTTCTTTTTGCAGATACAGACTAACAGAGCTGCTACTCTGAAACCTGTCATACTCCATGGAAGTGTCTCAACTGGCAGGTTTCTCACAGGTGGAGCTACTGATTAACAGGTCTGGTGTGCCTCAGTGGCTGCATAGAGCAGAGACCCAATATAACAGACCTGTGAACCTTGTTACTCCAAGAAAGGAAACTTTTAGGTAAGGCACAGATACATTTTCCTATTTTAACCTATATAGTGACTATGGTCCAGTTTTTTAAACAATATTTAGGTGTCATGGTGCTCAGCATTGTAACATAAGTAAGTAAATGCAGCATAAGTAATTTTGGAGGCTAAATCTCATCTTCAAAAAGAATTTAGGCACTTAGGAGCCAAAATCCAATTGGCTGACTCAAAGAAGTGCTCTGTATAAGCTTGAAAGCTTCTCTCTCACCCACAGAAGTTGGTCCAATAAAATATATTAACTCATCCACCTTGTCTCTCTAATAACCTGGGATCAACATGGCTACAACAATAGTGCATTGACTATCAGTGGCAGTTTGGTTCCTAAGTACCTAAATTCCTTTTCAAAATGAGATTTGGGTTCCAAAATCATCTAGGTTGTTGTAACACTAAGTGGGGTAATGCTGATTGATAGAACACCTAAATACCTCTATTAAATTGAGCTATAACTTTTTCAGTTCTTTAAAACTGATACTCATGCATATAGATCAAGTCATTAGAATGATGCCAGAGTAAAACAGGTATCAGTGATATCAAAACCAGGCTCAAAGACTGAAACTCTATGAACAGGAACTGCCTAAAAGATTTACCAATCACATGTGAACTGGAACCATGAATTACTCACAGTGCTGTTACAGAAAATTGTCATCTATCATAGAATTCTGTTGGTCAGTGTGAGAAGCCTGTGTCCCCGGGTTCTCAGACTGTTCCCAAAAGCACATGTCTCTCAGACAGTCATTGTGACTGTGATGCTTTTGCTGCTTCAACAGAAGGAGATGCATCACTGAAATGACCTCAGTAACTGTGTGATAGTGTGGGTAGCTTTCTATGACTATTGCTCCTCTGCTGTTCTTAGAGTATTATCTGAAGGCTGTCTGAATTCAGGACCTGATCGTGCAAGTGCTGAGCTCCTCCTGAGGAATGCTGAGTGCCCTCAACTCCTGACTTCACTGGCACTGAGCCTACAGCTCCCAATAAGGAGGGCATGATCTTGCATGGTCAGGCCCTGACTGCTGAGGGAAGCTGTCAATAGGTTAAAAAATAATATAAAGTTTTAAAAAGATATTTGAAAAAAAGCTCTTGGAATGGACTATAGCTTCTCTCCATGCTTTTATCTGTGCTGAGGAGTCATCCCCATATTATGACAAACTAGTAAACTTCATTCACACTATAGTATCAGAAGAAGCAGAAGGTCACCCAGTCTGGGAGATAGACCTAAATTTTCAAAAGTGACTACCCATTTAGGGTGTTCAACTTGAGACACCTGAAAGGGAATTGATTTTTCAGAAAATGCGAAGTTTCTGCCCTTCGAAAGCCAGGCTGTTTTCAAATGTTTCAAGTCGGACGCTCAAAATCACTAGTTAGTCTTGGAAAATTTAGGTCTGGTATTTTAACATTTTTATGTAGTTGTAGCTCTTATTTTTGAGGAGTGCTGGGTTAGATTTTTTTTTTCTCTCAGCAGTGGATATTTTGAATCCGAAAATAGCACGTTTTGAGACTTTCAACCATTGTAGTTTTCCCTTTTAAATGCTATCCTTCTGCGTTGTACATACGGGAATGGTGTGTGTTATTACTTAGCAGCTGGAAAAGGATTAAAGGAAACATGTCATAACACTTCGACATAATTTGTTATATTAATCTCTAAAAGAAAATTAGAACAGTGTCTCGTGTTTGTGACTGCAAAGTGTTCTAGCATAAATCCATTTTATTTTGACCCAGTGTCATTCACAATAAAAAAATTAAACAAAAAGCTTTTATAATGTAGTACAGTTTCTCTTCTTAATTGTGCCAATGTGCATCCAGACTAATTGCAAATGAAGTGGAATTACTCCATATTTACTCTATCATAACTGAGACCATAGGCCTTGATGCTGCAAGGAATCTCACTTACTGGAATTTAACAGATTTTTTTTGTCCCCTGAGAGATAGCCTAATGGTTTTATCACTGTTTAGCTCTGTATTTTTGTCTCTTGTAACCTCTTCCAAGGAAAGATGAATACTACTTTTGGAAGCATGGGTTTATGGGCTGTTAGCAAGTTGACAGTGTCTTCAGTTATTGCAAAAGATTCTGATAGAATCCTACTTTCCAAAGCAGGCTTGTTGTTAGAAAACAATTTCTTCTTTTTTTTTTTTGCTTTGTTTAATGTAACTGAATTCCCAGAAATATGTTTACATTTGGAGAAAATAGAAAGTGTGTGAAATGTAATGTGTCTTTTGGACAGAATTTTAAATTTAGTTCTTTTTATGTTTAAAGGGACGCTCTCAGATTGATTTAAACTGATCATTTAGATCTTATTTTAAAAAAGTTCAAAAGACCCAAGTTCAGTAGAATTTTTTTCACTATTTTTTTCAAAAACTATATTTTTGAAAATTCAAGGTTTTCTGCATTGTTGGAACCCAGAGTATAAAACCAAAATGAATGGGAAGTTGTATAATAGGATATAGGGTGCAATCCAGACATTGCACTGTTGTGCTAGTGCATGATTGTCAGACAGTGAGTGATACTGACTGACTTTAATTATCCAGAGTGAAATTCAAAAAGTAAATCTTTCACCTTTAATGTTGTGTGATTAATATTGTAAAAATTATTATTCTGTGTTCATATTGTAAAGTGGTAATAACAACACAGGGTGGTGTAAATCTGAAAATTTTTAAAAAGTAAATAAAGCCTTGATGTGTCCCTTTACTGTTGAAATCTTGAACCTCTCCTGTCATTGTGGCTTTAAGTAGCTGTTCTATTTCCAGCAGTGTTATGACTGTGCTGGACAATGAGAGGCGTGTCAGTGGGAATGTGTTTTTGATATTAGTGATATTGTTTTTCCTCTATTTTACTTTCATTTTAATCTATTCATGTTGCCATAGCTGATGCCTGTAAAAATTTCTCTAGCCATATCAACTGTTAGTTAACTCCAACAGTGCATGTCACTGTGTAATTCTGGCAAAAGGTTAACAATGGAATGTATCAAAGGGACTTTATATAAGCATATTCTAGTGTGCAACAGCCTGTTCATTTTAACTGGATTTTGTACACTCCTGATGTTGTCAGTCTAGTGAGCTGATTGCTAATATTGGCTCTGATACTGGCTAATACTGCCAGTACTAGAATACTGTTGACATCTGTGGCCCTTAACCTGCTTCATCTTTTCTTTCTGCAAAATGGAAAGAAGGGAAAAAACCCACATCAGCATAAAATACAGATGGGTCTCAATTCCTGTGAATGAAGCCAATGTAAATAAATATAGTCCATGTATAACACCCCCCCAAATTTATTTATACTGGAAATGTTAACAGACCTTTAATTGTGATGTGCAATACAGATATAAACCTCATGTTAAATCTCTTCCCGTTTTGCCGAGCACCACACTGTGAAAGTTTGTTTGATAAGAAACATACCTAATATGCTACAGGGCAACTTCCTTTGGCCTAGTGTGTTAGGATATGTCTTCACTGCAGAGTTATCCAGAGCTAAGCTAGCATGAGTGGAGTCACGGCAAAGCCCTACCTGTGCCAGACCCATGTGGCTGCGTCCACAATGGAGCTGAACTAGCCCATGTGCTGGACTGGATTTGTAGCAGGATATCCCATGGTTCCTAGTGGCACATTAAATTGGGCCGCTCTATGAGTTCATTCACAATGTGTTGTGGGAAAACGTGTTCATCTTTCCAGGATGTGTGCATGGAAGTTCTCTTATGTGTCATACTAATATCATGTCACAGCTTTACCAGAAGGCTGGTGTCAAGTTCTGACCAACCGACAGAACAGGATGATTTCTTGGATGTTCAAGTGCTGTGGAAAGTTTACTAGAAATAGAGCAGATAAATGTGGGGTTAAAACTCAGTGCAGAAGAAAGGACCATTTTGACAAACAAGTGCTGTGCAAGTGGAATTGTGGGATAGGATTGGAGGACAAACAGCACCTAGGCTTGATTAGCTTATGTTCTTACTGCGAAGTAGGCAGGTTGCCAGCCTGACCTGTACTAAACCCCAAACTCAAACCTATACCCTTAGTCGTGCTAGTCAGAGTTTAAAGCATCGTCAAGCCTGGGTTAGAGGTTTTTCTGTGGGGATGGAAGGGAATTAGGGGTAGCACCTGCACTAGAGCCTGGGCTAACTCTGCAGAGAAGGTATACCCTTAAGAACTGAGTAGCTGTGCCAGGAGTGGGAATTGGGAAAGTATTTAGGGTCTTACCGCTGCAGTGATTATGGGTGTGGATGCAAACAGGTTCTCACCAACACAAACTGGGCTGCTTGCCAAAAATCTGGAAATCAAGTGCAACTGGACTTCCCCTGTGCTGAAAATCACGGGGTGGCTGGATGTATTGGGAAAGGAAGGGTATTCTGGACTAGTCCACGTCATCTTGAAGATCAGGTGATCTGAGTTAACTGCTGGGCTGGAAATAAGTTGTGGCTGGTTTTGGTTTCTATTTGAAAAGTCACACAGCTATATGAATGCACTACCTTCATGTTCTGTTCTATCAGGCTGAAATGAGTTGCAACATGCTTATCAGCTTGCAGCAGAGAGATCATGCTTAAGAAATCTTTGGGTTTGCCCATCAGCACTGATATTTTATTTCTGGTTAGAAATGTCTATTTTCAGTTCATTTGTTCAGCTGCAGCTTCACTTAAATTGTACTTGTGGTTTTTATTAAACAAGTATTTGGTCATGAGAGTCAATCCTGCTGTCGTCTCTGCAAGTGCAGGGACCTCCCTTCCCCTCACTCCTCGAAAAACAGATTCAAAATCTCTTCCCCTCCCCCACACAGTAGTTCATAAGAGTAGAGGTTTTGTTTGGGTATGAACTGTAGAGATTGGGGGTGCTAGAGTTATGAAGCCTATTCTAGCAATTAGCCAAGAGAAATGGCTCCTTTCTAGACTCCTTTGTGGCACTACATAGCTGAATTATGCTAGGTAGAGAATAATCTGGTGATGTGATGTCAGAGAGTTTTGGCAAGAGAGCATAAACTCTCCCCACCCCTGCCCCAGACACCATGAAGGCTGGTATTTTTAAAGGATCCTAAAGGATGCCCTAACCCTATTGAAATTTAAATGGCACTTAGCTCCTTTAGGCTTCTTTGATCATTTTAACCTTAGGGCCCAATCCTGTGAAGTACTGAGTGGCATAAACTCCCATGGATCTTATAGGAGGTGTCCAGTATCTTGCAAAATCAGGCCCAACTTTGAAAAGTTGGACATGTACAGTGTTTTCTTAAAAGAAATGTCATCTGTGTTTCTGTTCTGCGTACTTGCTGCCCATGTGACTAGGAAAGGATTTGTTTCAAGATGTATAAGTATGGTCGAACATAATTTAGATTTCTACATTATTTTGGTTAAAAGAGTGCTTTTAATGTAGTCATTAAAATGTCAGGTAAGTAAATAATTTGCAGTGCTCCATCAGTATCCTAAGAAGGAAAAAGTTCACAAGAATGGAGTAAGTTCTCATGAGTAAAACAGCCATTCAGCCAGCATAGTTTCTGTAAATCAAGGAAGATTAAAATAACACAGACCTAATTTAGGCTAAGTCATGCTGACTAATGAAATGTTTATTTGCTTTAATTCTAGAGGGCAAAACATAGTCTTAGGCTCTGCAACTTCCAGTAGAGAGTCCACCTTTAAAAATAAATAACACTCCAACATACAATGAACTGTGGGCATTTTTAGTTAATGGTAAGAGTATTGCTTAAATAGGCAAAAGCCTAGAAATTCACAGTTAAGGCTGAAAATATTCTCTTATTCACAAATAACTTATTGTGTGTGTATTTAAAAAAGGGAGAGAGAGAAATAGAATTGCCTAAGGGTCAGGAGGATTAAAAGCTTTGAGGGAGGGTGGGAAGTCTCAACTATTTGCGTCCACTTTGAGCCTGCTAAAATGACTCTAGGCAGCTGTACAAATCAGTGGGTCACTCCATTCCCATTGTGCTAATATTGACATTTTCCAAACTATTAGCCAAATAGATACTTAAGTGGATCTACAGATATGTCCGCTGTCTCCAAAGGGTTAGAGAGAGAACAGTGAGAAATGTCACGACTCTCTGCAACATCTAACAAACTGTGGACAGTTTAAGAATGACATGTTTTGTTTTTCTACTTTTGTCCATTTAAGTCTAACATTTTTTAAAAGTGAGAAGGGGTATGTATGATTGTAGCTTTAAAAATTCAGTTTTGTGCCAATGTAGTGCGTGTGAACGGGTGCCAGATTGACAGCCCTTAAGATTGAACTCTACTGTCTATCCACAGAACGTATACAGCACAGATGTGGGATGGTGAAAATCTCTCTACACTACCCCACCAACATTCTTCAGCCCTCACCTGCTAGGGCCATCTCTAGGTATGAGAGGAACTTAATTCTCCTGCCTATACAGTCCATCACCTGTCTGCTGGGGTTGCCAACTAGGATGTTAGTTATGGTGTTAGTTCTGTAATGTAAAACCCTAGTGCTGGGAACCAAACTGAGATAGCCAAACTCAAGTATCACAGGCAACCAAAAAGCTGTCATGTATTAGCAACTATCTGTCACTTCGGATCTGTCCTAAGGTTCCATATCCTATTACCAAACCCTTTTAGCTATGCAGCCAGTCCCTCCCTCCTTAATCTGAATATTTCTGCATTATAAACAATTATTATGTGATGTGTCTTTGGCTAAAGCTCTCTTGGGGGGATTAAGGCAAGATGTCCAAACTAAATAGCTTTAGAGAATAATCACAACAGAAGACTTGTTAGTTAGAAATGCATTATGTTGGCCAGATGAGCTCCAGCTGAATTGCTCAGCTGGCTGTAGAAATAGATCCCAAAGGTTTGTTTGACTTCTTGAGAGAAATAGAACCTTTTGACCTGTAGCTTTTTGAATTGTAAAGTTTTAGGTTAGATCAAGAATTTAATAAAGTATTTCAATATTAGCTTTTGTTAAATCTTTACTTTACTAATGGGTCTCTTAACTTTTCCTATTAATTATTTTAACAGTGCCCAAAAGTGTGTTGGGCACACCTCAGTACAACAACCCCATGATACCTGCTCCATCGAGCTTAGCAAGTTTAGGCATGATTTGGTGACCAAGGATGGCCTTGCAGAAGAAATGAGTCTCTAAGAGGGATTTGAATGAAGAGAGGTTTTGCAGACCCAGCTCAGGAAAGGTGGTCCATGTGAAGTACGTGTACCTGCCAGATGTCATGCATTTTACATGATGCTAGCTATTCCCCTTTGATGTCATGTTTTTTCTGCCTACCGTCCCTCTAATTTAATCTAGAATCAGTGCTGCAAATACTCTTGAATTTATTGCAAGTGATGTGACTTTGGTCCCTGCAAAAGGCACTCTCTCAATAGTGTGAAAAGTTCCATTCTTCACAAAATTTCCACCTGGAAAGGAGCAGACAGGAATGGGAGCAGCAGCTGAGTGTCCTCCTCTGTCTGCCTGTGTGGGGAGGGCCCCCCGCTCCAGGGTTATTCATCCCTGATGTTTGCAGACTTTAATCCATCATTCCACTTCAACTACCCTAACGTCTGATTGACCACATGCCGAGTCACTGCAACCTCAGCCTCTGGTAAAGATTGTGTTCTACGCTTCTGGTAGAGTCCTATCACCCACGCTGTGCAATAGTCTGGCTAGTGTTAAGGAAACCTATCTGCATTTCTAGTGTCCTTGTGAAGAAGTTACTTCCCAGGTTCCAACTATTTCTTTAGCAGACTAATCAAAAAGCTAGCCAGAAATGATCTCCTGTTCTACCCTCTGTTGTCAACATCCTGGACCTATTCCAATCAGGTTTCTGGCCAGGGCATGGTACTGAGACAGCACTTGTTGCTCCGATAGATGACCACTTCCCTTCCATTGGTGATGGATGTATGTACGTCCTCTTCCTGTTGGATTGCTCCACAGTATTTGATACATTAAATCATCAAACACTCCAATCCCCAAGAGGCTGCAAGGGTGAATTGTAACACCTTGAAGTGACTCTGGTCTGTCTTCTCTGAATGAGCCCGAAGAGTTATGGGCAATTGTTTTTCTACCACCAGGGTCCTCACCTGTTGAGTCCCACAAGGCAGAAGGCTGCTACATGCTATTCAAGATCTTTTTGAAACCTTTGGGAGGCCTAGGGAGACGACATAAGTTGAAGAGCAGGTAGCATGCAGGAGACAGCCCGCTCCGTACCTCCCTTACATTAAATGTTAATAGCTCAGTCTTCAAGTGTCCACAGTGTTCTGTTTGCAATCCAAACAAAAAAGACGGTGGGTTCCTGTCCTCAAATGCTTACACACTTGAGTTTTCAACGTCTTCCCTTCTGTGTTTTTAACTCTATTAGCTCAATGTTTTCTGAGGCAGAAGCCCAAGAAATCTCTTATTACTTGTTTCTCTTACTACCAAATCAGGGAAAATCAACACTAAAAGATGGAATTATTGGTACAGGCTATTCATGAGACTATCCTAGAAAAAGTGGACACATGAACAAATTCCTAAAGATGAGTATAAAAGAATAGCACAGTCATGTAGGGACAGTATCAGAAAGGCAAAGGCGTAAAATGAGTTACACTAGCAAGGGACATAAAGAGTAATAAGAAGAGGTTTTATAAATACATTAGAAGAAAGAGAAAAGTGAAGGAATCTGTAGGTCAAGTACTTAGGAGGGAAGGAGAGCTAATAACATGACATCAAGAAGGCTGAAGTGTTTAACGTAAATTTTGCTTCAGTCTTTGTTAAATTTTTTATAGATTCATAGATTTCAAGGCCAGAAGGAACCATTCTGATCATCTAGTCTGACCACCTGTATAACACAGGCCACAGAACTTTCCCAAAATAGTTCCTAGGCCATATATTTTAGAAAATTGTCCAATCTTGATTTTAAAATTGTAATTGATGGAGAATCCACCATGACCCTTGGTAAATTGTGCTGATCTAAATTTGTCTTCCACTTCAGCTTTTAGCCACTGGATTGCATTTATACCTTTCACTGCTGGATTGATGAGCCCATTATCAAATATTTTTTTCTCCATGTAGGTCCTTACAGACTGTAATCAGGTCATCCCTTAACCTAGCAGGACCTCACTGAAAACACATTCTTGTGATGATTCCCTATTCACTGTCACATTTTGAGACTTGTCTGTTAGAGTTAAATCAATTTAATATGTGCCATGTTAATTTTATTTCATTCTAGTTTTTCAATCAAAATGTTGCAAGCTATCAAATCAAATGCCTTACAGTAATCTAAGTATATGCCATCAACAAGATTACTTTTATCAATCAAATTTGTAATCTCATGAGAAAAAAATCAGGTTAATTTGATAGGATCTATTTTCTATAAAATAGATAGGTCAGTGGTGACCAGATAGTTAGTTAGCAAAATGAACATTAATAACAGGGGGGAGGAGGAAAAACTGTACTCAAAGAGTAGTTACAAATGTTTTAGTGTCAAACTGGGGGAGCATACGAAGTGGGGTGTCGCAGGGGTCAGTCTTGTGTCTAATACAATATTGTTATCTATGACTTGGATAACAGAGTAGAGAGTGTGCTTATAAAATTTGTGTATAACAAAATATTGTATATGGGAGAGGTTGCTATTGCTTCAGAGGGCAGGATAAGGATTCAAAATGACCTTGACAAATTGGAGATTTGGTTTGAAAAAACAATGTGAAATTCAATAAAGATAAGTGCATAGTTCTACACTTAGGAAGGCAAAGTCAAATGCACATCGACAAAATGGGCAACAACTGGCTAGGCAATAGTACTGCTGGAAAGGATCTGGTGGTTATTGTGCATTACAAATTGAATATGAGCCAATGTGTGGCAGTTACAAAACAGGCTAATGTTATACTGGAATGTATTAGCCGGAGTGTTGTATGAAAGACACAGGAGGTAATTGAGACTATTGAAGCCTGTTTGAGTACTGCATCTAGTCCTGTGTCCATTACACTTTAAGAAAGATGTGGACAAACTAGGGAGAGTTCTGGAGAGAACAAAAAAAAAAAATGATAAACCTGACTTATGAGGAAGGTTTAAAAAAAAATAAAAAACCAAAACCTGGGCATGTTTCATCTTGAGAAAAAGAAGACAGAAGTTGGACTTGATAAGTCTTCAAATATGTTAAGATCTGTTATAAAGAGTTAGAATAGTGATCAGTTGTTTTCCACAGAAGGTAGGACAAGAAATCAGGCTTAATCTGCAGCAATTAGTTATTAAGAAAAACTTTCTAACTACAAGGATAGTTAAGGACTGGAATAGCTTCCGAGGGAGTTGTGGAATCCCTGTCATTGGAGATTTTCAAGGACAGGTTAGACAAATACCTGTTGAGAGATGATTTAGGTATACTTGATCCTGTCTAAGCATTGAAGACTTGGCTAGATGATGACGTCTCAAGGTCCCTTCCAGCTCTACATATCTATGATTCTGTCTTAGGGGGTGTGACTCCCACTGTTTTGGTTACTGTGGTTCTTTTACATACCTTAGGAGACCTTGTGAAAATCGAGCAAAATAATCAAAATTATTAACCATGCCTGCTATTATTATTAGAGAGAAGAAACGAAAACATTAGAACAACATAAGTAACAGAATACAAGTGATAAACTAGTTACTTCTGTTAAATCTCTTCGGTATGTCTTTCTGTGGAGAGCTTTGAGCCTGCAGTGCCTTTGACGCATTCTTTGGTCCTGCCTTGAGTGCAGGGGACTGGACTAGATGACCTCCTGCAGTCCCTTCCAGTTCTATGAGTCTAAGTTAAACCATGTTAGCTGCAATTCCCAAAAGGAAATTTGAATTTCTCTGTCAGGTGTTCTTCATAGCAAATATTTCCAGGTTAGTATCTAATCTTCCCTTAGGGGATATCTCCACTTTATGTGCTACAGACACTGTTACTGGTATTCTGCTTTACCTGTTGCCCATCTGCCTCTCACAAAGAATGTCTTCTAATAGTTAACACTGTATTTTCCTCAGCCAGAAAAGGGCTCATGTATACCCATTCTAAGATGACCTGGTCATTGGAGCACACTGCCTGGAAAAGGCCTCCAAGTAATTGTCTCATAGCCCAGGTTCTCTTCTGGAACAGCATGTATTAGTCAGCACCACTAGGAGCTGAATGACTCCACACAGTTTATTTCTAGGGCTTGTCGTGGATCTCAGTCTCCCCAGAAGTTTATTTCTACTGGAGAAGAGAATTCAGAAGATGATGGGCACAAAGTTTGCTCTCCAGTCATGTCTATCAGAGTTCTGAGGTCTTGGATCAGAACATTGGTCTCTTGCATTAGCATACTGTTTTGAGTGAAGTTCCACATGTGTCTTTTCCAGCAGTTTCTAAATTTCCAGGCCTCATCATCCTGGCACTTCCTTGTCCTGTTGACAAGGGATACTTAGAAGGTCACAGACTGTCAGAATTGGAGAAGTTTAGTGAAGAGAACCTTTGCCATCTCCAAGAACAGGGAAGCTCATTTAGGGAACAAACTAATCCAAGGTTAATGGAAGAATAGACCTCCAACAAAGTGTCAGGTGGCCCAAACAGCTATGTCCTAAGAGCTTTAACTCAAATCCTGATCAGATGAGATGTAAAGGGTGATGTTTTACAATAATTTGGTAGTGGCTTTTATCAGCAAGCAAGTGGGTACCAGATCCTAAGCCATCATACAATCATCTAATCTTCTCTGTTCCTGGACAAAGAAGGAGGAGAGAGAAGAAGAAGAAATGTAATGTATTGTGCTGTTGATGACCTGTGTATATGTGGGGGCTGATAACACTTCCTGTAAATTTTGCACAACGCTTCCCATAAAGGACCGTGCTTTTCAGTTTCTTAGAACTTTATCAAAGTTCAAGCACTTGAGCTGAAATTTTTCATGCCAGATATCTGTGTCAGGATGATTTTTTTGTCTTTGTTTTTTTTCTCCAAAAATGTCAGCCAAAATGGTTCAGCCGTTTCTGAGAACGAGGCTAGGGAAAATATATTATTTTACTCATATTAAAAATATTCTAGTGTCCTTTTCTTTGAAGAATTCTGGTGTACCTGTTCTTTGGAGCAGAGACTTGAAATTTGGCAGGAGGATGGCCTTTGTGTTAGGAAGATGCTTCTTGGCATCCCTGTGAAAATCTGCCCAAATTTGGCTAGGTTATAAATCTTTGAAAAGTCAGTTGGTACATGCTCAGTAAAAACATCTTAGATTTTTTAGCAGCTAAAATCTGTGAAGATCACAGAGCACGGTCAAGTCTCTCAAAGCTCGTGTGTGTGACTGGACGTGCATATTCCATATCCACTGAGCATACTCCATGGCCTCAGAGCCTCCTATGTGTGATTAGACTGAGTGTGCTCAATCCCCTCAGCTCCTACATGTGTTGACAGTGCATGCTCCATCTCAGAGATACTTCAGTGAAGCCAGACTTGCCCTGCAGTGGCTGTTCTGGCCTAGGGTAGGACCCAGGCAGTGGAAATGAGAGCACGGAGCCTGTTTCTCCTGTGCTGTCGATATCCTATGCTGCTGGCACCCAGAGAACATGGAGGAGGAAGTTTGATTCAAATGCTGAGGGGACAAAAGCTGAGACAAGGAATCTGAGACTGGAAGCTTGGAGGGGGGTGACTTGAGGCCAGGGAGAGGGAAGGTTGGAACTGGCTGGGCAAGGAGGCTAGGCTCGGGGAACTAGTGAGGGAAATGTGTGTCTGTGGAGGCAGGTAGACTGGGAGCAAGATGGGAACACTAAGGTTGGATGAGGAGCTGGGGAAGGGGAGGAGAATGAGACTGGCTGAGCAAAGATACTGGGATAAGGAGCCAAGGAAAGAGAGTGGGGAAAACAGAGGATGGATGAGGAGCCCAGGGAGGGAGACTAGGTCTGGAAGCCAGTGGGAGGGAAAGGAAGAGGCAGATTGGATGTGAAGGCCAGAGGGCAAGGACCAGCTGGGCAAGGAGAGTGGGACAGGGATGAAAATCTTGAGGAGTGGAGAGTGGTAATAGGCAGGCCAGAAGAATGGGACTGGCGCAAGGAGCCAGGGGTGAGGATGAGAAAGAGGCAGCACACGGACAAGGTTGGAGGAGGTCAGGCAGAAGGGTCAAGTTTAGGGGAAATGGGCAGATGAGTCTCTGCTCACTACTGTATGATCCTATCCAGAGCCTGGAATGGATTCCTCAGTCTCACCATTCCTCTGCTAGCAACAGATATCTGGCAAAATGTTTCATCCCTCTCTAGTGCTGGTCCTCATAAAAGATAACTTACAACTGGAATCAGTTCCTCCATTAGTGCAAGTGCAGAGGTCAGTGTGTGGGTATCAATATGATTCCATGTGATGGAATTTTTTTCACTTTGTATTTTAATAAACTAGGAAATTATCCACACGTACATGCATTCTATGTTAAAAGAACATAATTAAGATTGCGATCAAGCACTCAAAAGATGGGAAGTGCCAGAATTAAGGCTGCCTGTGCAACCTTAATTCATTCCCTATTCTGCCTATACATAATGCAGTCTTTAATGATGTGATCGCATGCTTTTTTTTCTCCACAGGACACCTGCCTTATTCACTGCACAGGAAGAATGAGGGTTGTCTAGTAAGGGAGCTATTTTCTGTAAGAGCGAGAAGATGGAAGGTATTCAGTGAATGAGACAGGCACTGCGCCTAACAGAAAGTGCATGGAGGATTTGGGCCCTTACAAACATGGTATAACGCGGGACAGAAAAACACAAAGACATAAGAGATGAGGAGATCACTATAGGAAGGTTTTGTGAAACAAGATATAAAGGAAATGTATACGTATAACATTAAAACTATAATTGTTCAGCACAGCTTGGCAGACAATTTAAACAATATTATGATTATTACTATTCAGACTGTGAAACAAAGGGTACTCCTACTGCATGTTGCCTTGTTTATTTTTATCATAGTAGATCAGATGTTGAATAAATTAGTCAGTGTAGCTTCTTTTCCTGTTTCTGTTGCAGTCTTTGGGCATGAACCTGATCTTTGATGTGGAGCTGAGAAGTATGCTTCTTATCTTGTAAAATAAAGCCCGTGCACTTTTTTTCAGTTATAACTCTTGTTAATATCATTATAAAGAAAGGTGGAAGGTAAACACCTGTCTTTAAAGCCCAAATCTTTCCACATGATCTGCTAGCATGGACCTTTACACCTTTGTGGGATACAAAGTGTCCATGCTAGTCAGATCCTCTTAAAGGATCAGGCCTAAATTTCTTGTATGCCTCAGTTTCTACTAAAGTTGATAAGAATGTGGAATTTCCTTCTTGTGGGAAATTCAGATATTTCAAAATTTGTCTGAGTTTTGAATCAGAATGAAAAGTTGAAATTTTTAGCGAGAAGGAAATTCTGCAATAGTTCATTCTGATACTTATATTATGTTTTAACGTTATTATTTTAAATGTATGTAATATAAATAACACGTGAACATAATGAAATTAATATAAAAGTCAAAATGAATGTTTTGGCATTGTAGAAATGAAATGAGAGAGCTTAAATTGTTTTTGACTTTTTCCTGTCAAAAACTTTTCTGAAATATAGATATGCTCCCATAAAACTTAGATTTTGCTAAAACTGCATTTTTCTAAGAGAAATTTGTTCTGTCAGATTTGTCAACCAGATGTAATTTCTACATTAAAAAGGTGATTTATTTATTTATTTATTTTGGTAGAGCAAAGCAAATACATGGTGGACTATTGCCACCTTCTGATTGTGCAGTTTAAGTGCACTGCACAAGATACATTTAAACTACCAGCGCTCAGAACACTCAACAATAGGGGCCTGTAACCTATTGGTTTCTGTTTAGACTGGTGATATTTTTGTACAAACTGCTTCTACTCTAACCAATTTGCTTTAATCTTCACTGAAATACATATGATTGCAGAAGAGGAAATTCATATAAACATTACACAGTTTACTGAACTTGATGCAAGCAAGCAGATCCCTTTTGCTCCTAGTAGCCAAATGTAGTTTGACTGCTACTTTTGCCCATTATGATGATAGTGTTTCATAAAGTTGCATAGTAGCACTTCAAAAAAAAAAAAGGGGGGGGGTGGAGCTACAGTGCCTGTACTGACCGTGTGAAATACTGCTGTTTAAGCAGTTTCACACTTCAGATGGTTACTGAAGTAGTAATTACTGTAAACAATCTGCAGTGATGTTAGTAATCTCTGCCAGGTAGAGTTGGCAGAGAAAATTTTGAAATTTTCAAATTGAAAAAAGGAACAGAATTTTCTTTCAATTAGCTCTACTGCCCAGGGAATTAATTACTACTGCTGTTTTTGTTTTGTTTTTTACTTAGGGTTTGTCTTCACTACTATGCTAAATCTGCACCACTTCGTCGATGCAGCAGTGCTGATTTAGCGCATCTGGTGAAGATGCGTCACGTCGATGCGAGAGCTCTCTCCTGTCAACGTAATTACTCCACCTCAATGAGAAGTGAAAGCCATGTCAGCAGGAGAACGTCTCCTGCCAGCATGGTGTAGTGTAGGCACCACTTTAAGTCGATGTAAATTGTATCACGGGGGGGGGTGTTTTTCACACTCCTAGCGACGCAACTTATGTCAGCTTAAGTGGTAGTGTAGACAAGGCCTTAGTCCTTCAGTTGGTAAGACCATGAACTAGTAATGAAAGGCAGGTTGTTCTGGTGGATTAAGTACAAAAAGAGTCGGTAACTTCTTAACTGTAATGCCAGGTCTGCTGCTAACTCTGTGTGCCCGCAGATAAGGTTATTGGTATTACTGTGTTGGTTTGATCATTTGTCAAATGGGAATTAAGCAATTTAGAAAAGAAAAAAATATATATATAAAGTACTGTGTCCAAACCAAAATCACTCCAACAATTGTTTCTGCATTACACAACAGTAGTCATAATAAAATCAATTAATTTGAAAAGAAAAATGATCCCGTTTGTCAAAACCTGTTACGCTGTCTGGCACCTGGAGTTGTAATAGCCAAATATTGTCAAACTTACTTGATTTTCTTCATTGTCAAGGAAGAAAAGAGGGATTGTGACACAGATGGATAGGCATTACCATACTGGATCAAATAAGTGCTTCATTATATCTAGTTGTATTGCTGATTGTAGCCGCATGCTTCAGAGGAAAATGCAAGAAACCCTGTAGTGGACAACTGTGTCCTCATAGAAGAACATTTCTTCGTAATCAAAATTTGTGGTTGACTTCTGAGCTGAAGTATGGGACTTTATATCCTGTCTAAGTGCCAGATCTCTGATTGGGTTAGTAAATAGTGTTATAGCATTCTGGCACCCTTTTCATGCTGGCTTCTAGTTCTCTAGAACTTAAGCTCTTTTTTTTTTTAAAGTCTCTAGATATTTGCTGAGAGAGCCTCAAAAATGTGTCCCGATGTCAGTGATTTTAGTGATCTCTGCCTGCATTTGCAGAACCTGGAACAATATCTCTGAGATGAGTTAGTACCCATGGAGATGAACAATACACATCTCCTCAATGATGATAATACATTAAATGTCCACACTGTTAATTATATCATTCCTCACAAGCAGGTAGAAAAGGAGGAGGATCAAATTATAGAGATTTGCACAATGTACTGTGATTAATGCCTCATTTCGGCATTATAAGTGAGTGGGCTTAAAAGGTACCACTAGTGATCTTCCTCACAATAAACAAACAAACAAAAAAAGCCAATGCCAAGTTACCCAGCAGAGCATCTGAACCCTGCAAGGGAGAGCTAATATCAAGAAGCCCAAAGGAGCATACAGGCCTCATTGAGACAAAGCCAAGCAGTAGCCTAACAGAGCCTGTGTGTATTCAGACCACACAAAATGGGAGCTGAGTCCAGTCATCATATGTGATTGCATTTGGAACATCTGCTCATAGTACTGTGGGAACCATCTCATATAAGTATAGTTTGGAAGAGTACAGCTATGTTTGATTTTCCATTTTAACGCCTAAATGTAAAACTCTGGGTGTTCTCATTAGTCAATGGGTGTCATGTGGCTAAAACCCTGTACATTGCTTTGAAAATGTACCCTTAAGAGCATTGTTACTTTAGAATGTGGACCATCTGAATTAAATGATGGACTGACCAGTTCACAAACATAAGACTTGTCAGTGTTCATTTAAGATAAAAAGTGCTGGCTCACAAAGTTTGTGTGGGGTTCAACTTAAAAGGATTCCCCACATATTTTTCATTCATCTGGAATGATTCATTGGTTAGCACCCTTCATTTTGGCACGTTCTGATACACTAATTGATGCTCTGTGCAGCTTCCCTCTCCCTATCCCCTATGAATTATCTCAGCTCTTTCCTTACACATCCACTGTGATACTGTTCGGGATCACATGTATTTCACAGTTTGGAGTAATAGCCCCTGTGAAGGGACAATATGTGTATCCCATGGCAGAGAGGGCGTTATGGGAGCTCTTCTCCAAAAGGTGAATTTCACCTGCTTGCATGCACAATATTATGTTTTGCCTTCACCAAAAAAATCTAGAGCTTGAAATGCATGTTTGAGTGAGCATATATCTAGACCCTTGTATGCCGAAATAGATGCTATACTCATTTTACAAGATAAAAGTATAGTAAAGAAGAGAGTGCCATCTTTTTCTGTGAATGATTTGAAAATGTGGGGTCCGATGGTACGTTTGTTGAGATTCCATAGCTCTCATTGTCATCACTGGGAGTTAAGTTGCTCAGCACCTCACAGGAGCAGTTTCTTAAATTTTTGTTCATGTTGTACTATGCACACATAAGGTAACAGTGTGAAACCTATGCAACTTTTTTGTTTAGTGTTCAAATATTCATACATCGATTTTCAGTCGAAGCGATTGTTTCAAATGAATCTTTTCTTTTGCCAACCATGACATCTTTATTGTGCTTTTCTCAGTAAAGTCTGAGGGGGACTGTGGGGACAACTGGGGAAATGATTTTTTTTTTTTGTATTTCTTTTAAGTCTATTACTATAATCTTTCCTTGTTTTAAAAAAAACACAGACACAAAATTAAGTTAGGTCATCAGTCTGAAATCCATAAATCAAGATGAAATGAAAAGCTCTATTTGTTTGATTCGGATGGTAGGTTTGAGTCTAGATAATACCGTGATTGACACTTTATAAATCTTGGAGAGCTAGATATATTGAAAATAGAAAAAGGTGTCTCCTCTAGATGGTGCTGTGTAACTTGTCTACTTGTATACTAAGTGGAATCTGTTGCTAAACCTTTCATCCATTAAGATTTAATCCTACACCTCTTGCACACATAACTAACTTTCTTAGCACTGAGCTGAAGTTATTACACTCTTTTTTCATGTCATACAATATAGCAGTATGTCTAGCACAGAGGGAAGTATAATATTTTTAGTTTTATTTCATTGTGTAATTTGATCTGAGGCATTTAAAAATTAAAAAAAAAAAAAAAGCTGTATGCAGGAATTACACCTTGAGTATCGCACACCAGCACAGGAATTAGTTTTCAGCAAGATAAAACCATCCTCTCCCTATAGCTATTTCCCTGCTAGCTGGTTAAAAAGAATTTGACTCCTCAGCTGTACTTCAGGGGCAAAATGCTGTACTTTATAGTTAGGTGAAAATACAACATATGGAGCCTCTTGTCTGTCACCCCAGAATCCAGGCCTGATACCTTCCTATCATCATCTTAAGATCTCAGATAGAAATGTACTTGCTTGTGCTCTATCCCCCAGATGTGCCCGGGGCATGCTCCTAGTCCAGCCATCATACATATGTGCAGGCAGCCAAGATTGTGCACGCTCTGCTCTGTTTCTGAGCTGCAGTAAGGAACATATTGCCTCTAATCCCACTGACCCATCTGGTTTAGTACTAGCAGTGCGAGCTGGGAATTCTGTACTGCCCACCCTCTTGCACTCCCTTTAACTGGGTTAGGGTAAGATGTTGCCTTTAGTGTCTTGCTTGTTTCTACAGAGAATTGATGAGTATAGGCAGGGATTCAATGAGAATAAAGGTTGATATTAAACATTTTCCTTCCAATTTTTAAGTGGGATAGTCAGTGGAGGTAATTAAACAAACTTCAAGCCAGAAGGAATAATAATACCTATGTGTTAGTGAGATTGCTCTTAGTCAATAATTTAAGGTACATAAATGCTGCTGCTTTCTGGTGGCCTAAAGAACTTCTACTTGGTGAATATTAGAGTCTGTTATCCTGGTCTTTCAGTGTAATTTTTTTTTTAAATCTAAGGATAGCTGTTAAAAAGTTGAAGTGAATAAGAAGTAAACCGCTGGTCATTACTAAGTTAATATGCATATTCAGATTTTGTTTGGCTAAATATATGTCAAGCACACAGATAATCAAAAGTTATTTTATTATTTACATGCTTTACGAATATATTCTTGCAAATGAACAAAAGTCTCTGTGAGGATAACCTCACACATCCGTGTATTCATGATATATGCGAACTTCTGATCTTCTGATGCTTTGAAGTGACCTGATACTTTCACTCCTGGTTCGCATATTTGATTTCTTGAACAGCCTTCGTGAAAATGATCTACACATGAAAAAGTAGATGATTGGATCCAGACATACATTACATGCAGACAGGAAAAGTGTCATTTCCTCGCAGTAGTACAGAATTTTATGTGCTGAATCATCTAAAAGTTTATCTATGTGGCTAAAAGTAAAGGGTATTCTACACAAATGATATGGGAGAAAGCATGTGAAAAATACAGCCACAACAACTCTTATGCTTTGGTTGTGTTTTCGTTTTCTGCTTGATGAGCTAATAAATTGCTTGCTTGATTTGTATATGTACCTGGATATAGCAATGTAACATCCTATTAGTACAATAAGTACTGCTACAAACATACAGGTGTTGATATAAATGACTGCTTCATGCCATTTTACTCCCAAGGGAGTTTTAAGTTTTATGCAATCATCTATATTTTTCTTTGTTGGATATTCATTGGTGAGAATCAAATTTGGTAAGGCTAGAAAAGCCATAACAACCCAAACACATGCAGACAAAATCTTGGTGAAAGTAATACTGTACATTCTGGAATCCCCAAATGGCTTTACCACTTTCAGATACCGGTCAATGCTAATGAGTCCAAGAAACACAATCGTAGTATACATGTTTGCATAAAACAAAACTGTGGAATATCGGCATAGAAAAAAGTTAAAGTGCAATGGTCCCAGTCTCGAGTCCTGAATTATTTTAAATGGAAATGTCAGTGTCATTAGGAGGTCTGCAACCACAATGTTTTTGAGGTAAAAGATAAAACTTGTTTTGTTTCTGATGTGGAAGAAAATCCATACTGCTAGACCATTCAGTAAGATGCTTGCCAGGAATATGATGAGGTAAAGCACTGGCAGAACAATGGTTGTAAATTCATTTTGTGTGGCGTTCCCAAGTAGACCTGTTGTGGAATTAGTTGAAATAACATCGTCTTGGCCCAGGTGATAATCTATAGGAATGATGGAAAGAAATAATGTAAGTACATTTTGACAGTTGTATAAATGATTGTAGCAGCTGTTCTTCAAGGCTTGTGATGTTATTGTCTTCGGCTGAGCCCAAATGATTCTCAGACAAACCAGTTTAGAAAACATGAACTTCTTTAGTACAATATCCTTTAATATTATACATTTTAAAATAAAAGCATATGGCACTTGTTAGCCACAATAAATCAGAATACTGTAGGCATTGGTTGTTCCAGGTTGCTGGAACATAAGGACAGTTCTGCAATTTGATAGAAAAAACCTGTGAATATGGCTAAAACTGATCATGCATTTTGACTTTCTCCTTTAATTAGTAACAGCAATACTTGTCTTTTTCTATAGAATACTTCAGTCCTTAAAGCATGTTACAAAAATCCCTACATCTCTGTTACCGTATTATGGGGTAGGGATCCCATACATCCCCAGTATTAACCCTACATTGACAGGTTAAGAAACAGTGGCAGACAGGTTAAGGGAGCTGCTCAGAGGAAGGAGGGCTGCTGAGCTTGGCACAGTATGCCACAGCTTCACTGTCTTGTGAGGTTGAGGGCAGGTGGAGCTCTGAAAGATCAGCTTCTAGCCAGGCTATCCATTTTTTCAAGCATCAAGCTTTTTCAAGCATGTTGCTACAGCCCCGGCCATATGGAGGTGTGATACATATTTCTTTGCCTTGAGCAGTGGAGGCTGGCGCACCTGCCACACAAGCATGGGTTGTACTGTCACAATGGCGTTGGAACAATTTTTATAGTGAAGTGCCATTGAACAAAACTGTGTATGATGGAAACCACTTCGAGCCAGGGGGTGCTGCTGCGCCCCCCAGCAGCCCTAGTCTGAGCACCCTTGTACTGTCGATGATTTTTCTTCTCTGCACCCTGCAAGGGCTTGTAGGATCGAGTCCTAAGAGATTTGTCTAGACCACAGAGGATAGCGGTGTGAGGTGCTGAAATTGGAGTTGAGAGTTCTCTCCTCCCTGTCAAGTGCTCCCATTTTGTTTCTCACTGGTGTACTACTTTTATTTACTTTTACTAGCAGGCCAAATGAAATACACTGAAAGCATCATGGTTTGAATTAATCTATTTTGTATAAACTGAATGCATAAAGGACTTTCTGAAGATAACTTTCCTGATACTTCAAGCTTTCATCTCTTGCAGCTGAACTACTACAGCAAATACTTTTCTGATAGCTTAGGAAAACTTCCTTCATTGCCCTATTAGCAAAAATCTCAGGAGTTTTCATATAAGAAATATAGTAATTGAACTTCTGTTACTCTTTGGATAATTTCTGAAGAAAATATGTGTTTGCAATCACTTTAAATTCTGCTGTAAAGTAAAAAAGAAGCGGGATGCACATGTGTGTGAAACTTTTTTTTATAACTTTGCAGTGGCTTTTGTAGCTAAGAAATCTACGGTGATAGTTTAAACCACAGTGTACTGTTACACTTACAAATACATTGCCAGTTCAAAATTCCTGCTAAGGTGAGTTTGTCTCTTCAATTAATTTTTTGTGGGGTAAGTGATGCACTGAGGCATGGAATGGGGAATAAACTGTGTGCTATCTTTCAGGTTGAAAATAGCTTTCTGTCCTCTGAGTAGACATGCTTGGTGTAAGATCCATTGGAAAAGAGATGATGGTCTCTGCCTGAACAGTGCTATGGTTTAAGCCTGAATGGAATAATGCACTGAAATTGCATGATCCTAATGGGTACCTCAGTTGCACAGGAGAACCAGTCTCTTCCGTGCTGCACCCTGGTCTTGCAGGCCTCAGCTAGGACAATGTGAGAATGGGTGATTTCTATTGGCACAAGATTTACATTAAATGTGCAAGGCTGTAGAATTTGTGGGTGGAATGATGGCTTGCACCCATATAAAAGGCCATGTGATCTACTAGGTAAGTAATCAGGGTATTTGGGTGGAATTACCCAGCTAACAGGTTTATTCTCTGTTGCAAGGACTCTCTTCCTGCAGATATAGATGTGGTATCTTACTGTCATTGTTTAATGAAATTGTGACCTATTTTTGCTGTTATATTATAAGCAAACACTTCTGCATAGCACTTTAAATCTCCAAAATACTGTACTAGCATTTGTTAATCAAAGTAGTGCTGTCAGACAGATTAGGGGCATTATTATTTCTGTTTAACTGATGGAAAGAGATTGAGATACCGAGGGTGCAATTCTTTGTTGTGCTCACTGGTGCAGAGGCCATAAACACAGTGGAGCCAATCACCGGGAAATTCTTTTGTTGTAAAGGGTAAGGAGTAAGGTCCATAAGTGTAGCATAGTGGCCCCACCAGGACCCCCATCCTCATAAAAAGTAAGTCAGACCATCTCTGTGCTCTGGTTGTTCCTGGCTGTTGGAGAAGTCCATAGCGCCATAGACAACTAGGCATGTGCCAAAGTAGCCCTCTGGAGGTCAAAGCAGCCGCTTGCCAGCCTCTGAATAGAGTGACTTTATGCCACTTCTGTTGCTTACCTGCATTTGCTCTGAGCAGAACCAGAACTGAGAATTGAGTCAAGAGAGGTTAAGTGCCTGAGGCCATACATAGATGAAGTGGCAAAGTGCAGTACCTTCACCTGTCTGTGCCTATTATTTTGACCAGCAACAGGACATTTTAAAGAATTGTAATGCTGCTTTTCAAAAGTTGGAAGGAAAATTAAGTATTCGTAGAGACGGTACTGTACATTTATGACCTAAAATACTTTTTTTTTTTAGAATAATGAATAGATTGTATAGTATTCTGAGCAAGAACATAAATGAATGGCAGATAGGCCATAAGGAAAAGTGGCAAATCTAATAGATTTTTTTGGAGCATTTAGCAAACTAATTAAGGTGTACTCTAACTTTACAGAGGAATATTTGTATCAATCTATTACAATTAATAATTATGGACCAGGTCATATTAAGGTAGTGATTTGACCTTAACTCCCTTTGACTCCAAGGGGAGCTGAGAGCTCAGCATCTCACAGGATTAGGTCCTATATTTTGTAGTGCTGATATCATGGCTTATGTAAATGTGTAAAGATTTAGCTGACACAACCTGTGCAAGTGGAGTATAATCAGAGTTTATCTGTTATACTTACCAGTACACTGAGAGTGCACTGTTAATCTTAATTATATGTTATCCTTTGGCTCTTTTTCATAGCAGAACATATTTATGTCTTTTATTTAAAATGATATATTCACCCAGAATCAGGAAGATGAGAATGTTATCCTTTGGCTCTTTGTCATAGCAGAACATATTTATGTCTTTTATTTAAAATGATATATTCACCCAGAATCAGGAAGATGAGAATGTTATCCTTTGGCTCTTTGTCATAGCAGAACATATTTGTCTTTTATTTAAAATGATATATTCACCCAGAATCAGGAAGATGAGAATGTTATCCTTTGGCTCTTTTTCATAGCAGAACATATTTATGTCTTTTATTTAAAATGATATATTCACCCAGAATCAGGAAAATGAGAATTCTATTTGGCCCTTATTAAATTGCTAAATATGAAATGCAATTTACTTAAATTCACAAAGCACAAAATTATAGTCTTGGATTTTAATCACAAATATTTGTGATCAAATGGCAACATTAATTTTGTAATTATTCATTTATCTCAATGTTTCTTCTAAAAAATAATAGCAAATAATATTGTTTAAAATTGTTTCTACCTTGAACTTCTATGGTGTATTAAATGAGATTGGAAATCCATTGAGGAAATATCTGACAATATTTTGATAGTCTTCTTTTAAAGGACTTATTTTAAAAAAATATTGCTCTTGATAGTAACTACTTCCAAATAGGAGATACTATGAACTCTTCTCAGTTAGTTCCAACTTTTGAGAATTCTTTTGAATTTACCTGGTGTTTTTCCATATGACAAGTTGAACCCCATTATTTTTGTTGCTGTTGATTTTCAACTGAAATACTTTTCAGGGGAGGCAGGGTTCATGGTCCTTGGACTCAGCCTGGGTTATACCAGCTTTAACTTCTGAAAAATATAGGAAATAAAAAATTAAAAATAAGCAGAAGTTTTTGGGCAACAGCAGCATCCAGCATTTCAGAAACAAAACTGATCAGAGAACACAGACAGCTGGTTATCTGAACACTTTATAGGTATTCTTCCATTTAAGTATTTCCTAATTCTTTACTCCTGTCTTCCCTCACTACACCAAAGCATCTCTGAAAGTATTGAACACCAGCATGGACTGGCATACAGACACATGCTAATATTCAAACATAACTACCTCATTTCGCTCAGTCTGTTGTCCTAACTACTGAAATGCCCTTTGTTGCTACTTCAACAATTGTTTCCCTTCCTTATGAGCTGCCCCTTGCAATGGACATCTGTCTTGATGAAGAACCTTGGCTTTATGCCCATTCCTTTCTTGGATGAACACATGCTTAAGTCTGTTCTCAATTTTGGAATTCCCGTTGGCCAGTTTGGGTTGTTGCTCTTGTCACTGGATCCTCTAATGGCTTTCTGTCTCAACATATTAAACCTTTATATGCCCTCTATGGATAAACTGCAAGGAAAAAAAGAAGATATCCGAGTAAAATACTGACTATATCTCCTGTGAAGAAAAATACTTAGAAAAAGTTATGTTAAGTGCAATATCTTTTATTTTTCAAATTAAAAAATTTAATACACAGCCACAGTATACATCTGTGGTGTTATATATATTATACATATATAAATATAGTGTGTGTGATATCATTAGCTCTTGACTTAAAACACACACCACACTCCCTATATTATCTCTTTTTTGGAAATTTTAATTTTTTTTGCACATTGCCTTGTGGTTTGTATGGTGTGTTTTTATTGTGTAGCCTGTTGAGAGGTCAGCTTGAGGAGATAGCAAGAAAATCTGGGGCCTGAAGGGACTCTGAATGGAAGAATGAGACACTACAATGGCAATATTATGATGCTTTGACACTGAACATAGTGTGTATCAAAGTTTAATTATCAGAAATTTTCTCCACTGTTGATTCATAGAGTAACTTTGCAAATTGCTGATGTCTTTGTTATAGGAAGTAATTGTAATAGATTCTCCTCTCCTGGCTCTCCAAGCTTTTTTATGTATGATTGTTTGGAAAAAACGCAGCAAGACAGACCATTTCTCAGCAGTAAGAAGTGACACCTTTAATAGAATCATAGAATATCAGGGTTGGAAGGGACCTCAGGAGGTCATCTAGTCCAACCCCCTGCTCAAAGCAGGACCAATCCCCAGACAGATTTTTGCCCCAGATCCCTAAATGGCCCTCTCAAGGATTGAACTTACAACCCTGAGTTTAGCAGACCAATGCTCAAACCACTGAGCTATAATAGCTCTGCTTTTCAGAAGTTGAAAGGAACTTCAAAACAGAGTCAATGAAACCCAGTAAAACTTACGTATGTTGGAGGACAAAACAGTGTTGAACTAAGTTTTGCAAAGTTGTCACCCCTTTATCAGGGACTGACAATGAATATATTTTATGATGTCACTACACGATAATAAAACATGTCACTTTTTTCACTACTGCTACGTTTTAAGTACAAATGAAACTCCAGTCCAAACTTTTAAAACTTCATTTTAATTTTGTTTCTTAGTATCTGGTATTGAGCTCCATTTTGGGACATTAAATGAAAAGAGATGGGGAATGTAGATGACAACTTGATATCTCTTGGGCATAGAAAAAAATATTATGGCTAATATCACTATCGATTGTAATTGTATAAATCTGCAGCTACATCATCCATGGTCCAGCAGACACTGGGATTAAAGTATGGTTAACTGTATTAAGAGATTTTATAAATTCTCAGTGATATTGTCTAGCCATCTTTCTTCTGAGCTCCTGTTAATCCATGTAAGCCCTTTTTCATGGTCCTCCAAAGGCACTTTACTTTGCTAGGACCTGATAACAATAGCACAGAAAGTCTCTCAAGAGTCAAACTCACTGGATGTCAGGTCTATGACAATAAAACTGTGGTGTGGCAGCACTCTGGATACAATTTTGGTTTGAAAGGAATCTGAGTTAAAAATAAATTTATACCTCTTCCCTTGTCTGATGGACACGTCTCTGAAGGGGATTCCTTGACTAATTCCTTAAGGAACTAGGAGCAAGTAATAACTCTATGTGCTTACCACATAGGAAGGGTCTGCCTAGTGGCTCAGCATAACAAATGGATATTTATCCTTTTATAAACCAGAGGGAATAGGGGATTACCATGTTCACAGGGCAAGGGGATCATCTTTGAGATGCAAGGACCACAGTCTCATGCTTACAGGAAGTCTTAAATAACTTCTTTCATAATGGATTCTAACTGGGCAACCATTATTCCTGTCACTTCAGGGAATTATTTACAATCCATAGGTCTCTGACATGCTTGCCTGCATCTACTGATGAGACTCTAACACCAACAATTCCTCCTGTGCTCCCTCGGCAACCTACATCTCTAATGTCACACGCTCTTCTTTGGCCTCTCATTCACTTACTGAGTTCATAGCAGTTGTAGCAAGTCACCTCTAAAAACAGGGTTACAGTCATGGCCTATCGCCACAAGTAGCTAGTGTGGGGTAATTCTTTTCAGGTGCCAAAAATGACAGCATCCCAGCTCTTACATCTGTTCAGACTTTGGGTTTTATAAGTGAGTCCTAAAGAGTTTGATGATTCTTGCCCAGAACATCAATCAGATGAGGGATTCTCTGTAATACAGTCCTCAAGGAGAGCTTTTCCAGCTGCATAGAGCATGGTGAAAGTGTAGTCAGCCAGGGAATTCCAAGTCCTGTAGTGCCGTTTGTCAGACAAAGTAACTGCTCAGGCCCTACTGTATCCTCTCTTGAATACCTTGGACTTTCTTATGGCTCTCAACCCTATAATTGCTCCTCCTCCGAGTCAGTCAGGAACAAACCTTAGAGAATCAATAAATATCCCTCTCCTGTTTAAAACTTTCTTATTCCTTTTGTCTATATGTCTTTGATTTTAGAACAGTTATAGGAAGTACCAAAATATGGACAGGAAGCAGTAGCAACAACAACCACAAAATAAACAACAACAAACACTTCACAGAAGTGAAAGTCTTGACTGTAACACCTCTCTGATAAAACATTGTCTTCTGGGAACTCTAGGGCTTGAATCTATTAAAGGGAACTCCTCTATCTGAGGAGCTTCACTACAATTATTTCTATTGTGATGGCATCTAGAGGCTCCAATCAAGATCCCATTGAGCTAGGAGCTGTACAGATGCATAACAAAAAGATCATCCCTCCCACAAACACCTTATCAATTTAATGGAGTTTTTGGATAATGATTATCCATCTAGTTAGGGAAGCACATGTTTTGAAGTAGTACAGTTGTGAAGAAATTATTCTGCTTAGAGTTAAGGCTCCATATAGATGTTCTGAAGAAAAGGCATCTTTGCCTTCCGTGGAGTTCTGTCAAGTTAACAAATGTTAGTCAGGAGAGACAACTTATGTGTAATGAGGTATCTCAGTAGGAGGGTGGGGTTGATGAATAAGAACTGTATGCTTATCTTTGAGAACTAGGGGCCACCAAATGAAATTAATAGGCAGCAGGTTTAAAACAAACAAAAGGAAGTATTTCATCACATAATGCACCATCAACTTGTAGAGCTCTTTCTTTGCCAGAGGATGTTGCTAAGGTGAAGACTATAACAGGATTCAAAAAAGGACTAGATACATTCATGAAGGATAGGTTCATCCATGGTTATTAGCTAGGTTGGGCAGGGATGGTGTCCCAACCCTCTGTTTGCCAAAAGCAGGGAATTGGTGACAGGGGATGGTTCACTTGCTGATTGCCTGTTCTGTTCATTCCCTTTGGGGCACCTGGCGCTGGCCACTGTCAGAAGATAGGATACTGGCTAGATGAACCTTTGATCTGACCCAGTATGGCCGTTATGTTCTTATCCTAGTATACTTCTTCACTTCTTTGCTTTAAAGCAGCCCATATTACAGGAAATGTCATCCTGCTCATGGTGTGGAAAGAAATATAATAATCCCAGGAGAATTCACACTCTTCCGCATTGTTTCACCCTTAGATTTGGAAATGAAGTGTCTCCTCCTTCTTCTCCTTTCTATAAAAAAGGGGGCAGATCTTGATGGAATACTACAGGGTCTCATTTAGTTGGTGACTGACTTTGTCCACTCTTGAAACAGACCCTTTTTCTTCCATATAAATGGCATTTCTGTGATGGACAAGGTTGATCTCCACCTTCTTACACTTGTTTATTGCCAGTTATCTAAGCTTGAGTTAGTTCTTTTTTTTCCCCCTAGTCCAGTTTCATTCCATTCAAGTGTCATACCTCTCATCTTATGCATATCTGTATATCTATACTAAAAATCCTGCTATTCCATGGGTCCTTCATACCTATTCAGCTGTCACTCTTAAGTGTTGAGTAGAACCTGCACTTTTATTCAGTTGGACCTTAAAGCAAACTTTTTAGCATTTTTGTGGTTTGTCTCTGGTTGGTTGTGTGTGTGTGTGTTTAGTGCCAGTAACAATAAAAGGTTGGCAGTTGCAGTAAATGTAGGTTAAGTACATATTGTTGCATAGATGGTGCAATCCTTTTACTGCCAATGTTGATAGACTAGTTTATATTCGTGATAGATATAACCTCATATGAGAATTTAAATCATAGGGTTACAAGAGATTACGTAGGGAGATATTGGATGAGTCAATAGTGTTTCTAATTACTACAGCTTTGAGTTCCCTGACCTGTTTTGGAAAAGTAGTGCAGGGAAGAAAGTTTTAGAAAATATGTGGAGGGAAATCTGCATCTGTAAATCTCATTGCTCTTTTCCTGATCTTTAATTCACTACTTTTCTATTTTATCTTACAAGTTTTGTTTTCCCTGGACTAGATTGCATATGTTAGGTCATAAGTCTAATATCTGTTTAAATTTTTTTAAATGGTTATCTTGAGTACTACAGTATAACTTTGATATATTGCATTTTCCAATTATTCTAGTCATCACCATTCACATTGGTTTGTAGGTGAATTAAGTGTTTAAAGAGTGGAAAAAAGAGATTGAATATTAAATGTATCATTGACTGGCTGCATGTATATTCATTTTGTCACCTAACAGAGCCAATTCTTTACAAGCTTTTTAATGGAAAACATTAATACACAAGATTTTTTAAAAGAAAACAGGTTAGGTTGCAATGTAATACAGTTATTTGTGCACATTACTTTGGCAAGCACCCTTGTCCCACTCCACCACTGGAGCAAGCCCCAATGCTTCCTTTGGTTCCTTCTTCCCTCCCCATCCTTGTGCCTTTCTCTGAGCTGCCCCTTGTGCTTGGAATGTCCTGTCCAATCCATGAACCAGACCACTCTACCTTCCCCTCTGCTGCTCAGGTCCTTCATAATACACTTGTTCTATGTTCTCTATAAGAAATCTTAATTTGTCATTTAAGGGGAAAAAACAAACAAACAATCTTTAATGGGATTCTTGGGATGTTCATGCAACATAACTGAGTAACCATAAGATCTTATTTTTGTGATCTTCTAGGGGCCCCTAACTGCTACTGTATGTTACTTTTACTAGCTGTGTAATGTCCAGAATGGATCATCCGAGACCATGCCTTTGTATTTTTATTGTTAAGAGATTAGCACACTTTTGAGAGCTGTAGAAATTACAGTAAAAAAATCAATTACTCCATCAAATACAAGTTAAGTATAGCACACACATTGTATGACGTGTTACCAGGTAATGTTTGTAGCTGTCATTTGTTAAAGGGTCAAGAAAAGTTGAATGCCTAAGTTTCAAGGCAAATGTTTGCACCTGGGAAACTTAAGAGACTCGAGGGAAGGATTTGTGGAGGGTTTTGTTTATGAAAGTGAGTTTTGTAATTGAGAGAGATGCTAGATGGATAGTCCCAAAGATGAAAGTCTTTTTATCTAGGAAACAATGCAGCCTGGACAAGCTACAGTGTGATCTTCTCCTGATACCACAGCTATGTGCCTCAACTCAGTCCTGGAGGGACCACCTTTCAGAGATCAGAGAACAGTTCAATGTACCTGTCTGTATAATACTTGGTGCTTCTGCTTAGACTTCTATAGGAGGTGTTCGTTATTTCTGCCCTGAGCCATCAAATTGTCATTCAATATTTCCTAGTGTTGTTAGAAACTCAGCGCCAGTGAGAAGAGGTGGCTGTAGAGATGGGATTGAAGAGAATCAAGAAAGCTGTTCTGTGATGAGGCCAATTTGAGGAAGTTCTTTTGCTCTGTGGTTGAGTAATAAAGTGTGGTGTTGGAGGAGCTTAAGAGGAGATGAGGTGAGGGTTGAGGGGAAATCCAAGGAGGAACTAAGAGACCAAACAGGGTATTTTGTACTGAACACAGAAATGCACAAGAATTTTTCTGCAGATGGTAAAATGGTTCCTATTTCTAGGTATAACTAAGGAGACTGCCATTACATTCTAATGAAACTGCAGTTCAGAAAGATGATAAAGGAAAAAAATACACCCTGGATCAGATTCTCTTACCTTTTTGCACTACAGATTGGCTGGACATTTGCGGCATCCTCCCTGGTATGCTAGTATTCTCACCTGGCATAGAGTCAATGTAGCCAGTCTTTATACATCTCTTCCCCTGCCTTTTGTAGGGGGCATTCTGTGGTGTATGAAGGGCTATAGAGACTGGATGCAGTGAAGAGTTTGAGCCTCAGGTGCCTACTTTGCTCTTATTAAGCACCTACTGTTTGACAGGCCTAAGACAGGGCTACAGTAGGAGTGCTTTCACCATATAGCTATACCAGGGTTCTGTGCCATAAAGAGGCATTCTGTGGTTTGGGTTCGGGATACCTAGAAGACTCCTTAAAGCTTTAGAATGAAGATCATTGTCAACAACTGTGCTCCTCTGGCACAACAGAACTCAACAATAAGGGAGACAGCTTTCTCAGGGGCTGGTCCAAGTCATAGGGAGCTTATTCTACAAGAACTAAGGACCATCATAAACCACACATTCCACTGCAACTGCAGGGTTCATTTCTTTGACCTTCCTTCTCTAACATAAATACATAGCAACATGTATATTTAACAAAATACCCTACCAAACCAAGGCATTCCACTGTGTTTGTTTCTTGTCTTGGGGAGGGAATGAGAGAACAGAGGCATGAGATGTTCAGCATTGCTTAATGCACTTCTGTAAGGCACTCAGATACTACAGTGATGAGTGCAGTATAACAACATATATAAACCAATATCCTGGCAAAGTGCTCCTATTGTGGACATACCTTATACTGGCAAAACTGCACTTTTGCTGCTATGACTTATTCCAGGTCCACCGAGTGAAATAAGCTATAAGAAGTAAGCACTCTTATACCAATACAATTGTGTTGACGCTGGCTTTTACTGATTTAGCTATGTCAACAAAAAGTCTCACCAACATAGCTATGCTGGCAAACTGTTCTTGTTAGACCTGCTTTTAGTGTCAAATTGTGCTGTCATCTATGCTGGTTTAAATTCAGAGTAACTTCATTGACTCTTGATTTACACTCATAACTGAGTAAAATTTGGCTCTTTCTACGTAATGCTGCTCAAGCCCATTGTGGACAATGGCATGAATAAGACTTACTGAGAAGCACGAAAAAGATAATGCTGTATGTAAGTTTAATTTCAGAGCTGGCAATAGGTACTGTTAGAGACCAGGAAGTTGCAGGAGGCAATAAAGGGTTTAGAATCAAGACATCTGTGTCCCTGAAAGTGACATGAGGATAGAGGCTTTTGGAAAGTATGTTTGTTTTTATTACTTAGTAGCTTTTTTATTTTGAGTGTAGTGATTTGAAGGCAGCTGTGCTGGAACCAGGTGCAGAGAACATTTTAGGTAAGTTCTATGTGGAATTGTAAAATAAGTCCATCACCCAGTGTTTTTAAGTATAAAGATCTGCATGCCAGCTTCACAAAGCCTGGATAAAATACTGTACCTCAAATTCTCATCTTTACTGTTAATACTGCCAGAACTTGCATAGTATAGTGTTTTGCATAGGCAGACAAAAGAATTGTGCTATTTCATATGAATGAATTTTTTTTTCTTTCAACCTAGTACTGAGTTCAGCATGCCTGGAGGTATATCCAGAAGGATGCATGTACAAAGATATAAGTCCTCAGGGTGTATGACTATTTTTCCAGATTAAATTTTATGTTTAGTGGAACCAATTTTTTTTTTAAATAAAGCTATGTTCATAACACTTCTGCTGTCACTAAGCCATGGTTCTTTCAAAGCTCAAATTTACTCCTGTGAATTTTCAGTTTTTCCTTTGTGTAATATCAGTGGTTTAGTAAGAGCTTATTTGAACCCCTAGGTGGCTGAAGGCACCACTTCTTGATTTAGAGGCCTTTCCGCAGATCAGTTGGGGAAATAGAGTAATGTTTGCTAGTTACATGTGTTTTCAAATCCTCTTTCCTCAACTCCTCTTTCTGCTCTCATCTCTCATTGTTGACGAATATACTTCAAAATGTTTTAATTCAGATGTTAACTTTGACTTTCCATATTGATTTGTTTGCTGCTGTAGTTTCTTACTATTGATTTCTGCTAGGGCTCAGTTAATGAGTTTTTTCAGGAAATATTTTTCTTCTCCTTCCTCTTGATCTGTTGCTCATTAGAAGTTGACTAAATGTTTTCTTTCAGGAGCACATTCTATTCCGTGCAGAGGAAGTGTGTAGTCCAACAAAGCTGTGTTTTTATAACCACTGATTTGAATACTTTTTGGTGATTTTATCGTTTTCTCCTAGAACATGCATAACAGCTTGACAGTGATGTTGATGAAATATTTTCAGTACTTTGGTATGCTGGCCTTAGCATGTCCATATTTCATGGTCACAGAGTGAGGTGGAAATTGCTACTGCATGTTCCATGTGGGTGTTGATCTTTTGTATTGTGCCATACCGGTTCCAGACTCAATATTATAATCTGCTCTAAGCAGAGGATATTGTATACAAAAGAGGCAAAAGTACAAGAGATGCAATGCTAAACACATCTCTCTGAGGCTTTGTTTGCTATAACAAATGGATTCAAGAGAGCCACCCACAGGCATGGCCTGCTTTCCCATTATGCAATTGACAGATGGTCCTTCCTGTGAAGGACAGAGGAGTGCAGTTGAATGGTGGCAGACTTTGTGATGGCCTGTGCTTCCCCTCTTTAATCTGTGAGCCTCTTATTAGGTCATTGATATGCTTTCATTCCTATGGTGGCCTGAGCACAGAGAAGAAAAGACGAGTAATACCCTCTCCCCTCTTCCTGTTTTTAGTCACTTCTTCAGGTATATGGAGGCACTGCCGCAGCTCACAAAGTGACCTTCTTAGAACCTATGTTGAGAATCTCTGTCATAAAGGATGCAATTTTCATGCTTGACCTTCCCAACAAAGATGATGTATATCAGAGTCTTTTTTTGTTTTTCTCAGCAAAATCTTGGCCTCTGGCTCCTAGAACTCTCTCTAACCATTCATTTCTAACTGATTAACTTGTCTCCTTGAACCCTCCTCCTGGCTTCCTCTCTCATCCTTTTCTTCTCCCTCATCATTAACCTCTCTTGCTCATTTAGCACTTCCCCATAGCTTTGATGTGTGTTCAGAGGGAGAAGGAAAAGACCCTTTTTGACACTGTCTGTCTGTCTGTCTTAAGGTTTTATTCTGGGGTCCATCACGTTAGTAATTCATTCAGTTTTCTTGTCTTGGAACCCCGCCTTTCATCCCATTGTGCCTTATGTTTGAATGACCCCAGCTTTTCTCATGGCTTCAACAACCACCTTTATGCAGAAAATTCCCAAATAAACTTCACCACCTCTGACCTCTTCCTTTGTTCAGTTTTACACCTGCTTTTCTTTCCAATGGCTTTTGGATGTTCTGCCACCAACTTAATGGCTGAAGTTGGACTCCTTTTGCCCCAATCCTTTCCTCTCTCCCTTTCTTCTTCATCACTGTTGGTATTTCATTATCCTCCCCATTACTCAGGCTTGATCCTCTTTGTTCCTCCTTCTTGTCTTTTCTCTCCCCATATCTAGTCTGTTGCCAAATCATACAAGTTTTAAATCTACCCTTTCCTCTCCATCCCTTCTGCTAAAATTCTTGACCATGGCCTTGAAAATCTCTCTCCTCCTCCTCAGACCTTATTCCCTTTGATTTATCCAAAACATGACTGAAAGAATAAGCTACCACTTTTGGTGCTTGGACCATGTAATTTCCCCATTTCAATTCCTTTTATTAGCTTCCCCTTGCCCTCTGCATCAAGTACAAATTTTTACTTCTTCCTGGCAAGGCTCTTTACACCTTCACTTTGCTTAAATCTCTGTATAGTCATTTCATCCTCCTCACTTTGACCAAGCCTCTCTTCTAACCACTCCCTTCACACTCTTACCTTCATGTCTCCCTCCATGCTGCTCCTTAGCCAGGAGCAATATCATGTCAAGCAGCCTTGGCTCATCATGCAGATACTTCTTTAAAAGACATATAATCTGTATTGTATTTAAGTGATCTTCCAAAGTTCTTCTAAAATAATAATAATAATAATAATAATGTACAAAATAGCTCAAATCATTATTTAGGTTGGAGAATTGAACACTCAAAAGTTAGGAAATACTAGATTTATGGTTGCATGGGCAACCGTAATTTTGGCTCCTTGTGCATCCATCCTGTGCACTGAATTTGGCAGGGATCCTGTGGAAAAAATAGTATATGATCATGTAATTAAAGATTGTATTATAATGCATATGCACAAGGGGGATGAGTTGAGGTTTCATGGCAACCTTAATACTGACATTTCCTAACTTTCAAGTGCTTGACTTTACAACTTAAATTTACTTTGAAATAGTTTTTTGTATACTGTTTCCTAAGATTTTATTTAAGAAGGGAAAAGCAAAGTCTGGAGATTTGAAATAGTTTATATTTCAATCAAATATGAATGGAATTTCATGAGACAAAGAAAATATACTTCTGTAATTCAAAAGGTTTGTCCTTGCTATATTTCAAAGGACTGTTGTCAACAATTTGGGGAGAGGGGAGGAGGGGCTAGAGTATCTTAAGAAAAGGTTGCAAGAATATTTTATGGTGGAGAATGCTTGACAACTAAAATATAGGAGTCTCTGCCTTCACTATCAGCACTTCTATTCCATTTAACCCAGTTGCCTTCTGAGGAAACAAGGTGTTTGAAGGTGACTGGAGGACTCTAGAGAGGCATTACACATCCTTTCTTTGTGGTGGTATGGAAACATCATTAGCCACACTTCTTCAATGTACGATATTTTACAATATTAAATGAATGTAGTACACTTTATTAAACCATAAATTTGACACCAAAGTCTCCATTACTGCTCTCCTGGCTGACTTCACCTACTGTTTATTTTGGTCAGCAAAATAAATTTAAATTTACAAATGACTTAACAGGGAACTCTCTTCACAAAAAGAGATTAAAAGACCTTGGGATGTCCAATGAGAGGAAGGAAATTCCTTCATTCCAGTTAATCAGGTAGTTTTACTAAGACATTTTTGGGGGAGCTATAGAGTCCATTTGCCCTTCTGTGCAGGTAGTATGACCAGATGCTTATATTTAGAACAAGACAAAATCTCAGATTAAACATATCTGATAAGCCTGTTCCCCCATTCTGATGCCTTCTGCTGGTCTCTGCTCCCTATGCAGTTTAAAGGAATGCAGGGCTCAGTGTTGCATTGTCTTCTGAATGACTTTCCAGTTCAGTTGCTCATGTAGTAACAATGCAGCCTAGGCTGTTCCAAAGCCCAGAGTGCCTGAGGACCTCTGGCGCTTGGAACAGCTCAGACTTGATTGCGTGCTAGTGCATGAAAGGTTGACTTGTGCAGGTGTTGAACTATCTGGGCCCAGAGTTCCCTCCCCTCCCTACCCTAAAGGAAGACACTAGCAGTTAGGGAGTGGGGACTAGAAATGAGACTGCAAAGTTATAATGTGAAAGGAAACTGGAAGAAGAGGAGGAGGAGGAATGCAGACAAAAAGGGCAATGGGAGGTTCAGGAAGTGCAACACTTGTGACAATCCATCAATTTGTTTATTTGCACACCTCTACGACAAAAAGTTGCCTTCTGTTTCTAAAACTCATTCACACAGTCCAAACTCTGTCCCTCCTCCTCCCGTCCCATCTCCTCCACTTGCAATTCCTCTATCCTTTGATCCCCTCTTACTCCTTATAGGAACCAAACCACATCCTTAGATCCACATAGGGCAAGCATCCCCTCTCAAACAGATCAGTCTCCTCTTCTCCTAAACCACCTATGGCAGTATCCCTGGCATCAGGGTTAGAAATGAGAGGAGTGGTAGGAAATATAATTTACAAGTAAATAAAAAAAATGAATTAAAGGATTTTGTAAAGTGACTGATTTCTCACTGAAAAGGTAAAATGATGTCAGGAAACCCTTGATTTGAATCCTAATCAGAGAGGTACTGGGCTAGGTTTCCATATGATCAGACTGATACAATTTCTTGTGAACACTGACTATATGTCATTTGATGGCCATTTGTAGTGAGTCCAAGTAGACATTGTTTTAAAGCAAGCTGCAAAACCTCTAAATACGACTTGATTTTTAAAAAAAACCAAACAAACCCCTTTTCCTAACAAAAGGAAATGTGTAAAGCAGGAAGGAGTTATAGACTACTGTAGTACATTTGACACAATACACAACACACATTCATTTAACAAGATAGAAATTATAGTCTCATGGTTACTTTTGAGTTCTTGGTACCTGAGAATAATCATTCAAGTGTAGAATAATCATTAGGCGATATAGATGTTTTTGGAAGTGTCATAGATTGACAAATGTGTTTTGCCTCGTGAGTTTAGAGACTTACCAGAAGTACAGCTCATACAGTTGCTAAGTTGTTTAATAGCTATGTGGTTCTTCCAAGTGACTCTTAAACCTGACAAGTTTTAACATGATTTCAGAAGATTATGAAGGAAGGGAATCCTTATTCTTTATAGAATAATTAACAGAAGTCAAATATATTTTTCCCTTTTTGAAAGAGGCAAAAAGAATTGAACATAAACCTTGTCTAACTAATTTGGAAATGTACAGAGTTTATTTTCAATATCAGCTACTCTGCCTTTAAGAAAGAGCACTTCAGTGAGACTTTGAGCTCCTGCCCTTACATAAATATTGTAAGGGAAACAAATAGAAAAAATATTTATCTTTTAACTTTTGGGTATAGAAAATATAATGTGTCTTCATAACATTTTGAATGGATTGAGATTAGTAAAGTGTCATTACTGGGCACAACTTTAATGCTTCACATTAATGTGATGTCTAATTTATGATACTAAGCAGTTTTAACCAGTGACATTTTAACTCTCGTTTTCTACTTACTTAGAATGGTTAAAAACAAGGTGATATTTATACTTTTAAACATGTAATGAACACCTTATCTGACCCTTTTGACAGCACTGAAAAATCACTTACCTGTCATCATTGTGCCCCGTTTGTCTCTTTGCCGTGTCTTCAGAATGCATTAGGCTCCTCAAAAATGTATCTTGAAACTAAAACAGGCATAAAAGTATTTCTTGCAAAAAAGTAGTAATAGAAATCATTTCTGGATATTAAGCTTTTTGTTGCTTAGTGATTCTGCCACCTTCTGATTGCTTTTTGTGACACCTGATCAGAGAGTCAAAATTGCCCGTCAGGAACAACTGCAGCAACTGGCTTTCTCGTTACTTGGAGTGACTCACATGCCAGTGTGTAGGTAAGATCTGCAAACTTCCTGAGTCTGGAGCAATACTAGCTAAAGAAGTAGACAGTGATTCACCTGGAGCAGCGGGTTAGTGTCTTTAAAGCCAGAAGCATTCAAGTTAGGGAGATGTGAAGAGTCTGAAAGCATGTTTTACAGTAACTATGTAATCATGCCTATGTGTTTCAGTTAATGCTACTTTGTTAGTAGAGAAAATATAAATTTAATGTGGTGCTTAAAAATTTTCTGCTGGGCATATGTCACTCTATTTTCTATTGGTCATGACCATAATGTTACCTGTTAATTCCTTTTACTCTGTCTATATTTAGATATCTTTTAAATGTTGTCCTGTGATCAGATCTTCTGTTCTAAATGATGTATTGAATTCACTTCATACCAATTACTACAAGAGCATTCTTTTGAGAGTCTGAGTCTTACCTGTGCCGCTTGCATCTCTACAGTTAAGAGCTGCAGGTACATAGAGAGGCAGATTTGTGTATGTATATGTCTGTTGTTTATTGAGAAAGTTGGGGAAAGGTAATTTTATTTTAAACCAGGAGAAGGTGGTGGTGAATTCCCCATTTTTTCAGCCTCTGTGGGACTCTACCAGGTCTCTGAAAAAACTCTGACCTTTATTAGAACTTCCCTGCAATGACCACTAGGCCAAAACTGCTTCTGGAGCATATATGAGCTCCTATGGGTTCTCCTCTGTCTTGTACACATATATTGTCCTTCTCTTCCTCAAAAGTCTGTGATAGTGAACTTGTTCCTACCCAACAATGCCAGGAGATAGGAGACAGTCCTCCTTTTCCTCACTTAATGTCTTAAACAGACCTCCTGTTTGGAAAGACGGTGCTAATACCAGATGCGTCTAACCACCTGCTTAACGGGCAGCTCCTATCCCTGTACTGGTGAACAGTTCCATCCTGTTGCCTGTTGTGGGGTGGAAGCCCACCCTAGAGTCTGTGAATGCCATCCAGCCATGCATTTGTGCTTTTATCCAGTTCTGGTCAAAGGTAGGTAATGTCCACCTGCTTCTGCATTTCCCTACAGAAATAACACGTGCTTCCCAATTTCAGGAATTTCCTGGTGTTTTCTATTGCTGAAGGGAATAGAAGACATACAAAGTGAGCCAGTGGAAACATACGTTACTCTTCTGTATATTACCTTTTGTCCTTTTATCAGAAATTGCAAGCTGGTCCCGGTAACCAGGTTATTCATTCCAGCTGGCTAGTTACACTTTGATCACCAATGTTTCAGCTACTGTAATCAACTGCAGTTGCATTAGTTTTGTTCCGAAGTGTTATCAAGTACTAAGATAATTCCCGGTAGGTTTTGTAGTGCTTTCCCCAAGTCCATGCAGGGTAGAAGGTCCCAGTTGGCCTTGTTGTAGACACTCACTAGCCTACAAGCCTTACTAATGGATTATCCTCATTAGTACAGATGTGTGGAGTTTTTCTGTAATGCTCTCAGGCCCATATCAATTCTTCCTTTGGGGCACAGCGTGCCTATAGAATGTGGGACAGACAGACACGCATGCACATAGGCATACATATACACAAAATTAAATGAAAATTTAAGCTACATTTCTTTGACATTGTTTTAATGCTTGTTAGAAAGGTCCAAGGGTTTATTTATTGGTACCCCAAAATACAATCGATGGATTTTTTTTTTAATAGTGATAAATTACAACGGTGGTGGTCATGGTATAAATAACTACATAGACTAAAAGAGATAAAAGTATGAAAAGGATAAAAATAAGATCCTGCATGCTTTTTTTAATCCAAATGTGTGTTCCAGTTCTCAAGCTGAAGCTTGTCAAGGCTAGTCAGTGACTAAAGGGAATGCCATGGGGTTAGTCATGAAAGTGGTGTGAAAGAAATTTAAAATTTTGATGAAAAGAGCAGCTGAAAACCAACTCTATAACTTTTTTATTATTCAGATTATTTAAAGGTTGAATGTGCTTGTGTATATATATTATTCTAGTGATTATAGAGTAATTCTCATATTTCATAAGTCTTGAACAACTTTATTAGAACAATTATTAGGTTGTTGCTTCATACTAAATCTTTTTATTGTCATCTTTGAAAATACAAATGTTAGGTTTATTTTTAATACACATTTACCACCTGGATAAGACATGTGATATATTTATGGTGTTTTTAACAGAAAATTGGTGGAATGAACCGAACTTGCAGTATAGGCATGATTCCTCACCCGTTCTAAAGTGGCTTTCCGCAAAACTTCTGAGTTCTGTGTGTTTCATCTGCAGAGGCCAGATGTGTGTGTTAATATAATTTTGAATCCTGAGTTTTGACTGCAAGTAGCAAATTCTTCTATTTTTAGTAACACCCATAGATTATTGTGGAACATGAAAACATGCCTACCTTTGTGTGTACCTATGGAAAATGGTGCCATTTCAAGAGATGATGTTGACTTAACTGAGTGTGCATTAGGAGAACAATGACATAACCACGTTAGAGGAGGTTCTCAGAGTACATATGGCACTATCCACTAATCACCTTCCGTTAATTGGAAATACACATATTTTCTGTTACTGCCTGTCCAGGTTCCTCTAATGGACATTTGTAGGTTTTGGCTTATGATATGATATTTTTCTGTTTACTAGTTTACTGAAGTCATGTACTTTTACCTTTGTCTTGATACCTACCCTACTAAAGGGGCAAATAGAGAGAGGATTTCAATAAGAACCAACGTATGCAAAGTATCTCCTCTTTGTCTTCCCTCCATCTTCAGCCCCTTAGTTTTTTCACCTCAGCGTTAATGGATCACTAGTTGGAGTTATGCCTCTTGATTGTTTCCTCATTTCTGAAAGAGAACTATACAGTTTTTGACTCATGTGGCTTAATTCCTATAATATTAGGGTTCTGCAAATATCTGCCTTAGGATTGATTTCACGTAGTACCTCTAAACTTGAGTACCATGTATGTTAAACATCTTGCATATCTTCCTTGGATTCCCAACTACTGTCTACAACACAACCTTTTATTTCTGGATCTCTGATGAATTGAGAGTATTGCTCTGTAGTGAGAGAGGTATTTGCCTAAGGATTTGCACTACCATTTCTTAAAAATTAGGCGTATATATAGGGTCTAGAATTTGTTTGTGGGACATTTTGTGAACTCTTGATACCTGATTGAGTTATTCCTGTATCTGAAAAAAGTGAGATCTGGTGATCTGAAAAGTAGAAATACCATGTAAAGACCACCTCTCATATTCTTTCTTTTTTTAAAAACAAGGCACTGAGAACAGAGACAAGGACTATATTAGGGCTTATTCAAATAAGACTGTATTTAGCACGCGGGGTTCCTGCAGAATCCAGCTGCATGGCCCTCTTAAAAATGCTTCTGTTGGAAAACAAAATGACTTGTGAGTGAATAGATTAAAAATGGGCAAAATAAACTCAAGTGGCTGTTATGGGGAAATGACACAGGAAGCCCAGACTGCAAGTACTTCATACAGGAATAGTACTCAGGATACATTTGCTGTATTGTAAAAGTGAAGAGGAAGAGAGTGGAATAGGGGCCTGGAGTCAGGTTTATTTCTCAGAACCAATTCAAACCACAAAAAATATTCCAGTTCAGACAAGAATGAGGTTTAAATTGGTCAGCTGGTCACTATATAGTGTGTTTGTTCCTTTCCTCACCATAGTGGTAGCACATAAGAGAGATACGTTTGATGCTCAAATTAAAGGAAAAGCCCTTCTTCAGTAGTGATGCATCAAAACAAAGGAACCTAGAGTGAAAATCTTATGCATGTTGTGTTTTTCTTCCTGGGTGGTTGTGGTATCAAGAAAACACAGGGTAATTTCTCTAATATCAGTTCTGGTGTCTGAGATGCTCCAGCCAGCCCTGTTAAATCACATTTGTGAAAAAGGTCAGGTTTGGTAAAGCCACCAGAAGTGTGAAATGTTTGTTTGTTTTATCTGAACTATATAACTCCATTCATTGTGCAAAAGAGAGCTGAAAAAGAACAGGCTTTGTGGTTAGGTTTCTGGTACTTCCTGGCTGTGGTAAAGTCCAAGTCTCATGAGTGTCTTCTCTTGTGGTATTGAAGCATTTCTGCTTGCAGCTTCAAACAGAAGTGGAAAGGATGGAGGCAAGTTGTGAAAATGGAAAAGCTTTCTTAAAAACAAAATTGGACTTTCTGTGTGTGTGAGGGGGGAGAGAGTTAGTGAGTTTCAGGAAATTTTGGTTTAGGGGGAAATTTATCTCAGATAGTTTGTCCATTCCTTAATAAATGCAGCATTACCTCTTTCGTTTATCAGTGCATGCCAACTTGGTTGAGACAAGGTTGTGTGACTTCCAGTAAAGAAGCTATGGGTTTGAATTTTCTTTTAAGCTTTGGGGCATTAGATTTCCATTATAAACTAATGTTAGACTAATCAAAAAAGTGTTCTGGTCTAGCTGTACTACTTGAGTTGTAAAATTGGCCTGGAAATCTCAGGAGAACATGCTTTTTTATAATATTCCCAACATGCTGTAAGGCTAGCTTTTCTCATGGTATTTGGACAATTTGTTTCCTTTCTCCAGATAAAAACCAGAACTGCAAAAACAGGTGAAAAAAGAAACAACCTGGAGAATCTGAAAACATTTCAAAGCCTAACAGATACTTCTCTCTAAAGTGAGCAAAAATTAGGTGTCTTTTATTTTTGCAACAAGTCTGCTCTTCTATACTATAAATGTTCGTATTTCTGCTTCTCGGTCCGTGTCTTAAGATGAAGGCAGCTAAAAACGCTGATTCAGACTTCTGTAAAAACCTTTGGCACACCCCTGTTTTCAGGAACAACTCAGTTTATATTGTGGTTACACCCACCATTAGTTGCAATCTTCTTGCTACTTGTGCTGTGCAGTGTATGTTTCCAGCATATGTTTACACATGCTTTAAAATAACTGCAGTGTTTCATAAACAGCAGATGATATAAGGCAAAATCAAGTTTCCTTCTCCTTCAACTTCTGTTAGAAATTTGCATCAAGCTTTATCACAGAGATATTGTGCAATGAATGACATGACTCTCTCCCATTATCTGCTTACACTGAAGAAAAGCTCAAATTACAGTTTAGACTGAGAAATAGATCCATATCTGAAATTCCTGAAACTCACGGAATTGTTTGCATTCAGAGTTCTGGTACAGCCCCTTACAAAGAGATGTCTGAGTTGCAAAGTTTGGTTCTGAATCAGGTCCAAAGTTCCCCTAAAATACAGGAATTAGAGGTGGAGGGAGTAGTGGTTGTACAGTGTTGTGGTTTGGGCCTAACTCTAATTTACTATGAATTGCTTATTCATTTTTTTTAAATTTAGCATTAGCCATAACGGTAATGGTTTTGTGTGTGTGGGATCAATAATGCGTATTCCATCATCTGCCTCTTTCCTACCACCTTTCTTTAGATATGTGAACAGTGAAGAGTGTGTTAACTTCCAGGCACTACTGAAATAAATAACTATGGTCATATGTTCATTTTTGCCAAAGCAATCAAAATAATTCTGCTAAGGATTGGAGAAACAATTGAACGCTCAACAGCAATTTTTACTGAGAGGAAGGAACTGATTGAAAACCTTGATAATAGAGAAGTTCAAATCTAAGAACTACTTGAAAGAATGTGTTCACTGGCCTCAACTGTACAAAGCTATTATAGTTCAGGAAGGTGCATTTTGTGGAATTAACATATCTAGTGAATAAGTAACAAGTATTAAAATACTAAATCATATTTAATTCAGCAGTGTGGTGGGAACTCCTAAATGCTGCTGTAGTTAAGGTACAGTAGTCTAGAACTGCTTTTTTTTTGGGGGGGGGGGGGAAAGGGAGGTGGAAAGGGAGAGAAGAGTCCAAATAGCAGCCAGTGTGGCTGTAAAAGGTTACCTTGGATATCAGAAGTTCTGAAAATAACCCAGGGAGAAAAGTGGAAGGCAACCAAACAATGATATAAAGTGTCTGATGCTTTTAGGGGAAAATAGTGACAGAAGGGAAAAAAAGGATTAATTATAGTTATCTAATGAAGGGGAGAAATGTTATTAATAAATAGTTCATTCCACTCCCTCTGCCAGGTTGCTTCACAACATCACAACCCACAAATATAAAATAGATATCCACATACTGTACAGCCCTTCAAAAAGGGCTGCGAAGATCCTCTGCAAGTGCTGACCCGGATTAAAATGGAAAACACCTTAGGGGTTGAGGGGTTTGAATTCTGATGCATTCTGTCCTTGCAAGGTAACCCTGCAAAATTGTCACTTACCAACCCAAGACTTGGTGGTTAGAACCAGGTAATCTTTGTTTTTTTGGTTGCCAGAAATGTATTTTTTAGAGTGCTGACACTATTTGCTCAACTTGACCTGAATTCAACAAATAGTATCAGCCAAAAAAAAAATGTTTTGGAAATGTCAAATCATTTTAATTTTAACACGTTCAAAAGAAACCATTTTGACATTTCGTTTTGAAAATGGCACTTTGAGTTGACCTGAACAAATGTTTTGCATTCTTCCCCTCTGAAAAAAAAAAATTCACTTCAAAACTAACTGAGTGTTCTGGGGATTGTTTGGTTTGTTTTCCTGGATGGCAGATGGTATCCGAGGATGGGTTGGGTATAGCCATTCAGAAGGAATTAAAAACGCTCCAGAAACTTGGCAAGTTTTAATATTATTTTATACTGTTTGATTAGTTCAGCATTTTAACTCAATAGTCATTAGGCAGTTGGTTGCTTAAACAACAAATGTTGCCAGCCTTTAGACTGGAAAGAGAATGACAACTTCTTGGATTCAGTTCCTTTTGAATCTATCTTGTATTTGAATCAGTGGCCCAGTATGGCATCAGCAGTTCCATGAGTGGAATCTGGCAGGCAGTTCAGGGTGTGAGGGGAGGAGAGGGCTTATCCGATCTTACGTATTCCAGTCTCTTCACACAGTGTTTCTGAAGTCAAGTGACTGATGTTCATCGTGAGGGACAGGAGGCATATTTCCAGTCTTACCCACTCATGGGTGTTGAACAGCTCTCAGCCTAGTATTCCTAAGACACTGCAACCCTGGGCTCTGCATGGACCTATGGGAGAAGAGGATTCCAGTGCGCCTCATACCCCTGAGTTGACTCCTGTTGCTCTAGGGCTGTCTCCCACACACAAGTGTCATCTTCTTTTCTCATCACTGCACTGTCGAGGAGAGAAAAGTGGGTGATGGAGGAGAGGAGGCAAGAAAATGAGAGATGTGATGTGCAAAGGGGGAGGGATGGGGGATAACTTGTCTCTTACACCTCATCATAACTTATTGTATCAAGCAAAATTCTTCTTCCTCTCCCCTGCCTTGTGGTTCCATATACAGTAAGCGACAACCAACAGTGCCATTTGTTAAGAGCAACAAAACCTTAATGTTGAATAGGAGCGTCCATATTAAATAGGCAAAAATCTGCTGTTTATTTTAGATGGCAGTAAACTTTATACTAAAGTATACCTGGTTTCTCGTATGCAGTAGATTGAATTTAAATATTTGTATGCTCTGCCATGTGCCTCTTGTTATCCAAGTTAGGTAAAGTATTTTTAGTCCATCTTCATATTCACCATTTCCAGTTACTGTATGTATTGTTCTTATCTACTTGTTTTAGTGACCAAAAAGCTTTTAGTGCTTTCTACTCCTGTTAGCCCTGTGGAGCCAACACAGCAGTGTGAGAGTGTGAACCAGATTCTGTTCCACCTAAAGCATTACCATCAACGTGATTTTTCACTGTGTCCTAACCCACTTGTGCAACCCCACTGAGGGAAGTGAAGTTGAATGGTTATCACTTGGGGTACAACATGAAGACATTGTGGCTGCACAGATATCATTGAGGAATGTTTGGCTGGCTGAACTTTTTGTTAGTTGAGATGATGATGCATCAGGTGGAAAGAACCCAGCTTAGATCTTGGACTGCAAGCTGAGCTTTTGGGTCTGGCAGTTAGAGAAACAGCGTTTTATTTATTAAGCAGAGTACTTTTGATAGTATAAAATTACATTATGCCATTTTTACAAAGTCACATTTCAGAGAACGACCCTTTAAGTTTCAGTTCTAGAATAAAACATCTTGACACAAAGTATCCTTCAACTTCCCTGCAAATATTTTTGTGCGAATTACAGAAAGCTATAAAGTTACACCAAATTAGGAATCTATACAGATATTCTGGTATCCAAGGGGACTGTTGTATTTTCCCGCATTGTACTTCTAATTTTTTTCATTTTAACACAGAATGCTTTTTCTACAAACGATCTGCACAAGATTATGTATATCAGAGGATCCATGCAAATATTTGTAGTAGCTATCCAAAGAGTACTTTCTTTAGCAATGAATAATAGGTTCTGTACATTGCAGTCACTTGTATTGCCAGTTTGACTTAGTGTGTATGGTACTCTACAAAAATGAAATGGGGCAAAACATATGAAAAAGACAGCTACAATGATGAATACTTTCCCATTAATCCTCTGTTTGCTTTTGCTATCTTTCTTTTGAGTTTTTATATAAGAATTATATACCTTTTTGGTAATAGTTGCATAAAATAGAAGCATTAGAATTAGCACAGTCCAGAAGATAAACTGACATATGTAGTTGACAGCTGCATGCCATTTCAGTCCTAAGGGATTCTTCAGAGAAGCACATTTCTTCACAGAAAGGGGTGTTGCTTTGTTGTTTGATAAAATCATATTTGGCAAGGAGAGGACGAAGAAGAAAAGCCAAACAAGACCTGAAAGAATTTGTGCAGCAGTGACATTTTGTACCCAAAACTTCCCAAAAGGTCGCACAATCTTGAGAAATCTGTCAAAAGCAATAAGTCCAAGTAGTACTATGCTAACATACATGGTTTCATAAAATATCACAGCTGAAAAGCGACAAACAAAAGCTTTCAGTTGCCATGGTCCCAGTCCTGAATCAGTAAGAATTTTCAGAGGAAGCATAAGAGTCATTATGAAATCAGAAACCAATGTGTTTTTGAGGTAGACGATGAAAGTTGAGGTGCTTTGAATTTGGAAAAAAGCTCGAATAGCCAAACTGTTCAATATAACTCCAGTGAGGAAAATGACAGTGTATAGGATTGGGAATACTACATGTGCAATTCTAGTGTCTCTGTGGCATTGTCCAGAGAAAGATGATGTCCCATTGGTGGTGGTGATGTTACTCCAGTTCATGGTTTAAAACAGAAGCTGAGGAGGAAAGTTATTTTTTAAAAAGTGAGAAGTTTAATATTAAAAATGTGACATGCTACAGACCTATGCGTAATACATTTAGAAATATCTTCATATTCATTGCATTAACTGCATCTGTTGACCAAATTTGTGTTCTGTTTCCTACAAAAGTTAATCCTGTCTTTTTCCTGTGTAAACATTAAGGAAAAAGATATTTTCTGTATTACTTTTATTATTTTCTAATATATTAGAAATAGCATATAGTACATTAATATAGGACTCCGTTAATATACTATAATAGGTTGGTATCACAGCCAAGTGGCTAGAAGACAGCTTATCTTCCCATGCAACATAAAAACAAACAACCAAAAAAAACAAAAAAGAAAAAACCTGTTGAGTTTAATTATCAAGGTTAGGGCTTAAAAGCAACAGGTTCTAAGGGGAATAACTATGCTGTGGGTTACTAATAGCATTCAGGTTTTTAACATTTCTTGTTTAATGCAAACTGTATTTCATTTCTCAGCACAATTTTAAAACATTCATCTGAGCAGAAGACATACAGTATAAGCTATTAGCATAGTCTATATTTAATGCATCTCAGTAAATATGGATATTGAAGGTACCTGTATAAAGATTATGGTAAAAAGAAATTCTCCTTTGTGTTTGAAGGAATACTTGGTTGCTGTTCCTATGCTGATTGTTACCTTCACTGGTACATTCAAAATAGTGAAACTTGTCTTCATAGCGGAAGATAAATGTGGAGTGTGGTTTTTTTTTTTAATTTTCCTTCCTCATTTTCGTGCACTGAATTAGTTAACCCGTTCTGTGTCTACTCAATTAATCATTAGCTTTCATTTTAAAATAATATACGTACTATGAACTAGAAATGGACCAAAAGGCCAAAAAACTCTAATGTGAAATGAGATTGAAAAGACTGGGACTCTTTATCTAAGAGAAAAGGTGAATAAGATTGTTATGATAAAACTAAAAAAATAAGCAATGGTACAGAGTAGTAGATCATTCAACTTCTTCTTTCATAACACAAGAACAAAGGAACAGCCAATACAATTGGAATATGACAAATTCAAAACTCAAAAAAATAATTTTTTTTACACAGCCCACAGTTAGACTGTGGAACTTATTGCCATATAATATCGTGGATACTGAGACCTGAGTAGCAGTCAAAAAAGGAATAGACGTTTATATGGGTAACAACAATCTCCAAATATGATCGCCAAGTTTGAGTTTTGGAAGGAATGTAAACCCTCAAGGTTTGAGTTATAAACCTGCTGTCATGGTTACTAGATTAGCTCCAACTCTGACCCCTCTCTGGTCTCTGAGTACACCCCCACAAGTTTCAGGCCTCATGTCTGTACCTCTCCTGTGATTCTCTCACTCTTAGGCCTGGTCTACACTGTGACTTTAGGTTGAATTTAGCAGTGTTCCCTTGATTTAACCCTGGACCCGTCCACACAACGAAGCCCTTTTTTTTTTTTACTTAAAGGGCTCTTTAAATCGATTTATTTACTCCACCTCCGACAAGGGGATTAGCGCTGAAATCGGCTTTGCCAGGTCGAATTTGGGATAGGGTGGATGCAATTTGACGGTATTGGCCTCTGGGAGCTATCCCAGAATGCTCCATTCTGACCGCTCTGGACAGTGCTCTCAACTCAGATGCACTTGCCTGGTAGACAGGAAAAGGCCCGTGAACTTTTGAATTTCATTTCCTGTTTGGCCAGCGTGTTTGCAGAGCTCATCGGCATGATGTGCACATTGCCAGGGTGCATTGCCCGGCCCGTACTTTGTGAGAAGTCTATGACCATGTCCCTCTCATCACCATGCTGCCGTTGCCTCCTTGCCTGGTTTTGCGCGAAACAGTTGTCTGCTGTTGCTCTGATAGAGGGAGGGGTGACTGACGACATGGCTTACAGGGAATTAAAATCAACAAAAGGAGTGGCTTTGCATCAAGGAGAAACACAAACAACTGTCTCACAGAATGCAGACATGGGTCCAGAACTTTCATGTGAAGAAGCAAACGTTCTTGGAAGTCTATGAGCAGCTTGCCCCAACCCTTCAGCACTAGGGTGCACACTTGAGGGGGGCCAAGGTGCTCTAGAAGCAAGTCACTGTAGGCATCTGGAAGATGGATACCTCAGACTGCTACAGGTCCATGGCTAACCAATTTGGAGCTGGCAAATCAACTGTGGGAGTTGTGGTGGTGGAGGTTTGTGAGGTGATCATTTTTGGGTGCATCAAGAGTCCTGGAGGGCATTACAAATGTTCCTGAAATAATTGCAGGTTTTCAGAGAATAGGCTTTCCAGACTGCACCAGGACCCTCGATGGGACTCTTGTGCCCACTTCAAGATGTACATGAGTACATAAATCACAAAGGATACTCCATTGTTATGCAGGCCCTGGTTGACCATAGGAGCAGATTCATGGACATTAACGGGAATGCACTGGCAGGGTGCACAATGCCAGGGTGTTCGGAGATTGGACTTTACCTTCATGGAGAAGTTGTGACATTGTTCCCACTCAATGCCATAGTTATAAATGGAGTCACTATCCCCACTGTTGTTCTAGGGGACTCTACCCACTGTTGACATGGCTTTGGAAACCATACACTATTTTTCAGAGGACCTGGCAAAAGAAGGTTCAACTATATATACTCAGTAGCTGTGGAATGGTGATGGCATGTGCATTTAGCAGACTGAAATCCCATGGGCACTGCCTTCAAAAGCATCTGGATGCCAGTGTCATCATGCAATCAGCATTATTGTGGCTTACTGCACTCTGCCCAGTGTCTGAGGAGAATGGGAATCTTTTCACCAGGAATGGGCTCTGGGCACTGCAGGATTGCTGAACCAGTATACAAAGGCCGTCAGTGCACCTGTCATGACTAATGTGTGCTTACTGTGCTTTCACTGTCCCATACATGAGGGGAAATGAAATGGTAGTTGAGGCTGCTATCTCTATGAGTGTGAGCCAGCAGTGGGAAGATTTTTGTAAATGAGTTGGTATTGTGCATTATGAATTCTTGAAACACTTTGATGAAATGTATGGAGGTAGGTTATGCATTTTATTCATACTGGCAAACAGTTTATGGAATACTGTGATGAGTTAATAAAATTTTATTATGAAAGTTTGAGATTGGGTATCGGATGACACTCATGAAAGTTTGTGCCACTTTTAGTATTACATATAATAAAACTTGTGGTTGTAGCTTTGTGTACAAATTGAACATTTTATTTTACATGAGTATTTACATGTTGTAAGAACCAGAAATGCTGTGCAGGGCACAATAATGGAGAGGAGACTCAGGCTGTGGGTCAGGTGCAGGAGTTGAAGGTGGCACTTACTTGCACTCATAGCTACCTGACTGCAGGCTTAATTGCTTGAATGGCTCCTTCTCTTGTGTTCTGTCTTCCTCCCTCAACCTGCAGTCATATTCCATGAATCTATCTGCTGGTCTCTCCTCCCGCTGGGCAGCCTCTGTCTCTGTCTCCACCCTGCATGCATCCTTATGGTACTCTATGTGGTCCTTCTGTACCTGCTAATAAATTTTACGTAGCAGGTCTCCTACCAGCTCATCAGACTCTCTTCCTCTTACCTCACAGTAGATTGGTCTGCATCCACAGGCTCCTGATACCATGTGTTTGGAAGGGCCTTGAAAATAGAGAAAAAGAACATTATTATCTGAGCACGATAAAAAGTAATTTCACAGTTTATGAAGGGGGCTGCTTTAATTCAAGGTCAGAATTTATCAATGGGATGTATTCTATTCTTTTCACACCAAAAACACTATCATTTTGGATATCCTTTTGGGCAGCATTAAAAACTAGCAGACATCACGGTAAGAGACAGATTGAAAATCCAATTCAAATTATTTCTATATCCCCTTCTGGGTGGGGTGTGGGATGGGGGAGGAGTTCTGTGGGGCACACTTATGAGAGTCTAGTTACTAGCTATGATTGTTCAGTCCTGTCAGGCAGGGTAGGCTCTGGAGAACACTGCTATTCTGAGGTCCCTGAGTGGAAGTGTGAACTCCTGTTTGAGGCCAGCCATCTATGCATGCTAAGGAACTATTTAGGCATCTAGAGACCCAACAGCATGTCGTGGAACGGAGGGGGCTTGAGAGTTACAGAGGCAGCCCCAATAAGAATGCCCTGCCCCAGAACATAACAGACTGTCTGGAGTTCCTACTCTGTAAGAAGTTCACTTTCATCACCAACCAGCAATGGGTGAAAATTTCCATTGATTTAGCATGAAGACATAGTACAGCCTCCTTATGAGCACACTGTGTCCAACTGATTGCCAGCCATTGAGATCCCTAATACAATCAGCCAGCCACCCTTTGCTGTGACTTGGACTCAGACATTAAACCAAGCGATGGACCAAATGCATCATGTGATTTGGTTTGCACTCATAACAGCCAGGATTTTAGGGACTCCGTTCATGGGCAGTCTAGGACAGTTTGGGTGCAGCTGATTTATAAGGTGTGCTGTATTATGTGGGAGGAGTATGTGAGGCTGTGAATTGTGGAGTCCAAACCCACACTTATAATAATCAATGAGCAACTAGTAACAAAGTAATGGTGACTGCATGTTTAACTTTTTTCCTCTTTTCACAGTGTGCATTTTGAAACTATGTGGCATCGGGTGGGGTGGGGAGAGGGTTGGTGGGAGACACAGAGCCAATAGAGAAATGGTGTGGTTTCTGCCCTGAATAGAAAATCACAAAAATCCCAGCTTGTATTAATAACTTCATAGGCACGTGAGCTGGCATCCTTGACTCCGTGGTAGTCTGTCTTCAGCCACTTGATTCACTTTCTGCGTTCTTCTGCTGTCCAATCGATCGCTAATGCTGCCAGTCGTGCCAATATAATTTTGTAGACATGATGATTCCTTGTGCTCTTTGTGAAGTCGTGTGTATTGCTTGCTTGACAACAGAGGTTAAGCAGAAGCCAGCTGTGTTCCTTTGCTCAGCTAGCAGTGTGCTTTTGATGTCAGACTTCATCTTGCTGCTGGGCATAGCTAATACGCATTAACGTTGACTGGCTGTGTTTGTTTCCAGTTGAGCAGTCCGCGTGAAATGAAGGGTTAAATACCAAGTGGTTGCATTTGAACCAGGAGGTTGCTTCGAGTTCTGGGGAAGTGTGTGTCGAGTTTTGGATTTGAAGGGCTGGGAAGCACAGCACAGGGGATCGTGGGATAGCATTGGCAGACTCTTCAGACCTAAGTCTGGTGATCTGGACTTGAGCTGCGTCCACACTTCAAAATGTCTGGGCTCTGACCCCAGGCCTCAGTCCAGAGGGGTTCCTGGCCCAAGTCAGACTATTTCTGTGCAAATGGAAAGGGGGTCTTGGGCTTAAATCTGAGTCAAAGTCTAGATTTAGTGTGTTATGTAGACTGTGCAGGTGTACACATGTATACTACAAAGGATTGCTGTGCAGTAGCTTCTCTGACAGAAGTTTGGAGCAGACATTTTGGAGAGTATGGTTAGTGGGTTTATCAACCAACATCCCACTTCTCTTTCCCCTGTCTCTCTCCTCCCCCTTTCCTGCCTGATGTATACAGTACTAGCTTTCCTAAACATTCTTTCTTGTCTTCCCTTCTGTTAGAGAGAAGCACTTACTGAATCAAGCTGCTGAAAACAGCAAAATAGCCAAACATGCTGGCTCTCCTCTCTGTGCAATGCCTCTGACAATAAGTGTGTTGTTTGAAGTTATTTCCTTTGTTCTGTCCTCACGTCTCTTAGTATATGGAATGTTTTCCAACGTAATAATCAGATTCCGCTAAAACATTAGTATTAGTTTGTGTGTGAATTCCTGTATATTTCAATGCAGTGCTAAAAGGTCTTTAAGTGAAACGTTTCTTCATTGTTACATTGCCCAGGACTATCATGAGTTCCCATAACTATTTCGCTAGTAATGGGAAATCCTGTCTTAAGTAAGCACGAAGAACCACAGATTTGCTCAACTACAAAACCATAAGAGTTGCAGGTCATATTTGTGAACTCTGTTCGATAATTGAATGATATGGTAAATTGCCTCTAGAGAGTGAGGGGAACTAAAGGCAACAATAACCTTTTTTAACATTGCAGTGAAGTACTGGGCTTTAAAGTCTGCTGAATAATCACTCCAACTGGAGTTTACTTGTCATGAGTCAGCTTTATTTTTAAATGTAGGCCATAAGCAGCCTTCAATCAGATTGTGAAATCATGTTTTTCTTCATTGAGATACTTTTGCTAATACTGCACATGTGTGAGCCTAAACGTGACCATCTGCATTGATATGGATGCTGCTGCTCATTCAAATCTCTTTCAAAGGCTGACGCAGCCTCCCTCAGCAGTCCTACTTCTTAGCGAGAGAACCGCTTCCCCAGGACAGTGCCATGTGAGACCCAGTTAACCAATTTGTTGTCACTAATGTGGGCAACCTCTATTTGAAGTTGTTTTAATACCCATTGTGCTGCATGCATTTCTTTTTAATAACCCTGTTCTGCTTTCTTTGAACCCAATTGCAAAATTCCCTTTGAACTTCATAGTAAACTGCCCTTTAAGAGCATTGACTCCATAGCTTCTGTGGTGAAGTCGCTGTGTAAACCTCCTGACTTCGTAAGTGTAAATACTGTGGAGCACGTGCTGTGCGCTTCAGAGAAAAGTGTAGTTTTAAAGATCTGTCATTCATATATGAAGTCCATTATGCTAATAGGGTCTTTACAGACGTATTGATCTTCCAAATCTTCCACAGTAAAAATGACTGGTTGTTAGCTACTGTTCTTTCCCCGAGGGCAATATGGAACTTATCAGCTTGCAGAGATGCCACCTTCTGTGCTCATCATCCTAGGTCTGCTTGGTCCTTGTGGTTTATGGCAGGATCACAGTTCTGAATACGTGGTGTTCCTGATTCAGCCCTTTCTGTGCTGCTTTTAGAAATGTCTGTGCTGCTTCAAAGCGCTTTCTCACAGCTGATGTAGAATAGCTAGGCACAGAGTTCCTCTGAGAAACGGTGACTACTGCTTTGAGTGATTGTTCACATTCTGGGTGTGCGTGTGCCAAATGCTAGAATGATAGTGTTCTTTTGGGCAGCAGTGTCTGTTGGGATCATCCCTGTGCCCTAAGTGTCCCTCTCCTCACCCAAGGGCATAAAGGGCAGAGTGGGACAAACCACCCCTCAGTTCCTTCTTACCACCCAAGACAGAGAGAGAGAGAGAGAGGTCCCTTGCAGCATCTGTTTACTCCGCACACTATATGATTTCCTTAGCCTTGTATGATGTATTAGCATAGTTAGTGATAGTGTAGTGTTTTTCCTGCTGATAACAGGTCATCTTAATTAATTAGCCTCTTAGAGCTGGTATGGCATCTTCTGTGTGCGTTTGTGTGTGTGTGTGTGTGTGTGTGTATATATATATATATATATATATATACACACACACACACACACAAGAAGAGTGTACACACACACTCTTCTTATATGTTCCATTCTATGTATCCGATGAAGTGGGCTGTAGCTCACGAAAGCTTATGCTCAAATAAATTTGTTAGTCTCTAAGGTTCCACAAGTACTCCTGTTCTTTTTGCTAATACAGATTAACATGGCTGCTACTCTGAAACCTTTTCTTTTTGTATCTATTGACTAAATAAATACAGTGTATATAGACTAGAAAGTTGAGTTACTATAGGGCCACCCCAGAGTAATGGCAGAAATATCACCAGGATTTTAGATCTGTCCTTCATGTGGTGCTTCAGTGCTCATCAGCCATGGGTGCACTTTGTGCCTGCTGTGTCTTGGAGATGTCCCAGCGTGATGCTCTGTTAGTTGCACTTTCTCCAAGTTTACCAGAGAATGAGGGAGGCAAAACTGAAACTTTTTCTGTTTTAAAGAAGTCGATGCAGGCATTCTCAGTCTCCTCTCAAGAAGAGCACTACACCATAGCCTCAGACATCAGTTGGATCAGTTGCTCTTGGTCAGTGCCCTGTTGAATGTGGTAACTCTCTGCTAGGTGTAAAAATTTCTTTTGACACCTTTTGTGTGTTCCAGCTCAACGTGGAGGTTGCAGAGCCTTGGTGAAGTCACAAAACAGGTTTATAATCAAAACGGAGCTCAGAAAACAAACAGTTTGAGGTTCTGGGCCACATCCCCTCATGGGCACCATTTTTCCACTCCTACATTGGCATTTACATCTGAGAGGGGCAGAGAAAAGCATGCTTGTAAGGATGAGCACATGTGCAGATTTCCTCTCTGTTACCTAGTAAGAGTCTGAAGGGTCATTAGCTACATGACTCATCTCAGGCTCCTACTTCAAAGGACCAATATGCTGAGAGATCCCATTCTGCTACCCTGGCATTGACTTTAAAGACAGTGCATACAGCAGACTATGCTACCCTCAGTACTAACCCTGTGGCACCAAGTCCTGCACTGAGTCCTTCTGTTATTTTAGCAGTACCTTCCGTCTCAGTACCACTTATCTCTGCGGTACTTGCTGCCTCAGTATTGACTGTCTCCGTATCGAAATATTACACAGTGTCCTGTGACTTACCAATGGGCCTGGTACAGGAGTCTCCTCTGAATGAAAAACTTGAGAGGTGACTACAAAAACCTCAGCTTCCCCTATATAAAGACAAGGTATGCCTGTCAGGACTGCCTCTCCTTCTCAAGGAGGATCAGTGCAACAGTTGACCAACTCAAGTCTAATAATTCTAAAGCTCTTTGTCTCACTAGATTTCATAGTCTACAGACAGAAATCCACACTGACTCCAATTCAGTGCAGAGTTCACAGTAGCAGTGTTTTACTCTGAGACAGTGATACCTGCCTCCTACAAAAGAGATTTCAAACATCAATCAATTTCAAACCCACCCAAGAATCAGTGAGAATATGTCTGGCTTCTAGGACACAGAGCCTCATGGACTTCTGTCACACAGCATGCCAGACTTCACTTTCACTTCATGCAAGGGTAGTTGCAATCAGTGTATCTGTCCAGCAGACATTGCATGGACATGATGGTCACACGCCTACAAAAAGTCCTCATCATGGTAAAATGGTGGAAAGATCCTCTTCAGATATGCAATGGAATAGTCTTCTCTGCATCTCTGCCTAGCAAGACTCTACCTGTCTAGGTTTTGACAGTTTATTGTGCAAAACAGTCCAATAGAAATCATTTAGAGAACTGTGAAAAGATACCAGTTAAAAGTCATTGTGGTTGTGTAGGGACGTAAGGGATGGTGCAACGTGTGCCCTTTTGTTCACTGTGCCTGCTACCTGCATCGTTGGTAGCAGTGTAGGAGGGAGAACAGCTTTCGTGGCCCTACTCCCCACCCCTCCTGTGCAGGTGGATGGGGGGTAGGCAGAGCATTGGGTTTTCCTATTCAGTACACCAGCCAGTGGACCAGGAGAACTAATCAGTTCTAGTGTCATAGATTCCCTCACACCCAACCCGATCCCATCTCACCAGCTTTTAATTACTTTCATCTTACCCTTCCCTGCTTTTAATTACTCTGGTCTTGTATTGCCTCTGGTCAGTATTGCCTGTTTTGGAAAGTACATTTTTATCTGTGCTTGCTTTGAGTGCCTGTAGCTTCAGGGAGGATGCTTAAAACTGTGTGTATGCATGAGTGTGCACCAGTGGTCCCTCTACTTTTTTCCATCCAGGCGTGGAATAAATTTTGTTATGTGGAATGAAGTAATGTGTGCCACCAGTAGAAACAAAAAACCTAGATATATTATATCTTTTTAAGAAGTTACCACAGGGATAATTACTCCAGCTAGGACATTAGGTGTTTTAGAACTGTCTGCTCAAAGAATTAAATATAAATGTAAGAGAGAAATAAAAATTGAGAAATGCATAGACCAGTCAAAAATAAAACACTTTGAAAGAATAAAATTACAGAGAATATATGTGCATTGTAGGAAGTACCAAAAAGTAACAACAACAATAATACAATTATGTGTTGAGAGGTCAGTGTGAAAGACTCTTTGAGACAGCGTGTGTGACACAGAGACTGTGGGCACGTCTACCCACTGGCAGAGTTACAGCGCTGCTCAGAGAAGGGAAATTGCTGTTGTGTGTTCACACTGTCAGCTGCCTGCGCAATAGCGTGTTTACACTTGTGGCACTTGCAGCGGTATTCGGAGCGGTGCACTCTGGGCAGCTATCCCACAGAGCATCTCTACCTCTTCTGCTGCTAAGAGTTGTAGGAAGGTGGAGGGGGTTGTGGGGCATCCTGGGTCCTGTCCCAGTGCCCCATGATGCATTGTTTCACATCCCAGAAATCTCTGTGCTTCCGTCCGCATTTGGCACCATCTTTCAATGGTTTGTATATTGGGGACCCTGCCTCTTTGGGCTGCAGGAATGGATCCTGAACTGTTGACTAGTATGCTGCTCACTCTGACCAACATGTCATGAGTGGCAGTGGAGTTATTCCTTAAACTAAAAAGGCAAGAGAAGTGTGACATTGATCTCGCCACGCTTAGTAGCTATGACATGAGATTGCTTGTGACATTCATGGATGTGCTGACCACAGTGGAACGCTGCTTTTGGGCTCGAGAAACAAGCACTGAGTGGTGGAATCAAATCGTGATGCACAGCTGGGATGATGAGCAGTGGCTGCAGAACTTTTGGATGAGGAAAGCCACATTCATGGGACTGTGTGATAAGCTCACCCCAGCCATGTGGCACGAGGACATGAAAATGAGAGCTGCCCTGCTGTTGGAGAGGAACGTGGCAATTGCACTCTGGAAGCTGGCTACTCCAGACTGCTACTGATTGGTCTCTAACCAGTTCGGAGTGGGTAAGTTGACTGTTGGAGTTGTGTTGATGGAAGTGTGCAGGACCATTAATCACATCCTGCTCTGAAAGACCGTGACTCTGGGCAACATGAGTGACATAGTGGATGGCTTTGCACAAATGGGCTTTCCCTAACTGTGGCAAGGTGATAAATGGCATGCATATTCTAATTCTGGCACCAGATCACCTAGCCACCAAGTACATTAATCACAAGGGGTATTTCTTAATGGTTCTCCAGGCACTTGTGGATCACTGTGGGTGTTTCACAGACATTGACGTATGCATCTTTTGGAACACTGGCCTGTTCAGGAAGCTGCAAGCAGGAACTTTCTTCCTGGACTAGAAGATCACCATGGGGAGGGAAGTCGAAATGTCCATTGTGATCCTGGGAGACCCTGCCTACCCCTTAATGCTGTGGCTTATGAAACCATACATGAGGCAACTTGACAGCAGCCAGGAGCAGTTTAACTACAGGCTGAGCAAGTGCAGAATGACTGTTGAGTGTGCTTTTGGCTGTTTAAAAGCCCGCTGGTGCTGCCTCTATGGGAAGCTGGACCTGGCCAATGACGATATTGCTATGCTTATAGCTGTGTGCTGTAAGCTCCATAATATTTGTGAAAAGAAGAGTGGGAAAAAATCAGCAGTGAGGGGAATGGGGAAAGGGAAGGTCTCAGGAGGAGGAGGGGTCTCAGGATGGCTAAAGATTTGTGTATATCCAGGGACCATATCCAACCACCTCCTTTGGAGTACAGTGCAGTGGGTACTGAGCTTTAGCGGGGCCAAACTGCAGAGGGATGGGTGTTGAGTGTAGTGGGAGCCGCAGTGCTGGACTGTGAGGGGGAGGAGTGGCATGCCACGGGTATAGATTGGAGCCAGAAGGTTGATCAGAGTGTTGGTGGTGTCTTGGGGCACGCATGGGAAAGCATTTTGCGAAAGCGGCTGCAGGGGAGAGCGGGCGCGGAGCTGCTCAGTTTGAAGAGCCAGTATCGCCTGGAGCATGTCTGCTTGGTGCTCTATAACCTTGAAGAGCTGCTCTGTGACTTCATTCTGGCATGCCGTGTTCTTGTTTCGGTCCCTCTTCTGGCTGTCCTGCCACTCCTTCAATTCCTATTTCTTGGCGGCGGAGTGCTTCATAACATCACGCAGAAAGTTCTCCGTAGTTGTTGGTCACTTTCTAATTTTGCTCAGCTGTTCAGCCGACAATAACAGAGGGAGGCTCGGCTCCCAGGGTCATCTCTGAGAAGTTTGAATGCAAGATTTTACAGTAGTATTGTTTGTAACACAGAGAACACTGATTCAGTGATTTAAAACACAGCCAATACTCTCGCATCTGTCACTACCTGGCTGACCCCAGGCAAACACACATGAGCCATAAGACCTCCAAAATGGTGAGTAGCCGCAGAAGCAGGGTAAATCACTCTTCCTGGACCCTACGGTACACTGAGCACATGGCTTTTGGAGAGAGCCAGCACTGTAGGGGGGGCCTAATAATCATTCCTGTCCCCCCATTTTCCACAGGGTGTGATCATTATAGAAGATGCTTTGCTGCTGAGGGGGAGCAAGGAATCAAAGGAGGGTTGAAAACTTCTGCCCTGGTCCTTATGTGGCTCGCCTGTGTGCAGCAGTGGTTCCGCCCCACCCCGGTCATGATGGCATAGTTGTGCAGGAAAGTTACCGTTAACAGGGCAAGAAACAAAGCGGCTTTGCTGAAAAACCTGCAGCAGTGAATTGCCCAGTATCTCCATGAGAGTTTCCTGGAGATCTGAGGGAGATTCCTGTGAAGTGAGGGAGTCAACAGCCTGTTCCACCGCTCACACTAGGCATGCGGTGGGAGACAAGCCTGCTTTCTGCAACCCTTCTTCCCCCAACAACTCACTTCAGCGATTCCCAAAATCAGATTCTCTTATCAGGGGCATCCTCTCCTGTTTGCACTTCGCCAACATCTGACAGCTGTGACTGGCTAGCCTCCTCCGGGGTAGAAAAGCGCTCCTGGTTGCATGCATCTCTGACCTCCAAGTCGTCATCCTATGTCTCTGGGTCCCCCTCCCCCTCCACATACTTGTGCAAGATTTCCTCCTCCTGGCTTGGTCCAGTTTCGACTAGCACACAAGCCACCAAAGTATCCACAGTGGCCTTTGCAGTGGAGGTGGGGTCACCATTGAGTATCGTGTCCAGCTCTTCGTAGAACTGGAAGCTCGTGGGTCCAGCACTGGAATGGCGGATTGCGCCACTTGTGGTAGGTGTTCCCTAGCTCGTTCACTTTGACCTTGCACTGCAAATGTGTCCTGGTCATGGCCCCTTTCTGTCATGCATCATGAAATCTGTCCATAGGTATCATAATTCCTACGGCTGAAGTGCAGCTGGGACTGAACAGCCTCCTCTACCCAAATGCTAATGAGGTCCACCAGCTTGGCATTGCTCCAAGCAGGGGATCACCTGGTCCTTGGAGCAGGCTTGGCCACCTGGAAAGATGTGCTGAAACTACTGAACACATCACCGAGCAAACAGGAAAGGGACTTTCAAAATTCCAAAGGAATTTATGGGGTAGGTCACCTGAGGGCAGGGCAGTAGAGTTCAAACTGATGACCAGAGAGACGAGAACAGGCATTGTGCACTTAGTGGCTTGACAGTGTGTACACCTTGGGAGTTATAGTGCTTAAGCCTGCTTTACTGTGCAGAAACTTGCCAGTGTAGATAGGGCCTGTGTGTGTGCTGGCTGCTGGGGAAGTTTCTGAGAGATATCATGTGCTGTCTCTTTAAGGCACTCACTGAAAGCTGTCCTGCTGCTGAGCCATGTGCCCCCTCCCTTGCTTTGTGGAGATGGGGTATGTTGGCAGGTGGGAGGGGGAGAGACTGTGTGTGTGTGTGTGTGTGTGTGTGTGTGTGTGAGAGAGGGAGAGATTGTGCTGGCTGCTGGGGAAGTCTCTGAGAGACTGTCTCTTTAAGGCACTCACTTTCCGCCTGGAAGTCTCGTTCAGACCTCAGAGCTGTTGCAAGTCCTGAGCCCTCTCCCCTGCTCTGTGGAGATGGGGTACAGGGATGGGGAATGGGGGACAACTTGATGTCAGCACCCCCTCCCCCGCTCTGCACAGCCCTCAGGAGGATCTTGGGAGCAGCTGCAGGAGCAATGTGGCTGCAAAGCGGTGTGGGGGAGGGGCACCAGAACACACACTGCCAGATGTGTGTGGCTCTGCTAATCAAGTGCGGGACACTTGAATCACTCCTGGCCAGCCGTACAACCATGCAGCTTAGAGGGAACACAAGTGTGCATGCAAAAGTGGAAATAAATGTTTTTTAACAGATCATTGAGAAATCTGGAGTTTAGGAAAGTAAATTGAACTACCAGATCCATCTAAACTAAAGTAAGTGACACTTCCCCCTCTCCAAAGAGTTACCCATATTTTCTTCTGAATTTCATTGTACAACTAGAGGGAGGGGAAATTAAGACATCACTTAAACTATTAGTAACTACATTTTATAATTAGGCTTGGCAGAATTCAGTTTTTATTACAATTTCAGCAGATAATATTGAGCAATATTTTTAAGTATCTCTTCTGATTTTATCTATTTAAATTTTCACAATTACAGGAAACTGGAGGGCATCAGTCAATGTAATGACAGTAGACATTGAGATTCAAAAAGTTAGCTTTATAACTATTAAAACAAAAATTGTCAACATCACATGTCAAAATACAATGCAAATATCTTTAAATCAACAAATCATACCAGTTTTTACTATTCATTTGATAGTCCATTTGTAACATGCCTAATTCAAAAACCTAAATCACTGGATTTTGCCCATAAAATCTTATTTTGCTTGTATGCACATTTTGATTATCAATGAAAGTATTTTTTCATCATTTTGTGTGTTTATGGTGAAATTGATGTTGACTGATAAAAATCTAATCCTTCTAGGCGTATTTTATAATTACGGTTGGTATGATTTAGTGCAGGGGTCAGCAACCTTTCAGAAGTGCTGTGCTGAGTCTTGATTTATTCACTCTGATGTAAAGTTTCGCGTGCCGGTCATACATTTTAATGTTTTTAGAAGGTCTCTTTCTATAAGTCTATAATATATAAGTAAACTATTGTTATATGTAAAGTAAATAAGGTTTTTTAAATGTTTAAAGAAGCTTCACTTAAAATTAAATTAAAATACAGAGCCCCTTGAACTCAGGCAGTGTGAGTGCCACTGAAAATCAGCTCGCGTGCCGCCTTAGGCACCCGTGCCATAGGTTGCCTACCCTTGATTTAATGAATCAATGGAGTAAACCATAAAACATGTATTACAAGTTCAGTACTAAAATGTATGTACAAATGAAGAACATTTTAACAAGTTATATAGTGTTTGGTCTCCATTCTATGAACAGTTACTCCTGTGCGTGCTTCCAGTGGTCATAGAAAGTATACAGAAGGTAATATCTGTTCATAGGATCAAAGCCTTACATGTCAGTGAAAGATTTTTTAGACTTGGAGTCTGGTTAGTAGTTGTATCAGCAATAAGTCTGCCAGTGGTTGTTTATGGCAACCTAGGGCCATCTGTAGTCAGAATTATGTACACAATTATTATTGAAAATTGCATTCCCGATTTCCCCATTTTCCAAACCAAAAATGCATAATAGCTGTAAGTAAAAAGCATAGCTAGAAATCTAGTATAATGAAAACAAAAACTGATGTTAACTTTCATAATTGATTTAACCTTTTCAGTGCTTCTGTCCCATGAAACCCAGGGACTATTGTGTAAAACTAGTTTTATTGAAAATGGTCAAATTCCATTTATATATTGCTTACCCTAAAACCATGGTTCTTTGGTTGGTCTTTCAGAATGTATTCTGGGGTACTCAAAGGTTTAACTTCAGTCTAAATAGATGTGCTTAATATACATCATTTCTTACTGTATACAGTCATTAATCAATGGTCAGCAGCATTAAAAATGCAAATGTATGATGCCAGAAGTGAAATATTCATTCTGTTAATTCAGCACATGTGAATAGCTTTTTTCCCCCTATGCTTAGTAGTTTGGCATTTGGATGCAAGGTGATAGATTTCTTTTTTTAAAAAAAATATCTGGCTTATTGATATTTTCTTCAGTTGCATTTTTCAGATTTTAATTGATTTGGGTGAAATCCTGGCTCTCACTTGAAGTCAGTGTGCTTTGTCATCAACTTCAAGAGAGCCGTGATTTCACCATTTCACAGTTAATAAATTCATCTATAGTATTCTATGACTAAAACACTTTTTTATTTCTTTATAATTGTTTTAATAAGTATATAGACCTGGATCCAACATATGCTTAAAACTCAAGCACAAGAATATTCCCACTGACTTTCATGAGACTACTTATGTGTAACTAAACATACACTTAACCACTCTGCTGCATTGGTGGCATCACCAGTAGTTCCTCTGTTCCAGTATGTGAATGCTTCTGTCATAGAACCTAGATTCAAATAGCACAGATTCAGTTCCCAGAGAGGTAATGTGGGAGTTAACCATTGATTTTATTGGGAGTAAGACCTGGGCATTTATTATTAATAAGCATGTAAATACCTGTATTATTTGCTATTGACCCAATTTTGTAGCCTTACATTGGCGTCTCATCACTACTATCTCCATTGTTCTGCTCCTTGATGTGTTTGTGCAACATGTTTATCAAGGATTTTCTAAAGGACTTACAAAGGAAAAAATATATGAATGGATCTAGGCATGCATTTAAAGATGTCAACCAGAGGGTGCTCTCTTTTATATAGAACAATATGTTCTGAGCAGAGCATTGAAAAACATCTCTTGTTTGGCTCAAGGTATAGGGAATTCTAGTAAAATGGAATGGCACAAAACAAACAAAAAACACTGCAATAATGATAAATACCTTAATATTTACAGGTTTTCTGGACACCTTCCCGGTGCATCTTGTTCTTTTATATGATTTATACAGTTCTTTAGTTATGAGTATGTAACATACAACAATGATGACCAAATTAACCCAGAAGATAAACTGGCAAATGTAGTTCACAATTTCATGCCATACTAACCCAAACTCTGATTTCAAGTGAGCACATTTCTTCACCGTTTTACGTGTGGGTTTTTTGTTTGTCAGAATCATGTTAGGTAGTGAGAGAATAAACATTAATATCCATATTACCGTGGACAGAATCTTAGCGCCTAACAAGCTGCTAGTGCTTGATGTTTTAAATGGTCTGGCAGTTTTCTGATAGCGATCAATAGTTATTAGACCCAGAAACAAAATACTAATGTACATGGTGAAGTAAAATATGACCTGTGAGACCTGGCATACAAATCCCCTCAGTGCCCAAGGCACCATTTTTGCATCACTGAGAATTTTGAATGGAAAAGTCAGGATCATGAGGATGTCAGAAATGACTGTGTTCTTAAGGAAGATGATGAAATTAGATTTACTGGAGATTTGAAAAAACACCCGCATCGCCAGGCCATTCATGACAATGCCTACAAAAAAGAGAACAGTGTAGAGCAAAGGAAAGAGAACTTGACTGATTTTGTTATCACTGTTGCAGTTGCTTTCATTTCCAGGATAGCTGAAGTTGTATTTGGCGTTCATTTGTACTTCAGTATCTTCCCCTTCCTGTTAAAACGAAAGATGCAGGGTTATTGTTTATCAGGCAGAGAACTGCAGCATTCATTTTATTCAGGGTGGATAAACATCACTGATATAATTTTTAATTGGATTTTTAAATTAACATATGGGTTGTTTTTTTTAAATGTAACCTATTTACATTAATTTTGAAATTGACAACTTATGTTAAGGCATAAACCTATTATAATTAAACTCATTTAAATTAAATTTAAAACATTATATTAAGCAGAACCTATTTGCTGCCACATTTGATAGCAAGTGAAATCACTGAACTAGTGGAAGTCACTGGCTAAGCACCTGTACCCCGAGTTTGTTGAAGTGCTAACCTAGCTTTTGACAGCAGTAGCATCTTCTGCAGGTACAGAAAGGATATCTTTTCCATTTCAGTTTATTCAGCTAGTTCAGTTCAAGAACTAATTCATTCAATGTTAAGAAGCTTATTGGGATCTGAAAAAACAGGAAAGCTTGTTTTCTTATTCCAATCTATTAATAAAAGCTAAGTGTAAAAGGATGAAATCTATTAGCTCTAAAATCTTGAAAGAAACAATCAGTCCAATTCAGTAACTATATATAATACTTCCTTTGTTTAATAAAGCAGTTAGTTTTAAATGCAGAACATCTTTTGATAAAGAAAAAAATTATGTATCCCGCATGTTTAAGGTAGTTTCATTTAATTAAAAAAAATGCTGCATTTAAATTTCCATCCAAATAGAGACTGACACAAATCACACAAAATTAATCTAGTAAATAAGAAATGTATCATCCACCATTTTCTAACATACAAATGTAACAATTAATCTGAATAAATGTAAATTAACTGTATAATTGTTTAAATAAACATGAAAAGATATACAGACCCTCTTGATTAGCAAAAAGCACCAAATGTAGAATAAGGTTATATTTAGTTGAAAATTAACATACTGTAATGGTTACCAACTAATGAGAATCAACCTTTCTTTAGGAAAATAACTAAGAAGTACAAATGCAAAATATGATTAAAATCAATTATTTAAATCAAGGTTTCCTGCTTGCTGATTTAAATCATAGTTAAAACTAGTGATTTAAATCAATCTACCCGCATTGTATTCTGGTTATTCTATGTATATGAATGTTGTTGGGTTTTATGCTAGCATAATATCTTATGTATTTATCACCACACCATAGATGACAGATCTGCAGATACAGGGTTAAATTCAGAGGCTGTTTTTCTTAAAATAATGTAGAGTAATTTCAACCATGATCAGTTCAGACAGAGATAGGCACTCTTAGACTCAGTTAGACTCTCTTAGACATTGGTAAGTTGGAGAAGCTTGAGTTTCAAGAAGCAAGACGAAAGTAAAAAAGTTTAAATTTAGATAAGGTGAAAGGTAAGGAATTTAAGCCCTTTTACATCCTTGTTTTCTTCTTCTCTCTTTTGACTCACAGAGTCAAAGAAGTGATGTGCTAGGAATGTGGGTAAAATACACACTAATATCAGTAAATGGATGTTGAGTCTAGATTGGTCTGGCACACAGACAGAGGGTTGGGGGCCAGAAGAAGGTGTAAGATGCACCAAGAGTGTCCCCTCTGAATATGCCCCACAGGTTATTCCTTTTGGAGATGCATGTTCTTTCCAAGTGGTTTCCTAGTACTTATGTTCTGTGGGGAATTGCTAAGCAAACTCTAACCAACTACTGTGTATGTGCATTGCAAATACCACCTTGTGGGTGACTGCAATTCACCTTGTGGGTGAATGCACTCCACACAGTTGTGGATTATAGGCCTTAGGCCACAACTGCTAATTCACAACAGCACTAACGATGAATTCAGGGGAAATACAGGGTTGTCATTTCATTTTTCCTTGTATCGTGATCTCTCCAAACGAGTTTTCAAACGAGGAAAGGAAAATGTTCTTCCCATTTTTTTTAATATGGGGATAGGACTGCTTATATTAGTTGCTTTTGGCTACAAATTTAGTAGTGGTAATAATTAGATTAGCTGCTAAAAGGAAACCATATACAGTGCTCAGTAAATTATCTACTAACTTTTTTTTTCTCTCCTACCTGAGTCCTCCATCCTAGGACTTTTAGGCAGCTATGGACCTCCCCTGGCATAATTATTTTTATTTCCCTTCCTTGTTGCCCCTAGCCCTTGAATATTGTTGCCCCAGTCTCCCTCTGTTGTTCTTTTCCCTCCCCCTACTCCCCCCGTGACATGTCTCTTGCTGCTGCCCCTTCTTGCTGATCACCCCTCTGTGCTGTCTCTTGATCTCACTTTATGCCTCTTCTAAAGATCATTCTTCCCCTGTCTTCCTCTGCTTTGACTTGTTTCTATCTCATAGAACTGGAAGGGACCTTGAAGGCCATTGAGTCCGGACCCCTGCCTTCACTAGCAGGACCAAGTACTGATTTTGCCCCAGATCCCTAAATAGCAGGCCTCCCCCCTTAATCTCCCTTTAGTCATTCTGCAGCCACGAGAGGCTTTCCCTTCCAAGGGCAAATGGAGGGAGGGAGGGAGGGCAGGAAGGAGGAGAAACTTTTGGATCATCTCTCCTGCTGGCTGCTGCCACCCATGAATGGGAGTAGGTGGCCGAGGATCAGCTCTGCCCCAGCTTTGTCACTGTAAACTGGCTTTAGATTCTACCATCCCCCATCAGCTTTGGCAAGAAGGTAGGAAGGGACTCCAGCTGTGATCTGGGGGCAGGAGGCACCTCTAGAGCTGCTTCCTGTCCTCATTACTCTATCCAGCCAACTAACTGGCTAACGCACTGAGGCACCTTCCAACTCTCGCACCAACTGTTGAGCTGCTGTTCTTGGGGGAAGGAAAATTTGCAGGAAAAATGTTTTGCTGCTGCATGGGCCCCACAGTCAGGGAATCTGTTAAAAACCCCTCATAAGTCCCTGCAGTTGCCTATTATTGCTGTAAGTCTTAAACCTTTAGGCACCAGGAGGTGTGGTACCCCCAACTGCTGGGGTGGCTCCAAGCACGCCAAGCGCATGCTTGGGGTGGCATGCCGCGGGGAGCGCTTTGCCGAGTACCGGGAGGGTGGCAGGCAGACAGCCTTCGGCAGCATGCCTGCGGAGGGTCCACTGGTCCTGCGGCTTCGGTGGACCTCCCGCAGGCACGCCTTTCAAGCGCTTTGCCGAGTACCGGGAGGGTGGCAGGCAGACAGCCTTCGGCGGCATGCCTGTGGAAGTCCGCTCGTCCTGCGGCTTCGGTGGAGCCGCGGGACCAGCGGACCCTCCGCAGGCATGCTTGCGGGAGGTCCACTGAAGCCGTGGGACCAGCGGACCCTCCGCAGGCACGCCTGCGGGAGGTCCATCGAAGCCGTAGGACTAGCAGACCCTCCGCAGGCACGCCTGCGGGAGGTCCACCGGAGCTGCGGGCCTGGCAACCAGCAGAGTGCCCCCTGCGGCATGCCCCCGTGCTTGGGGCGGCGAAATGTCTAGAGCCGCCCCTGCCAACTGCAAGCCTCCTAACAGTCCATTTTCTGAGGGAGACTTGAGTACTCGCATAAGGCCAGGAATATGCTTTGAACCTGTGTCCTGTGAGGTTTGCCTCCCCACATACTGTCGCTGTCCCACCTCAAGTACCAAACTCTACCCCAGGTTTTGGGACAAAGGATGAAGACACCATGCTGCCAGAGACTCCTGTCCTGCCTTTCGGTTGTGTCAATAACATGAAATGAAAATCTCAAGGCACTGCTCATCAGCCTTTTGATTACTTTGTTGTTGGTGATCCTCAGCCAGCTGTCAGACCAAAAACTTCTTAAAGTAAACAGGTCCAACTCCTCAAACGGTGATCCCACAAGAAAGCACAAACCGCATAAAGCATGGCAGATCCACCATTAGGGAAAATCACTTCCTTAACCCCAAACAGCAACTAGTGTCATACTTTGCATGTGACCAAGGACCAACTATCTCAGACCTTAAATGTGAAAGCCATGCTGATTTCACAACCAGTTCATTAGTCTCTGGACTTGACAACCAGCTGTTGATATTTAAGACCAAAAAGCCAAGCATATTAAAGTGCTTTGAGATCCTGAAATGCAAACTGCTACAAAAGTGTAAAGCAGTATTACTACTATTTACTACTTATTAATTGTACATTGCTTTCCTTAGCCTTTGTAAGGAGGCCCAAATAGTTTTGCCGTGCCAAAAGGGAAGAAGGGTAAGATAGGACATAGGATAGGAAATGCTGCTATGAATCATTTGCTTTAATTACAGCTAACAGTGTGTTATAAACAAAAAAAATATTTAAACAAAATTTAGTTTGAGATGTCAAAATATTTACCAACAGATCCTTTCAAATAACTGAATTGATGCAACTTTATTTTCAAAATTGCATATTATCTTTGTGTCACAAACAAAAACATCTGATCTGTGTCCATCAGAAAAAACTAGAATGTCACTAATTTGCTCGTTGATAAAGTGTGTGCTTCATAATATGTGTACAAATGGCTGTCTCTCCCCACTTTTCTGCAAAGATTAAGCTGTGTTGGCAGTGTCCTGTAGCTTGGACTCATGTTTGTTCAAACTTCACAATATTTAGTAATGTACTATGAACTGTTATCACTAAGAATTAAAGTGCACTAGTCAAATAAATTAATGAAGTATTGCTTTGTTTTGGTAGTTGGTTTATCTGTTGTTTACAAAATTAAGAACATTGGATTTCCCAGCAATTAGGACAAAGGTATGATCCAAATGCTCTACTATATAATCCAAAGATGTTTGGAAAGACGGGTGAAAAACCATATAAGGAAGGTTGCAAGAGCGAAGTTTTCACTGAGCAGTGCATATCAAGCCCTTAAGTGATACAATTATAAAAATTACTATACTTCAATATTATCCCAGTAGGAGTGGGGGGGTTTAAAAATAACTATAGATGTTCTGAGTTATCAAATATGTACATCTCTCTGATAACGTCATTATTAAAAGGTGCTCACTTGTATTTCCATCTGTAAATGACAGTATGACAGGAATTTATGAAACACCATGTATTTTTAAATGTAAATATATTTTTAGCTGCACATATCAATTGTAACTAAATGGCTATTACATAAGCTTGAGGAGCAGAAAAGAATATGTTGAGAGAAAATTACCTTACAACTGTAGAAAAATGCTGAAATATTAGATCTTTCCTGTGATGGGAAGTTAATATTGTTGGCAGATCATCATTTGCTATTCCTTTTCCCTTCTGATTTTCTTTCCTTTTTCTAAGCTTGAGACTCAGAAGCTTAGTAGCTTACTTCAGTAAAAATCCTCCAGATCAACAGAGAGAGAGAGAGAAGGAAGCTGTACATCCCAGCTTTAGGACTTAGAAAGACGCTCTGCTCTCCAGTTTGAAACTTGTGTTTCTTAGCTGTGCAGACAGTTTCAAGTTTCAGGTGACAGCCTCGATACTTCTGCTTTTATTTCCTGCAAAAGGGGGAAAAGAGACTTGGTTAAAAAAAAAAAAAACATTAACCTTCTGCTTACAATCCATTGAAATACTTTGTGAAAACTACAGATAATGTTTTTTAAAAGCTTTTATATAGTTGTTACTTTGCGCAACTCCTGAAAAGTTCAGAATAATATGATCAATTTCTTTCTACCTTGTGGTAATATATCTATTATTACGGAAGATGTTCCAATTTGAATTTTTTTTATTTTTTTGCTTAGAAAACATTTAATTGTGTTTAAACAAACGTAGTGATTTATTATTTTTGAGCAGAAAATTATATTACTGTACAATTTATTGGCCCTTCATGTAGATTTCAAAATATTTCATATCATTTTCCCAGTTCTGTTTCTGCTTATTTAATTATTTACATTTTGAAACTTTAAGAATGAGCCTCAGTTAAAAATTGATTTGTACAGTAGTAACATAAATGATGATACGGTCTGGCTCACCATTTTGTTATATTGCCACTGAGGATTAGGATTAATAAATACAGATTTTGAAAAACAATAAAAATACAAGTTTGGGAGAAACAAGGTAAACACGTCTTTGTAACAGTTTGGGGGAAACCTGTCTACTTACAAGCTGTGAATTCTGTTTGATATTATGAACTCTCTGTATAGCTATATCAAACTACAAACTCCAGTTTGTTTTCTGAGCACTGTTTTGATTATAAATCTGTTCTGTGGCTTCATCGTGGCTCTGTAGCTGGAACACAGGAGATGTCAGAAGAAATTTTTGCACCTAGCAAAGAGTTAACAATGAAAGTTCTTTAAGTTTTGAGTGTCGTCCATTCAAATGGAAGCGTCCTTGGTCAAAGAGATAGCTACTGCCCAGGGCAAAGCAGTTTTTCAAACTTTGACTCCAGGTGTTTGGTAATGAAACACCAAGGTGCCTGACAGGAAACTTTGATCACCTGTCAGAGTTTTGGCCGAGTGACTGGACGTCTATAAAAAGAAGTCTCTTTCTCTAGCTGTTTGAGAGAAGAGACCAGAACCAGAAGGCAAAACTGTTCTGGGAGAGAGGAAGGACATTGGATTTCCTAGAGAGCTCTGCCCAAATCCCCCAAAATGCTCGAGAGTGGTAAGGAAATTGAGTTGGGGAATTGTGTATAGCAGTTCCTTATTTTGCTCAGATCTGTATCTCTCGTGCTGTATAAAGTAAAGAATGATTGTTTTAGAAATCTTTTTGCAAAGTCCATTAATTTACTTTATCACTTGATCCTGAAGTGATAAACTATAAATCAGAGTGCCCACAAGGCTGGAGCTCTGGGAGAGTGTGCTACTGGGTAGCCTTTTGGGGAATGGATTCAGCGTTGGGCTTGGCGTTTAGGGCAGTTGGACCATGTGGCCCGACTCCCAAGTTGGGTGCCAGAGTGCCTATGCCTAGGGAGTGGGCCTAGAGGCTATTGGGAATGGACATGAGTCATTTCTAAATGAATAGGTTTGGATAATTGTACTGATTGGCTGTCTTTGGCCTAGTTTTGATATGATTGTTGCCTTAGTGACCTTATTATTAAGTAAACTTGCTTACAGCTGCTGCTATATCGGACGAAGATGATATTTTGACCATGTACTTAAACTGGAGAATAATGGATACACAAAATGTGCTGCCAAAAGCAATTAGAGAAAATTGAGTCTGTAAGTCACGTAAAGGGTAAAAGTGGTCTGATCAAGCATATATCATCAGTGCATAGTCAGTAATAAATCAATTAGGAAAGAGAAATAACATGAAAATAGCAAGGACAAAATCAAGGCAATTGAAGTTTACGCATATGTATTGTAATGAGTAGCATAAGATACACAATATACGTAATTCTTAATGGTGATTTGAAGAGTACTCATGAATATGTAATTTATATGTGTATAAAATGTGGTCAATTATAAGGGACAGTTGGAGCTTCATAGGAGAAATCCAGCTTGATCTTTCTATGTCTCAGGAGAAGATAACTGGCCATTGTCTTTTTCTGCATGTCTGCCGTTTTCTACTTTAACCGTGATTGTAATTGCAAGGCGTGTGTGGTTCAAATACAGATTGGAATTAATAAACCTGAGTGTCTTGGACGTGAGTGTATGGCATTCTTACCCAGGAAGGCAGAAGGAGGAGACAGCGCTCTGAGCCTACCCAGACCAAAGGAGAGCATAAAAGCATACAGTCCCTATCCTGTCCGTCCAAATCCAATGGCCTGATGACTGCCCGGCTGGGGGCACATCTGCTTACAGGGTGACTGTAAGAGTCTGTGGCACAGGCACCAGTGCAAAGTTTGCCCAGATGCTGACCAAGTGTTATTGAGGAGGCACAAATGGTCTGATGCATCCATGTGGTACCCAGGGTCATGAGGCACTTCACTACCACCTGCACTTAGCATGAAGAAGTCTTGTCTGTGCTTGCTATGGACCATCTCCCTGATGCATAGGGTCACATAGTGACAGATGATGTGGAAAAAGCTGAAGTACTCAGTGCCTTTTTTGCCTCGGTCTTCACAGACAAGGTCACCTCCCAGATTACTGCACTAGGCAACACAGTATGGGGAGGAGGTGAGCAGCCCTCAGTGGTGAAAGAACAGGTTAAAGACTATTTAGAAAAGCTGGACATGCAGAAGTCCATGGATCCAGATCTAATGCATCCAAGGATGCTGAGGGAGTTGGCTGATGTGGTTGCAGAGCCGTTGGCCATTATCTTTGAAAATTCGTGGCAATTGGGGGAGGTCCCAGGTGATTGGAAAAAGGCAAATATAGTGCCCATATTTAAAAAAGGGAAGAGAGAGAACTACTGACCGGCCAGCCTCACTTCAGTCCCCAGCAAAATCATGGAGCACGTCCTAAAGGAATCAATTTTGAAGTACTTGGATGAGAGGAAGGTGATCAGGAACAGTCAACATGGATTCACCAAGGGCAAGTCATGCCTGACTAACCTGATTGCCTTCTATGATGAAATAACTGAGTCTGTGGACATGGGAAAGTGGTGGATGTGATGTATCTTGACTTTAGCAAAGCTTTTGATATGGTATCCCACAGTATTCTTGCCAGCAACTTAAAGTAGTATGGATTGGATGAATGGACTATAAGGTGGCTAGAAAGCTGGCTAGATTGTTGGGCTCTACGGGTAGTGATCAATGGCTCGATGTCTAGTTAGCAGCCGGTATCAAGCAGAGTGCCCCCGGGACCGGTTTTGTTCAACATCTTTATTAATGATCTGGATGATGGGATGAATTGCACCCTCAGCAAGTTCACAGGTGACACTAAGCTGGGGGGAGAGGTAGATACACTGGAGGTAGAGATAGGGTCCAGAGTGACCTAGACGAATTGGAGGATTGGGCCAAAAGAAATCTGAGGAGCTTCAACAACGACAAGTGCAGGACTCTGCACTTAGGAAGGAAGAATCCCATGGACCGCCACAGGCTGGGGACTGACTGGCTAAGCAGCAGTTCTGCAGAGAAGGATGAGGATTACAGTGGACGAGAAGCTGGATAGGAGTCAGCAGTGTGCCCTTGTTGCCAAGAAGGCCAACGGCATATTGGGCAGTATTCGTAAGAGCATTTTCAGCAGATCAAGGGAAATGATTATTCCCCTTTATTCGGCACTGGTGAGGCCACACCTGGAATATTGTGTACAGTTTTGGTCCCCCCACTACAGAAAGGATGTGGACAAATTGGAGAGAGTCCAGTGGAGGGCAACGAAAATGATTTGGGGGCTGGAGCACATGACTTATGAGGAGAGACTGGGAGAACTGGGGTTACTTAGTCTGCAGAAGAGAAGAGTGAGAGGGGATTTGATAGCCTTCAACTACCTGAAGGGGGTTTCCAAAGAGGATGGAGCTCAGCTGTTCTCAGTGGTGGCAGAAAACAGAACAAGGAGCAATGGTCTCAAGTTGCAATGGGGAAGGTCTAAGTTGGATATTAGGAAACACTATTTCACTAGGAGGGTGATGAAGCGCTGGAATGGGTTACCTAGGGAGGTGGTGGAATCTCCATCCTTAGAGGTTTTTGGAGGCCTGGCTTGACAAAGCCCTGGCTGGGATGATTTAGTTGGTGTTGGTCCTGCTTTGAGCAGGGGATTGGACTAGATGACCTCCTGAGGTCCCTTCCAACCCTAATATTCTATGATTCTGTGATGCCACCAGCCTCTGGCAACACAAGCACTGCCTTCCAGGCCTCCAAAGGACATGCTCTCTCTCCACAGGTTAGTGATAGGCACACATCAACCCCTGAGTCTTGTGAGGATCCCTCTGGAGTGCCTAGACTCTAATCCACTGAACACTAACAAATTCACTGCTCCCAAATGAACAGTACACATCACGTTACAAGATTCAGTCAGGATCACTACTTAACTTCACATATTGTGTGTGTGCACACATATATGGAAAGTAAAAATATTGGAAGCAAATGGTTACAAATAAAATAAAATCATGACGCTGTTTCTAGAGCCTAAACTTAACTCACAAGGCATTCCTCTATTTCCTACAAGTTAGCTTATCCCAAATACTTCCCCCAGCATTTTGAACTAGGCTGGCTGATATCCTCTTTACATAATAGCAAGCCTGTTAGCAGCTTGTAGTCACAGTTTAAAAGAATCCAGGGTGTGTCTTTGCATCTCCAGGTATGCCAGGCCAGACCTTTGATCTTCGCCTGAAACCAGGATGCCCCCCAATCTCCTATTGTTTACCTCTTCCTGTTAATTTCCTTCTGAAGTCTCCTCAAGCTGTTCATTAGCATTTGACTCAGTATGCTAATCATCGGTGCTGACTTCCCCTCTGCACGGTGGGTGCTCAACCCTCCCCCCGCCCCTGGCCCCGCCTCTTCTCGCCCCTGTACTGCCCCCTTCCCACCACTATTCCACCCCCTTCCCCCAAGTTCCTGCCCCTGCCCTATCTCTTATCCACCTCCTCCCCTGAGCATGCTGTGTCCTCACTCCTCCCCCTCTCTCCCTAAGCACCGCCAAACAGCTGTTAAGCGGTGGTGGGCGCAGGACGAGAAGCACAGGAGAGGAGCAGGGATGCGGCATGCTGGAGGTGGGGGAGAAGGAAGCAAAGAGGGGGGAGCTTGGCTGCAGGTGGGTGTGGAGCACCCGCTAATTTTTCTCTGTAGGTGCTCCAGGCCCGGAGCACCCATGGAGTTGGTGCCTCTGATGCTAATAGACTTCCATTGTAAGACACACATTATATAATGATCCACCAGGGAGATAAATGTCTCCCACCTTCTTTCTGGAGAAGTTTATCTCAAAGCATGCTACTTTTAAGTGACCTGCCTTTATCTACAAGGCCTATACAACGTAATTTTCAGCATATGTACATAACTACTCACATTTTCTGTACATCAATAGGTCCTTGGGTCACAGGTTCATTAGGGCTTGTTTTGCTTTTGAGATCTCGCTGCTCAGTATTCAGTATAGGAAAGGATGAACAGATAGAGTTGGCAAGGGCTAAAGTGAATACAGAAAAATTCATATTTATGCATCTGTGTTTAAGTGATTTGAGTTTCAAAAATGCTATGCAGCTGGCATCTCCAAAATTAATCTGTACTATGTAAGTAAACCCAAGTTGTACTTAGTGTTGGAAAGAGAATTAATTGTCTCTTCTTACTCCTTAATAGCAATCAACAAGAGAAAATGAAAGTTGTTTAATTTGCTTGCTTTGCTTGTTTCTCAGGAAGAATCTTCTAGTCATGAATGTAACCAGCGCATGATTCTTCTTTATGGTGTTGGCAAAGAGCGTGATGAGGCAAGGCATCAACTGAAGAAGATTACCAAAGATATCCTGAAAATCCTGAATAAGAAAAGTACTACTGAAACAGGGGGTAAATACTGAGCTTTCCAGAGTCTGTAATGCATAATGTAGGGACTGCGTAGAGAGTTCTGGTTAGAGCCATGCAAATTTATCATATAATTTGACTTCTTTCCTTCATAATCAATAAAAAAAAAAAAGCGGTACTACACCTAAAGCATGAAATACCTAGAATAGATCTGCCTTATAACTGCACCAGTACAGTTAAAGTTATTTCAACTATATTGTCTCTATCCATATTAATAACTTGGCTGTAAAAATTATGTTCATGCTAAAATCTGGAAGACAGTATATCAGCCTGGAAAGATTTATGTTTACTACCATTTTAGGAAAATTGTTTAAATATTTTCGGCCCTTGCTAAATGTCTTTTTTTTTTTTTAACACTTGAATGACTTAAAAATGTTTTTCCCCGAAGTTGCATCAAATTATATGCTGTGAAATGTTTTTTTCTGAACGCAGTGGAAAACTGGTGTGAATGGTGTTTTATGTGGTCATGTAGAACCAAGCATTTACTTTCTGTTTTATTTGTCTTTGAAGCAGTAAAAACACAAAACTACATGGGCTCTGTTAAATATAAAATGACCAAAATAATGTTTTATCTGTTAAGTTGGGGATGAAGGGCAGAAAGCCAGGAAGAACAAACAGGAAGCATTTCCAACTCTGGAGACTGTGTTCACCAAACTGCAGCAACTGTCCTATTTTGATCAACATCAGGTGACATCTCAGGTACTTCTTTGCATAACATTGTATCCATTTTGCGCTGTTTACATATCAAGTAGGAAGAAAATAATATGATAAAAAATCTGATCCATACACAGTATTAATTTTTAATGCACGAGTACTTTATCGCTTAAAGGCAAGTGGAATGCTGCCTCAGTATTTCTAAATACCTTCTCCAAATTGTTTATTTTGTATTGGCAGGATGTTAGTGAAGCTATTACTAATGTCATGAATATTGTACAGTACATATGAAATATTTGGAATTGTTGCTATACTATTCAACTGTCTTGATGCATAGATTATTAATTGACTGCGGTGTATTTATTGCTTATTACTAAACTAAATGCATCAGTTTTGGGCAGTATGCCACTCATCGGTCTAGGGTGCAAATTATTAACTTTTTTCGTAAAAGATGGTGAAATCTTTTCCATGTTTCTGTTTAACATGCATGTGTGAGAGAGAGAGAGAGCTAGAGAAAGAGAGAGATTCAGTCTTCACTTAAGTTTTTTGTAGAATTTAAACATTTTTAGCTTATTTTTGCTTCTGCTATCAAAGCTACTTTAGTAAATAACTACAAAACACAAATAATGTGTGAATTGTTTTAAATTACATGTGGGCTTTCCACAAAGAGACTTCTGTCAGGAACTGCAAATTTGTTTCCATTCAAAACCTTCTAGTTTGTCAACACAGACTTTCAACATTTAGTGATAAAGTGATTAGTGCTAATTAACATTATAAAAATGCCATTAATGCCAGTAACGTTTCCTTTAAATATATTTTTGAGATCGACACTAGAAACAAATCATAAAAGAAAAGTGGGCATAAATTCAATAGATTTAAAAATCTTGTAATTGCAAAAATTAAAATAAGTTGATCCATTTAGGCCACAGGGAAAATTAACAAATTTTTTGTCTTGTTTTTGCTGGCATAGATCACAAAACTGGGTCAGAATTGAATATATATTGTAGTAAACCAGTAAGTAAAAAAACCTCTGCTCAGTTATTACTTACTAGAGCACTGACATGTTGTAAGGTGCTTCTATTATTTGATGCTTTAGTAAACAGTTATCGAAAATCACTTACCTAAATTGATGTTAGAAGTGTTAATATTTAGGAAGAGAAATACTCAGCTGTTGTAATGTTTTAATACACAGAGGGTTTGTATTTTCACAGATCTCCAGTAATGTTCTAGAACAAATAACTAGCTTTGCTTCAGGTACATCATACCATCTTCCTTTGGCTCACCACATACAGCTTATCTTTGATCTTATGGAGCCAGCACTCAATATCAATGGGCTTATTGACTTTGCTATACAGGTAACAAAGCGATTACTTTGTTCTTATGTATGTCAGGACAAAGCTATAATGTGATGTTTCCATAAATGATACGTTCCTAACAAGTAGGCTTGTAGTTTGTGTAACAGTCATATGCAGAACAGTGACATGCTGTACAAATAAACATTCTGTGGTGTTAGAGTAGATTTTTCCCCTCACATTATAAATATGAAATTATTACCTTGATATTAAATACAAGTCATAAGAGACAGGAACTTAAGGCAACGTGAATAAGTGCAGTAGCCGCCCGCCAGAGAGTAAGACATGTGTCTGACGAAGTGGGTATTCACCCACGAAAGCTTATGCTCCAATACGTGTGTTAGTCTATAAGGTGCCACAGGACTCTTTGTTGCTTTTTACAGATCCAGACTCACACTGCTCTACCCCTCTGATACATGGGTAAGACACTGTTCTGGGAGTTAGGAGATCTGGATTCTTCTAGGTTTGGTGCTGTGTGACTTTGTGCAAATCACTTAACTACTCATGCTTCAATTTCCCTACCTGTAAAAAGAGGGCTGCCAATACTTAACTTCCCTTTTGCAGTCCTTGGAGATCTGTGAATCAAACACACTATATAAGAGCCTGTTGTTTGCAACCATACTTTTATTTTTTTCTTAATAATTGTAGGATATATTTCAATTGCCTTTAAAATATGCTGTGGTTTTTGAAAAATCACAATTCCAGAACATCTTAATCCAGAATGTCTTATTTAATATGGTTTCATTGTCTATTTTAATCTAAAGCACTTCTCTCTTATGCAACAGTTGTCTAGACACAAGAAACTTTCTACAGCTGTGAAGATAAATTCTTTGCGTGTGTGTTTTTTGTACTTTCAGTACTTTCCTCTTGACTTCTAACTTACTAAATAACAATTTTAGCATATTATTGTGTGATGTTTCAGTATCTTTTCTCATTTATGATTCTTGGAAATGTTTTGTAAAGCTTCATTTGGAAAAGGATATTCAGTTCAGTATTTATCTTATACTTTAGCTGTTAAATGAACTGAGTGTTGTGGAAGCGGAACTACTGCTGAAGTCATCCAGCCTGGCAGGAAGTTACACAACAGGATTATGTGTGTGCATTGTTGCTGTTTTACGGCGTTACCATGCCTGCCTAATTTTAAATCCAGAGCAGACTGCTCAAGTTTTTGAAGGGTTTGTAACTACTGTATTTTTCTATGTTTGTTTATGATATGCATAATTAAACTAAGAATATATTCAAATATATTCCAGCTGTATACACTGCATTACATATAAATCATTCAAAAACAGTTTAAACTAGTGCAAAAATTCAGTTTGAATGGTTTATTTTGGTTAAGCTTAAATTATTGAGGAATTGATTTAAGATAACTTGATGACCTGCTTTTACACTGAAATAAGGATTTTACATCAGTGTAACTACATTTTTTTAAAATGAGTTATACACAATGCAGTCATTTCTCTGCAGATTTTTGCAGTGATTTAGCTAAACTGGTTTTAAATATTCTTTAAGATCTGAAGTGGTTATCTGTCCTATTAGCTATGGATAGTTACAGGATGGTTCACTCAGAGTTGTTTTTCTTGCTTTGTGTTGCAGTAAGTTCCCGAGTGCTCCACTGTGTTGAGCACTATACAAACATCATATAGGACAGTCCTTGCCCCCAAAAGCTTACACTGTAAATAATGACAGATAAGCGTAGAACACACTGGCCTGTCAAGTGCAACAAAAAAGGGCATAAAGTAGGTAACTGTCCTGGTATAAAATCGTTGATGCAGAGGATACTGTGGCCTTCATTCCTCAACAGTGCCTTATTAGCAATCACTGTAGACACATGGAGAGCCAAATAACCTGGGAAATGTATGCTTCCATGTACTGTTACAGTGATATTAGCTGAAAACTGAATTCCATTGGTGCAAAGCCCAATTAAAATGTGAACTGTTTAGTCCTTCTTCGTGCACATTAAGGTTATGCTGTGCTAGGTTAGTAATTGTTGCACACTTTGCAGCATTATTATTAGGGAACAGGGCTATAAATCTTTGATCTATTTTCCATAGCCCTGATTGTACAATGAGCTCTATTTGGGCAGACCCCTGTGGCCTGTGTGGAGTCTTCTTTATGTGAGTAGGACTCCCCTTGTATGTAATTCGCTGCAGGATTGTGGCCCATATGTGTAAAATACTATGAACACTTAACTATTTTCATTTTAAAATTGTGGCAATAGGCTTCACATGAAACCCTTTATATCTCTTGAGAATGCATTCGCTTTGACTTTTCTATGGGCATAGACCATTGTTTAGTTATTGGCATGGATATGTTAATTTTATAATATTAAAATGTATAATTAGGTTTTAGAGAGACAAGGTGGGTGAGTTAATGTCTTTTCTTGGACCAGATTTGTTTGGTGAGAGAGGGCAAGCTTTCAAGCTTATGCAGAGCTCTTCTTTAGGTCTGGGAAAGGTACTCAGAGAGTCACAGCTAAGAGCAAGGTGGAACAGGTTGTTAAGACAAGAAGTTAACATTGCAAGAGACTATTCAAGGTGAAATGGGCAGTTAATAAGTTTCAAAAGTCTGAGTTGGAATTAATCTCTAATTCTTTTTTTCCAGATTATGTGGTGTTGTCAAGCATGTTGTTAATCCAACAGAATGTTCTTCCCCAGAAAGATGTATTTTAGCTTACCTCTATGATCTCTATGTGTCATGTAGCCACCTGAGAAGCAAATTTGGGGACCTTTTCAGGTTAGTTGCACAAAGATGTTGCAAACTTAAATTTAACTCTAGAAACTACTAACAAGCAGACTACTGCCTTTCTATATTGTACTAATGAACTTTGAATTCAATTTATCTGCTTTTTAAAATGCAGCTTTTCTACTTGCTGGTTTTCCTTTGCCATACTTGTGAATCATTTTGCCTACACAGACTGTTTCAAGTTTGAAACAGGTCCTGATACTGCTTGAGTGCTCAGCACAGCAGGCATACCTCTGTGCCCACTGACACCCCACTGACATCAGTGGAGCTCCATGTGAGCACGCAGATCCACCTGCATGGAGCTCAGTGCAGGAGGGACCTGTCTGGGTAAAAGAGCACATGTACAGAATAGAGATAATGCTAGCAAAGCAGTTTAATTCTGTTAATTGCAGTTTAGTTTTCATTAATTTGAGATCCTCCATAATGTACTAGTATTATAAATCTCCTGTAATAACTACACCATCATTGAAAATAATGAAGGCTTAGCTCACACCACTACAGTACTCTGCTTACTAAATCTTTCATTAGAAATAGGTAAAGACACATCAAAAAGTGTATGTAGTTTGCAAGGTGCTACATTGCAAACTTTCAGTTTCTTGTTCTAAACTGGAATCTTACTTTAGAAATCCCAAAATCAGTATTTTTGGCTATTTTGAAAAAGACCTTTTATCTGTGCACTTGCTTATTATGAAAGTTACAAGCCAGCTTACTCACAATGTTTTCCCCATTTATCCTTGTGGTTTTGTTCTGCATGTTTCATGTTTGAGGTTTGTATTGCATAGTTATCTGTAGATGTTGTAAATGGGTTTATAAATGCATGTGACCAGTATTTCTACAATGTTGCTTAGTAAAATGTAATGAAATATAGGGTAACTTCTTAACTACACATATGTCTAAATAAAATAACTGTACAGTTATTCTACTGCCAACCCCATCCCCAGATTTTTCAACTCCAAAAGCTACAGCTTAATAGAGCATATAAAATGGCAACAAAAAACAAACCGACCCCCCCAATAAATCCCACAAACAAAAAAAATCTGTTTTATTGATGTCCTATAATAATAATTTAAAATGGCATGCTAATAACATGGGAGTTCTAACTGCATCTGCACCCAGCACTTGTGTGACAGATTTTCCCGTTCAGCATAATTAAAAATGACTGATTTAATTTACAAACCCTCTGAAGACTGGTAATTTATAAATAAATACAGGGGGTTCCTTAACTATAGCAGTGCACACAAGGCACTAGCATTATAGTAGTTTAATCTTTGAAGGTGCCTTGCTGTGTGTGACACACAATAGTTAACTACTTCCAATCACTCTTTCAGCTGCTTTCTGCCACACACTGCAGGTACCATTGGTTCCTTCTTTTAATAAATTTCAAAATATATTAAAATGCTGCATTTAAGAAAACATTCACTTTATACTTTGCTCTTACCTTCTCTCGACTTCAGATTTTAAAGGTGGTTTCTCTGGTATCATCCTAAACAGTTGACATAAGGAACCCTACTGGGGCTTCAGGACTTTTTTATTTACTAATGTTTATTACACTTCCTTTTTTTAAACTCTCTCTTCACATTTTTTTCATTATTCTGATCTTCTAACCACTTCCTCAGCATACCATGTCGTCAGAAATTCAGTTTACAGATCCACTGTATTAAGATAGGGTTACCATTGTGACCATTAGGAAAGAAGAAGAATTCTGTTTTGTGTTCCACTCTGTAGAATAAATTTAGTATAAAATATTTTGAAGTACCTAAGTCCCATTTTCCAAAGCATGTAAGAGGAAAGGCCATTTGAAAGTCAATGGGATTTAGGCTCCTAAGTGGTGTCAGTGCTTTTGAAAATGCTATCCGAGTCCCTAACTGTCTGGCTAGGGGCCTCTTTCTGCACTGTATGCATACCATACTTGCATTGTTTTTCAGGAAACTAATGTGTTCCATAAGCCGGTTTTACATCTATTAACAAGGTTTGAGCTGATTCTGGCATTTATTAGATTATGGTCAGACTGTAACTGGTGCTGCATGGGTGGGGGGATGGAATGTAATGAGCTTTCCCCCTCCTACCCACTCCACTTGTGAAAGGGCCAGCCACAATGTGACTGGTGAGCAAAGCCACCACTGTATGTTGCAATTCCAACAGTACTGGATTCTTTAAAGGGGCAGAGTGAGAGGAGGACCATGTCCAGTGTAACTGGACAGGCTCAAGAGGGACACATGCAGCCTGCATTTTTAATGAGTGGTAGAGCTAAGGCTGCAGCATGTCCTTCCCTCAAGTCCCAGAAGGATCTGGGGATCCTACTACAAATTGGGCCCCAACCTGCTAACATACAACAGGGTCTTTAAGATATAATCTAGCCTTCAATCTCTAAGCAGCTGGCTAATGATTAGATGTGGAATAAGCAGCCCCATTTTCAGAAATGGCAAGCTACTTGTCTCAAGGAGAGGAGTTTTGTTGTTGTTGAAAAAATAAATGCCAGATTTTCAGGTGAAAGTTGTGAGGGCTTTTTTACCTTCTAAACGATGAGTTGTATGGAAGTAGAAGGATGGTGAGTGACAGCAAAGTTCTGTAGACTTCCAGTGAAGTTAAGTGTGTACCCATGTACCAAGGCCGATTTTACAAAATGAATGAAAACAGAGATGATGGAGAGATGTTTTGTCAAATAAGTAGTGAAGTAAGTGGAACTGACATTCAGCATCTTCAGCAACCCATGCTTCCCTCCTTATGTACCAAATAGCATGGCCAGACAGCAAGTATGAAAAATTGGGATGGGGGTGGGGGTTAATAGGCACCTATAGAAGAAAAAGCCCCACATATCAGGACAGTCCCTATAAAATAGGGACATCTGGTCACCCTAGTACCAAAGTAGTCGTTGGTTCTGCAGAGTCTGGATTATCCACCACCTCTGGTGGTGTACTTTTGGCTCCAAATTACATTAAACTCCAGTCTTATTACTTTTCTTCAGCGAAATGTGTGCAAAAGTTATAGTACTGATTGATTGATTAATTAATTCATTGAAATGTATAGATACTTCAAGCTATTCCATTTGATAAAATACATAAAATAATACGAAAAGGATGCACGTGTAAATAACCACTCCAGCTCTTAGCCTACTTTCTCCTCAAAAGCTTAAGTGAAGAAAGAAAAGATTGACTTTACAATTGTTTCTGTGGTGGTCATATTACTTTGGTGTCTCAAAAATTACAAGCCAATTACATCCCTTGTTGAACTACTGACTTCAGTGGAGTTGCATGAAGGATAATTTTGTTCAATTTAAGAACATAAGAACGGCCATACTGGGTCATCCAACGATAACCAATGCCAGATTCGTCAAAGAGAATGAACAGAACAGGGCAACCATCAAGTCATCCATCCCCTGTCATCCAGTCCCAGTATCTAGCCGTCAGAAGCTTAAGGACTGCAAGCCCAGAGCATGAGATTGCATCCCTGACCATCTTTGCTAATAGCCATTGATGGATCTATCCACCATCAACTTATCTAGTTCTTTTTTTAACCCAGTTATAGTTTTCTCCTTCACAACATCCCCTGGCAATGAGTTCCACAAGTTGACTATACATTGTGTGAAGTATTTCCTTATGTTTATTTTAAACTGGCTGCCTATTTATTTCATTGGTTGATCCCTGGTTCTTGTTTTATGTGAAGGGGTAAATAACACTTATTCACTTTCTCTATGCCATTTATGATTTTATAAACTTCTATTATATCCCCCCCTTAGTTGCCTCTTTTACAAGCTGAAAAGTCCCAGTCTTCTTAATATCTCCTCTTATGGATGCTGTTCCATACCCCTAATTTTTGTTGCCCTTCTCTGTACCTTTTCCCATTCTAATATATCTTTTTTTGAGAAGGGGCGACCAGAACTGTGTGCAGTATTCAATTGGTAGGTGTATCATGGATTTAGATAGTGGCATTATGATATTTTCTGTTTTATTATCTATCCCTTTCCCAATGATTCCTAACATCGTTCACTTTTTTGACTGCCACTGCATGTTGAGCGGACATTTTTGGAGAACTATCCACAATGACTCCAAGATCTTTCTTGAGTGGTAACAGCTAATTTAGACCCTATCATTTCATATGTACAGTTGTGATTATATTTTCCAATGTGCATTACTTTACATTTATCAACACTGAATTTCATCTGTCATTTTGTTACCGAGACACCCAGTTTTGTGAGATCCCTTTATAAGTCTTTCTAGTCTGCTTTGAACTTTGGCTGTCTTAAGTAGTTTTGTATCATCTGCAAACTTTGCCACCTCACACTCATTTGTACAGATCATTTATGAATATGTTGAAGAACACTGGTTCTAGCCCAGATACTGGGGTAAGACTGCTATTTACCTCTCTCCATTCTGAAAGCTGGCCATTTATTCCTACCCTTTTGTTTCCTATCTTTTAACCTGTTATTGATCTGTGACTGCTTAGTTTGCTTAAGAGCCTTTGATGAGGGACCTTTTCAAAGGCTTTCTGAAAGTCCAAGTCCAAGCTTGATTTTTGATACTTTTTTGTATTTTTTTAAAAGATAAATGTAGCTGCTGCTCGTCCTCTCTTTTCATTGGTTTCCCTATGACTAGAGAATACTTTGAATAATGTGACTGTGTGATGCCAGAAGCCTGGATTTCCTAGCGTGGATCCCATTTGCACTGACAAAGATAACAGCAACTGATCAACCAAAAGACTCATGGAGCTTGTCTTTGTAGGATACCATTTAACACCATAGACATGTAGAGCAATTACCCTTTAAACTGTTTCTGGCTGTGGAAGAGGTAGTGATGTTTTTCAAGAGGAAAAATGGCAAAAATCCACAAAAAATTGTTACTGATGGTTCCTTGTTTCTAGTAGCCACTGTAGCTCTCCCAGTGTATCTGTCCCCCCCAGCCTGAGTTTTGGCAACAGCTCCTGGGTATGGGCAGTCTCTTTGCACTGAGGCCTCATCTATGCTTAGAAGTTAGGTCAACATATATCTATGGCACTCAATGATGTGAAAAATTCACACAGAAAACCTCCTTCCGTCACTATAAAAAGTGTCCAAGCTATGGCACTAGTGGTATAGCTGCAGTGATGTAGCTATGCCACTGTAGCACCCGAAGTGTAGACATGGTCTCAGATTCAGTGCCTTTCTGCCTCTCACGAGAGATCAGAAACTCCTCTTTCTGGTCTTTGAGAATGGACCACAGTAAAAATCCCAAGAATAACTTACAACCTGAGATATATTAAATGAAAATAAGTTTGTTAGAAAATGGAGTTTAAAATTAAATTGGAGCTAAACAGTACTAAACTACATTCAGCCTCTAGTAGGCAGACAAAAATCTTATTTGTGGGAGAAATTAAATGCTCACACCATTAGAAAATTCCTACCTCTGAGGATATGCCTTCACTGCAGAGTTAACCTAGGTGATTGTCCCTGAGTTAGCCTACCTCAGGTATGAGGAGCCACACCCATGTTACTGTGTCCTGACTGGTGCTGCACTCACCCATGTGTGTGTTGCTAGGATTTCTGGGGGCATATCCCATGGTTCTTTGTGCTGCTGCATTAAGCTAAACCACTCTGTGATTCTTTTCACTGAATTATGGGACAACTTGTCTATCCTTCTGCGTATGTGGAGGAATTATGGGAAGGCACTGGAGTACTATCAGCACTCCAGTAGTTTAGCCACATCCTCACTGCAGAGTAACTGTGTTAGCAGCCTGAGTAATAACCTCACTCAGCCTTTAGCCCAAAAACAAGCTAGCTAGCCTGGGAAAACACTAAACTTGGGTCAGGTTTTTGTGTATATACAGGATGAGGGTTAGCGGCAACACCCAAATAAGAGCCTGGGTTAACTTTGCATTGAAGACATACCCTGAGGGATTTGCTGTGTTTGATCCCAATATCTGACCTCCATTTCCTTGATGATCACACCCATCTCTCAGGTGAAAACTACATTTCTGACCCAATAATACTTCTGATCTGGTGACTTCTTCACCAACTTGTGTTTCCTTTGTAGTTTCACCAAAGTTGCACCAATTTAGTTGGATCAATGCAACCCTCTTTAATTGACTTGAGTGTTTTATGTCAAATCAGATTACAGTAAATTGACATAAGGAATTCTTAATCTGATTTCTGAATTTAGTTTAATTCACTCATGTAAATAAGGCCTTAAATGTGGAATCATAACCAGCACCTCTTTAATTAATGCAAATGTCCTCTTTAACCTTTTGCATATACAATTATCTAATTTCTTCCTAGACTGTCTCTGTCTTCTGTGTTTGTTAATGTAATAAGAGCATGACATTCTCATACCCTCTTTCTATTTGATTCTGTCAGCCAAGAAATCATAGATGATATATAGTTCACTGTGTCAATAATTAAAAAGTTGTTGTAAAATTTGTTGTCTTTCTAAGGAGTTGAGGTTTTTTATTTTAAAAAGAATGTAGGTAGGGTACTGATATTTCTTGCCACTTAATCCCTCACCCTGATGCACACTCCAGTTCACTCAGTATGTCATGAAATGTAAAAGAGGAATAAGCAGTCTTCTGAAGCAGCGTCAGCATATGTTTACAAGGCACGTTGTATAAGGTGAATACTCTCTGATTCATCTGGCTGCTCAGGCTTTGAATAAACATATCACAAAGCTGGTTTGGGAACTTGTCAGTTTATATGAATTGCAGGAAAACTTTAGTCAAATTGGCCGTGTGCTACCTGGGTTTGGCAGACTCTCTGTAAAAACACCACAGCTTTCTGAAACAGTGTACAGAAGAGTAATCCAAGTAGGGTGTATTTGCTTGTGTGCATAAGCGATGTGTGAACTGCTGGCTGGTGGAGGCTAGCTCATAGCCCCGTCTCTTCCACACACACCCCAGAGGCCCCCTCTGCAGCTGCTGGCCCCTGCCCCAGGCTAGTGCCCTCAGCCCCAGAGGGCAGGGAGACTGGAGCTGGGCCAAGCTGGAAGCAGGAGGGCTGTTTGCTGAGGCAAAGCTCCTCCAGCCTATGATATCCTCCACCCGTGCTTGTGTGCTCCAGTGCCCCCTAGGGAAATACGATAGACTTTCTGGGATTTAACAATATATCTACTAACTCTGCGAGTAGTATTTGGTGGCCATTTTGTTTTAATCTGCATAAATATTTCAGTAACCCAGGAGAAGTGAATAATATTTTTGTCTCTCCTTCTGTTTTTAACCCTTAGTAGTGCTTGTTCAAAGGTAAAGCAAACGATATACAGCAACGTACAGCCCTCAAACTCCAACTTGTTATGGGATCCAGAGTTCATGTTGGATTTTATCGAAAATCCCTCTGCTCACAGCATCAACTACTCAATGTTAGGCAAGATCCTGAATGACAACGCAGCCAATCGCTACAGCTTTGTGTGTAATGCACTAATGAATGTGTGTATGGGGCACCAAGATGCAGGAAGGTAAGAGAAATTGATTCAGAAGTAGAACTATGGAAGTAGTTGAAATAAGTATTAGTGCTGCAGTGAAATCAAGTATCTGAGATATTATTAGAGCTAACTGGGGCTGTTCATGTGCATGTTTTCCTTCCTTCCTTCCTCTTTTTTGGCTCCCTTTGTATCCTTTTGGTATTCTCTTCATTGACAGATTTCCCCTTTCTCGCCACTTCAGCGTTGCACTGTTCTTTTGAATGGGTTTCCTTTCACCTAGACTGCATCAGACTGGTTTGCATAACATTAAAAGGATTAATAACAAATGGCTTAGTGCAGGTGTAGGCTTACATGATTCTGAGACTGGGTTGCTATCTCAGCACAGTCATCATCACATCCTGATAGTATCCTCGTTGTCAAGGAGTGTTGAGTACCAGATCAGTTCCTTCCCCAGATGAACTATATTATTAATTAATTGAATTATGGAACTCCTAGCCACAGTATGCTGTTGAGGCCCAGTACTTAGTAAGTTTTTAAAAGAGGGATTGGGCATTTAAATGGATAACAAGAACATCCAGGTTTGTTATAGCTACTTCATTAAAGAAGAATTTTGGAAGGGAAATAAAATCTCATGCTTTAGAGTTTAAACCATTCTCTAGCTATTAAGGATTAGGGTGAGACGTGCATGTGGGTCACATTATCCCACAGCTGTCGGCTGTGGGGCTTCTTGTACCTTCCTCTGAAGCATCTAGTGCTGGCTGATTTTGAGACAGGATACTACACTAGGTGGACCCTGGGTCTGAACCAGTCTGGCATTTCTTATGTTCCTATTGTTCCATGGTATCTGGTCTCTAAATGGAAAGTACCTGTGACAGCAGAGAAGAAAATAGACTGATGTTCCTGTCAGCTCAGTCTTTCAAGAGAATGACTAGTTCTCAAAGAGAAGGCTTTAAGGGACTATCATAGTGCTTCCCAGCCTTTTCTCGTGATATATCTTTGCAATAGGCTGGTTAATGATAGGGAACTTTTCCTTCTCTCTCCTGGCACTTTGCCACCATCTTTTTCTTTGTCCAGTTTCTCTCTCGTCTGTTTCTGCCTCTGTTTTTACCTCCCCTCTCTCTTCTCCCTCCCCTCTCTTTTCTCTGGCTATGTCTTTGCTACAAGCTAGGGGTGTGGTTCTCCTGCTTGTATATATACTCATGCGAACTCTCATCCTGCTCGTTTGGATATAAATAGCAGAATGCCTGCAGCAGCACTGGTAGCAGCAGCAGAGGCATGGCTCAGCCATGCTGAGTACAGACCTTTCTGAAACCAGTGGGCATGTATTCTGCACTGCCATGCTACTGTGGCCACACTACTCTTTATACTTCGGTGAGCTCAGTGAGAGCTAGCCTGAATATGTGTACACGAGCAGTAGACTCACACTTTAGCTTGTAATGTAGACATGGCTTCTCTCTCTTTTTAATTGTTCAGCCCCTGTAAGGATCAATGGGAGAGCAAAAAAGGAAGGTAGGTGGCTTTCAAAGAACCTTCTCAATATTACCCGTAGCCACAGCTGTGTATTTTAGTTGAAAGAGCAGATCCAATATCATGCACCTTTTCAACCTCCTGCACACAGACGTCTTCCTCTGTGTGCCCTGCCCTTTATGCCCCACCTGAGAGTTTGGGGTCCTCCATGTGAAATAACATTGAAGGACTGCTATTGGACTGAAGGACTGCTGTTACAGTGATCCTTTCAGCATCCACAAAGAACGCACTAAACTCAAATTACTTTATTAAAAGAAGAAGAGTTGCCAAAAGTATTAGATTTTGTGGGACAAAACACTTTTTTCCCATCTCATTAAAATTATCCTTTGACACCCCAAATTTGGTCCTAGGATTTTCACTCCGAATCAAGCATATCTCTTCTAGGACAGAACAGAAAGATCTTCTATGTGATGATTCCCTTTACTATTGTCCTTTATGACAAACAATAATTGTCTCATTTATCCTTGCATTTTAGCATGGCCTTGAAGAGCTCTTCATGTCTGGACCTCATTTAGAGATCCGCTTTCTCGTAAAGATTAGTTTTTTCTTCTCATCATTACTTCCTTTTCTTAGGATCTTTAGCAATGGGCAAATTGTAAAATTATTCTTTCTATCCAAAAATAGCATTGGATTTCCTTGTTGGACTTGTTTTTCTTAATTATCTCTTCTGCAAACCCCATAATGCAGGTGGAGAAGAGCCTAAATGTTTTACATCTGGATTTCAACTCCAGTTCCCTCAAAATCAGAATGGTTGAGATATGGAGTTCTGGTTTAACTCCTATTAGGAACACTTAATCAAGAATTCATTCAGAATTCAAGGACAGATGATAAACTTTCCACGTTCAAGGTTGTTCAGATTTAATTCTGACACTTATCTAATTCAGCTATTGAAAGCTGTCATCCTCAAGATCTGAGACTCTATAATAGGGTTAACCATATCATCATGAGTGAATTTATGTACACCTCTACCCCGAGATAACGCTGTCCTTGGGAGCCAAAAAATCTTACCACGTTATAGGTAAAACCGCGTTATATCGAACTTGCTTTGATCTCCCAGAGTGCGGAGCCCCGCCCCTCTGGAGTGCAGCTTTACCGTGTTGTAGCCGAATTCATGTTATATCAGGTCTCATTATATCGGGATAGAGGTGTAGTATCTTGGATTTTGGAATCATTATGAAATACAATGTGCAATATCTATTCCTCGAACTTCTTATAGATATCATTTCCACCCATCAGTCTTTCTCCTTCATCCTCCTTCGCTTTGGTAAAGCTACTGAAAAGTCACTGATGGATTAAGGAAGAGAGGAAAGTATTGGCTACACTTCATAGCAGGAATCTCTTTTCCCTTTCTGAGTGACACTCATGTAGTAGATCATTCCTTCTCTTCCTCCCTAAAGAGCATATTGATATTTTATCATTTTACCCTCCAAGGGAGTTTCCCTCTGAAAGGGAGAATGGAACTCAGCCCAGGGTGAGTAAACCACATTTCTCCTCTCTTAACCAGTCAACATGGCTCTTAACATTGCACTGAATCACAATTAATTTAATCTGTATGTAATCCACAAAGTGACAATGACACATTTGATTTTGTGTCCCCTTCTTGCTCCTAATCAGGAGAATTATTTTAGCTACATTGCAGTGAGGCATGGTTTTCCTTACAGTTGATAGCTGGAAGAATGTCAATGGTGGCCTAGGATTTTTAGGGACCTGTACAAGATAAGGTGGTTTCTTAATTTAGGTTTTGTTACAATATGGTCCTTTTTTGAGGGAATGATTTTGCACCTTGATCAAGGCTGGAGCTCTTCTCCCCATGCCATCACTGCAAGCGTGTCAGCTTGTGCCCCCTGCAAGAGGGAGCAGAGCACTTGTCACTGTGGGGTGGAGCCAGGAAGGGTTGTATCCCTAAATTCACCTTTCATGGTTGGCCAGCAGGTGGGGGAAGATAATTGAATCATGCTGGGGGAGACAACTGATGATAAAGGAAGTGTGATTTACCAGGGTACAATCCAGACTAGTGAGTAGCTGTGTCAACCCTGCCCTAACCTGTGGTGCCCTTTTATACTGCTTTGCTGCTGTAACCTCCACTGTGTACTGCTATGAACAGCCTCCAACTTACAAGTCTCTCTCAGCTATGTCTGCATGTGTGCTGCAGCCAGCCAGCCACACCTTGGCACTTATCAGCCTTGACTATACAGCAGGGTGACCCCAACACACCCCTAGTCTTTTGTTTCCACTTAGATATGTTTGTCCTGTACTGCCCAGCCGTCTCCTGGACAGAACAAGTTTATGTGACATCCGTTATATTTTTAATAGAAATAACAAATGGAGTTCTGAAACACTTAGTTTAAAGACACTGGATTAGATAAAACAGTAAAACAAGTTTACTCACTCAAAATCTCTCTTTTTAATGAGGCATAAAAGTCAGAAATAGTTACAAGAAAATAAAGTTAAAATGCTACTGGTGCCCAACTTAGCAAACTATATCAGATTCAAGAAAACTTCTCACCATATTCTTTCAGCAGTCTTACTTACCAAATCCTCTAGGTCAGGATCCCTTCTCCTAGAATCCAATGAAGGCTTCCTCTGTTGCTTCAGGTGTGGCGATTCAATGGGCAGGGAGAGAGGAAGGGTGCCTTGGGGTGTTTGTCCCTCTTTTTTATACTGTCAGTCTCCCTCTTGAAAAGTATTTCCAGCTGAGATTCAGGAGACAAAGTCTGTGTGGAAGAATATTCCCTGATGTGTTTTTCTATCTAATTTTTCTCTCTGTTTGAACTTCCTTTGTCTCCCATACCTAGCTGATTACTCTGCTTAATGCTTAAATGCAAATTAAGCAGGGCACACATTCCTTCCTTTGAGACAGACCAGTTTGCCAGCCTCAGTTTGGAATATGTGTTAACACCATATAGTAGAATATTGTAACTTCATATACAATGTAGCTACACATATTTTATCAGGAAAATATTGACCAGCAAATTATAAGTTTTCAAATGATACCTTAAAAGTCTTAACTTTGAACCAAGATTATTACAACAGGCTGTAGGGTGTGGGACATGGGTACATTCTGTCACAGGACAATCTCTACAAATTGCAGTGCCTTGTTCAACAGCACATTAAACTGGGCACAATGCATGTACCAAATGTTGTAGTTAGCAAGACTAGGTGTCCACAGCTGCAGAGCACTAGATGAAATCTGAAATATAGGTCTTGACACAAACTTTTATTTATCTCTGAAATATTGATTGCTAATGAGCATTTTTCTTCTGTTAACTTGTTTTCTCTTGTCTTCTAGAATTAATGACATAGCTAACTTTTGCGCAGAGTTGACAGCATGCTGCACGGTGCTAAGTTCAGAATGGTTAGGGGTTCTAAAGGCTCTTTGCTGTTCTTCAAATCATGTCTGGGGTTTTAATGATCTGCTTTGCAGTGTGGATGTAAGTTCAGTGTATTTTGAAATATAAGTACCAGTTAAACATATCTTAAGTTGTCTCTAGAAGACCCATCAGATAGTATCTAAACACTATATATTGTTGAACAGGGGTTTTGAACTGTATCTGTTTATCTCTTCAAAGCATTTTCTGAAACTCTTGAATTGTTTTCTGCATTTTCATTGTTTCATTCAAAATAAAATATAGGCTACATATAGAATTGTATTTTTACTCAAATACATTTTTTTCTCATTGCACTACTGTAGTGCTACAGATTATAGGAGGTACCTTGTGAAAGAGACAGGCAGATACCTACATAAATATCTTACTTCTCTATCGCTGTTTCCATGAATTGAACAGTCCCACTCTTAAATAGCATGCCTCTGGGCTGGCACTTAGTCATAAGGATGTAATACACTTCATTGATCCTAACTCAATTGCTGTAAATCGTCAGAGCTCCATTGAAGCCAGTGGGGTTATGACAGTTTTCATCAGTGAAGGCTCTGGGGTGATATATTTATGCTAGTACTTTAGAAGATCGGTTTATTCTTTGACCATGCATGTTCAAGGATGCCTGTGTAAATCTAGGATTTTTCTTGCTTTGTGCTAGCAGCTGAGGAGTGAATATGTATGCCACAATTTCTATTTAAAGATAACATCTGTCCCATTTTTTATAAATCAATTTGTCTCCTATTCATTTAATTAAAGTTGATGTATGAAGAAAAAATCAGTACATGTTGTAATTAACTTAAATCAATAGAAGTTTGCCATTGAAAATATTTAGGAGATCATGAAAAAGTGGAGGAAGCTGCTTATTTGTGATAATTTTGCTCTTCATTGGTAAGCCAAGTTCGCTTTTATGTCTCGGTCATTAATCACAGCAATGAAGATTTGTGTATCGTAATGTGAAAGCATTCCAGTGTTGTTTTTCTTTCGAGGTGAGTGACCTTTCGTTCCATGACTCACTGGCCATTTTCATTGCTATACTGATAGCCCGGCAATGTTTTTCTCTGGAGGATGTAGTTCAGCATGTTGCACTTCCTTCTCTCCTTGCAGCAGGTAAGAAAATATCAATCCAGACACTGCAAACTTTGTGATATTTTGTTTTGAAAAACTTTTTTTTCTTTCTGTTGATTGCAATACTTTACAACTCATTCTGAAACCGCTTTCTGATGCAGAATGCTACTGCAGCATGTGATGGCCGTGGCCGGGATACTCCTTTATATTTGTAACAGACTGGTCCCATAAGTAGTACTAATGTCAGGGTGAATCGAATCTGTGTTTGATAAATGATATAAAAGTCATATAAAATGCATTCTACTTCTTTGACAACACCATCCTTCTCCCTATTATCCAGGTCCCCTATCTCTTTATCTATTGCACACAACACATCCAGACATCCAAAGCATGCCAGTTCTTCTTTCACAACATTTCAGAAATTGAACCCTTCCTTCCAGCCCCCACAACTTAAAATTCTCATCTGTATCTTAGTTACCTCCAGCCTCAACTACTGATATCACATTCTCTGTGGCCTCCTCTTGCTCCCTTCTAGTCCATTCAGAGTTCAGTAGGTACAACCCTCTGCCCTGCCCACTGGTAGGACCATATCACAAAATGCTTGGAATCCCTCCACTAGCTCTTTCTCACCTTCTGTTTCAATCTGTGCTGATCCTTGCTTTAAATGGTCTGCACAATTTCATACAGGTCTTCATCTCTGCTCTCATTTGACCACTGCTCCCCTTGCTTTTTCCTCCACCAGTTAATTCTGCTTAGTTAACTTCTTCCAAAAACCTACAAATGCTGACTCCCATCAAATAAAATGCTCTAGTTGCATTTGAAATAGGTTCTGTCTTACAGAATTATTTCTGTGGCTCTTCAATTGAATTCTGTATATGATTTCTAAGATCCTTGAGAGAGGTGTCTTATGTCAATGTCCCATTTTTCATAGCCTGTGGGGACCCAGATGCTGAACCTGGGGCGAGAATGACATGCCGTCTTCTGCTTCATCTCTTTAGAACACCCCAGCTCTACCTGTTACCCCAAGCAACGGGTAAGTTGGCAAGCTGCATGTTCTTTTCATTTTAGAAAACGAAATGAATTCTGAAACTTCTGCATAGGCCTCCTGCAGAAGCCAGAGAGCGATTGTTATGGCAGGAAGTAACCAAACCATTTCAGCGAATAAAGTTCTGCATTAAATATAATGTTCTCTGAGAAGCTGAACAATGATTGCCTTTGCATTTTTTATTTTCATTTTTTAAACTGTGTATTTGCAGTCGAAATACTTTCGCGTACTGAAATATAGTTAAGCAGCTCAGCAGCATATACTTCTGATTTATCTGGAAAAATAGGGCCTTTAAAGCCAAATGGGTATGCAGATGAAACAATTTCACTGCTGAACTCAATGGAGTATGGATACTTGAGCATTAAAATGTTATCCTGTCAACTTAGAACTCCAGCCTTTTTCATAGTAACTTTAACAAAAGTTCAGTTTGAATATAACAGCTGTTTATAGTTCTATTGAAGACAACTAAACTGGTAGAAAACTTTTACTGCTACAATGCTCTTGCCTCTTTCAAATTCTGAAGATACGAATCTTCAAAAATAATTTCGTTTTATTGTATCGTGTACAATGTTATGAGATCCTAATGCAGAATTTCATAAAACATATAGCAAAGCTTATATGTCCAACTGCCATTTTCTCATTTCTTAACTTTGGGCCTGGTCCTCCTCCAACTGAAGTGTGGAAAAATATCCACTGACTTCAGTTTTGCAGAATCAGCCTGAACTATACAACAAGAAATTTATATTAAATGTACTTTGTTAAATCTGTATAACAACTTTGTTGTGGAAGAGAATGAGGAGGGGAAATTCATAAACCTGTATAGCTGAAACCAAAATAGACTTTACTTTCCTTGATAACTTAAAATTCAATAATTTAAACTTGTGTGTTTGGGACACTTTTTTAAGGCTGTTGATTAAAGGCAGGATCAGAACCTTATTTTACTAGATTTAAATGACTGTAGCTAGTTTTGTTGTTAGCATGCTACTATTACTTACCCCCATTCATTTTAATTAACTGCAGCTGGGCCTATAGCAGGGGTAGGCAACCTATGGCACATGTGCTGAAGGCGGCACATGTGCTGATTTTCAGTGGCACTCACACTGCCCGGGTCCTGGCCACCGCTCTCAGGGGGCTCTGCGTTTTAATTTAAATTTAAATGAAGCTTCTTAAGCATTTTAAAAACCTTATTTACGTTACATACAACGATAGTTTAATTATATATTATAGACTTATAGAAAGAGACCATCTAAAAACATTAAAATATATTACTGGCACGCAAAACCTTAAATCAAAGTGAATAAATGAAGACTCAGCACACCATTTCTGAAAGGTTGCCGACCCCTGGTCTACAGCTTCAAGCAAAACAGCATTTTACCTCATGAATTAGTCATTGATGCATTGTAGAAAAGTTCTTGTATAAAGAAGTCTGTGCTGGTAAAGAATAACAGTACTACATGTACCTCTTACTCTGCTCTTAGGGAAGTCATTCCCAGGCATTCGCTCTTCTTGTGACCGCCACCTTCTAACCGCTGCTCACAACAGCATTGAAGTGGGAGCTGTGTTTGCAGTCTTAAAAGCAATTTTGATGCTTGGTAAGATTGTTCAGAGAGTCGTGTGTGTGAAGATCTTCAGTCTAACACTTGGCTAAAAAAGGAATTGGTTTAATTCATTTTCTTGATTATGCTCCTGTGATTGGAGTTCCTTAGTTATTAAAGTATCTAACTGAAGACAAATTTGGATTCTTCCTGTGCTTCCTTGACACCAATGAGTAGCTTTCCCCCCACAGGTCAAGAGACAGAAGTTTTCTCTGGTGGGTCAGCCCCCGACTTATGTGACTTTAAGCAGATGTGACTCTTGCACACACTTCCTGTCAGAAAGTCACAATAAATTTTAACTTGGCTTAGTCTAAAAATGTTTAAGACATTTCTAAGGTGAGTATCCTGAACCCAACTCTTAAACTTCACTTATTCCCATGTTTGGATTTACAAGTAAATCTTAATGGCTGTTGAATTTTTGAAGTCTTGAAAGAACCATAGTTAAACAGTGCTTTCAAAGCAGAGCACTCACTATTGCTGCACTCGTGTCAATTCTTAAGCCTGAGGGCAGCTGTACACTAGAATAACTTCGCTGGTAGAGCTGTAGTGGTATTGTGTATCGTCAGAGTACTTCCGGTACAGATGCAGCATGTTCAACAGACTGTGCTTTTGCTAACATAGCTTATTCCATCCCTCCTGAGCAAACAAGCTATACCGGCAAAAATTCAGGCTACATTATACTTCGAGCTGTTGCTGACACAACATAGTGTATCCTAAGTGTAGATTTGTAAAGTACGGGCTGGTCTACGCTCAAAAGTTTTGCCAGGGTAACTATACTGGTTAAGTTAAACAGCAGAACAGTCCTAATGTGGGCACAGTTTTATTGGTATAAAAGTACTTACACCAGTATAAGGGGCAGTTATACTGGCTTATACCAATACAGCTATCCTGGTTCAAAAAAATCACACCCTAAGTGACATAGCTATACCTTTATAACTTCTCTATTATACACCTAAATTTGGGGTGGATTGAGGTGGAGTTAAAATATACTTGTGGCTAACATCCATACTTTATTGCTATTTGCAGTGATTAGATTAGAATTCTTATTTTTCTGCGTTGCTGAGGTTTGAATAAATGACTAGTGCATGGATTGCATTATGCATTGTGATGCAAACTCTGTAGATGCAATGCAATGCAAACTCTCTTGCAGGAGCTTGTGCAAGTTAAAGGCTATATGGTACACAGATCTAGAACACCCATTTCCCTAGCACTGTCCCACCTCACCCCATCCTTAATAATATTCAAAATATAATATTTTGGAAGGTGAAATATTGATTTTTTTAACTCCTTTCTCACATTTCAAATTAATTCCTTAAAAATTGCACTTAATTTATTGAGAAAAGCATCAGGTACACTATACCTAATGGGATTATAGCTTAATAAGTAAGTAATTTTGGGAGCAGAAATCAGTTTTTGAACATTTAATCTCTCTCCAAAGTGAAAGACACAGTTGTATAGTGAACTGCAGAAGGAGTATATTCAGGGTAGTCTTTTCACAAACCTTATTGCAATGTTTTGGGTTCAATTCAGAAAAGTAGAATTTTTTTTAGCATCCTTCTGTACAATAAATAACTCATATTATCTGTGTGACTAGGTCTCCCTTGCTGGTATGTGATTTGCAATTGCAAATAACAGGCTTGATAACCATAACACCATGTAGATGGTTATGGTGTGCAAGGAAGACAAATTCGGGCTCACATGTCATTATTATCCATTCCCATACATTTTGTCCTATTTTGTGTCATTCGGGTTTTTTTAGGCCTGTTCTGTTTGTTTTTTGCTGTGTTATGGTTATTGTTGAAGCACTGTAGATTGGACTATAATGTCATTCTCAGAGTTGGGCCCAAGCCCCAGAACGTCAGATGCTGTGTTCTATTTCTGACCAATCTCTATAATGTTCTAGATCCTCAGATCATTAGTCGGGCAAACTCCTATTGACTTCCATGGTGGGGGATTGACTTAGAAGAATTGAGTAAATATTATATAAATATCTTATGCTTAGGGCCCTGTATGTTTTATCTTAGTAATTCCCTTACTTGTTGGCTTAGTTCTGGGTATTGTTAGTTTTGGGGGATTATTATTATTATTTACAATATTTCTGTTTTCTAAGATATTATTCTCTTCTTTTCTTGCTTTCAGTCTATTTGGAAATATGTTTGCCATGGCTTTGATCTTTTCTAATTGAAATTAATACAGAATTATGCTTTTAAAATGTTGCTATGGTTTGTTAAATATGTAAGAATTTTAGAAATGGGTGTAGGGGGATTTTCTGCTACATACCAACACTACCCGTGCCTTCCATGCTCAAAAGAGAGAGCTGGATATAAAAAAAATAAAACGAGTCTTTAAGGTGCCACCGGACTAACAGATTTATTTGGGCATAAGCTTTCGTGGGTAAAAAACCTCACTTCTTCAGATGAAGAAGTGAGGTTTTTTACCCACGAAAGCTTATGCCCAAATAAATCTGTTAGTCTTCAAGATGCCACCAGACTCCTTGTTGTTTTTGTGGATACAGACTAACACGGCTACTCCCTGATACTTGAAGCTGGATGCAGAAACTCTGTTTATAACTGTTTCTCATTAGAAGCCATAACTGTAGTACCTGATTGGTGGCAAGTCTCCCATCTTACCATAAATGTTAGTTCCAAATCCTGCAACTGATGGCACAGGTAGGGCTCCACGCAAGTGCAGAAATATATTGGGTGTCCCTGTTTTAAATGAGTTGAGCTGGAATAGACTTTTAAACATGAAGGACAACAGAAAGATGGACAGATGCTTGGATGACTATTTAAATGGCGATTGACTTGATGGGAATGTTTTATGGAATATTCCATGTGGCTGTATTAAGGTGTTCTAATTGGCTGAATCATCTGGACTTCCTGTGCCATATTAGTTATTGAGATTGTCATTAGATCAAATTGTGGTGTTCGATAAGAGCTGGAGAGAGCATATGGCAAATCAGTTAAGGTCCACAAGAGTGTCTGCTAAATTCTAGAATGGGTATGTTGTCCCACTAACTTGTGTATCACCTGGAAGCATAATTATTTTCCTACATAATGCATGATCTCAGATGGTCCCACAACAGTTGTGAAATTATATTTAGCATTTGGGGCTTATTTCTCACTGTTAAAAATAGTAGTTAAGTCTTGCTTTGTGAGATAGCTCTTTGATGTAAGATTTCAAACTCTTCAAAGGTTGTTAGTTGCCATTTCAGCGTAGGAGATTATGGAAATATTTACTTCTACTTCTTGCCCAAATGATCTTACTTTGCTTAGTCTGTCCCCTTTCCCACTGCTGAAATTAAATGTTCAGGTCAAGTTTGTGCAGTTATTTTATGATTTGCAGAAAGGATGGGTTATTCAACGTTTTGCCCTTTCTGATAGGGCTCCTTCAGTATGCATTGCCCTTTTCCATTCCCAGGGAAATAAATCTCTCTTGTCAAGAAGTTCATGGTAAGGTGAGCTAAGGTGACCACCAGTCAAAACTTGTCTCTTGATCTATGGAGAGTTAATAAATCAGAGTAAGAGAGAAGACTTGGAAAAAAGGGACACCTAAAAGGGTGAGTAACCCAACTTTTCCTTATTTTACAGCCAAATCAAGCCTGTGCGCACATGCGTACTCTTCTCTGGGGGTAGGAAGGATGTAGTCTCTCTTTCTTTCTTTGGTTTATGTAACTTTTTCTAGTTCAGAAAAAGTAAATTTCATTTAAATGAAAAATATTTGAAGCAAAATAAGGAAGTAACGTTTTCAAAAATTGTGTTTTTCTAGTATCCAGTTTTTCTTTGTGTTGCTTACTGTCTAATTTGGCTGTGCACAAACTTCATTTCCGTGTTGTTTCTCAGCTAGGAAATATCTTTGAATGCTTCCTTAACTGAGTATGCAAATTCAAAATCTCAAGACTTCAATAAGATTTTCACTTTTGTACTCCTGTGCTTCTGCTGTGTAGGTGATGCTGAAATTGGCAACAGCGGTGTTAACTCTTTGAAGAATGAGGACTTCACTCTGAGAGGTTTATTAGATGACCTTAATGATGATGAAATTTGGGGTGCCTCACACACACTGAAATGTGGAAAAGCTATTTCCATAGAAACTGCTAGTCTAAGTGAATATGCTAGATATGTGCTAAGAACTATTTGCCAGCAGGTAATTTGTAAAATGGTGTTTCTAGCTTTTCTTTATAGACAATATTCTTTTTGTCAAAAATCTGTCATGTAAGAGGCTTTAATATGTTTGAATGAAAAACAGACTTTATGAGGATGTACTGTACATCTTTTTCTTATTGTAACCCTCTGCCCCTCTGAGTTGGCAGCAACAAGGGCCGGGTTCAGTATCCAGGGGTTCCGTTTCAGTAACACAATGCATAACCGGCTCAAGCCCCCATCCAGTGACCTGGGACACTCACATACCACACCCCCCTGGGCGCCTCTAGGAGGCAATACTTCCCCTCTCGCAAGCACGGAGTCTGAGTGTAGCAAAATCTTTTTAATAAAGGAAGGAATCAATGCGGCATCCCATTGGAGAAACACCACAAACAGGGTTATAACACAAACCATAAACAAAAACCCACCTCCAAGTACGTTTGGCACTGTCCTTTTCCCCTTAGGGTTTTAAGTCCAATCACCCCAAAGTCCAACAACCCAAAAGTCTCTGGTCAATGCCACCCCAGAGTTCAAGAGTTTATCTGTAGAGGTCCCTCCCCCCATGCTGGGTAGAAAGGGGCACCTTACGTGGTCCGGGGCCAACTGCCCTGCCTCTCCGTGGGTTCTGCTTCCGCCTTCTCCACGAACTGCTCCTCCAGCCGTCTTCAGAAACTGCTCCGCTCCACCAGCTGCTCTGCTCCATGAGCTGCTCCAGTTCTCTCTGCAAACTGCTTGGCTCCGCTCGCTCTGTGGGCCGCTCCACCCGTCCCACAGCTACTCCGCTCTGCCAGCCGCTCTGCTGCCACCAGCTGTCCCGTGATCCGCTCCAGCCGTCCCCACAACTGCTCCACTCCGCCAGCTGCTCTGTTCCACAGTATAGCTTCAGGCTCCCCCACTAGTTAGCACAGTTCTCAGTGCTCTCAGCTCAGTAATTTCAGCTCTTTAGCGATTTCAACTCTTAGTGATCTCAGCTCTTAGTAAGGGAGCCCCAGTGCTAGTGCACCATTAGCCCAAAGTGAGTTCAGCTCAGTAACCTGTATTTAGATTCTTGAGGGAATAAAAAAATCAACTCTGACATTCCACAGTGGAGAGAGGAGGGGGTGGAACTGATGCTTCTGGCTCCACAAGGAGACTGCACCACCAGGCACAGATACCTGTCCCCAGCCTCTCTCAATTCACTGGGTTTTGGAACCCATGTCCCTTGTCTAGCAAGTACCACCCAACTGAGGGTGAGTCATTTGTCACCAAGCAGTCCCACAGCTCGGCAGTCTGGGATAGGGTAGGCGTGCCTATGCAAATACACTCTCTGAAATTCTTTCCACCACATGTCAGGGTAGAGCTTATCCTGACTCTGCTTACATCATGGTATTTGAATCTGAGTTCTCCCTTGTATTTGCTCGGCTTTCACCAGAGGTCATTTAAAAGTCAGCGGTGCTCAAGTGGGGATGAATTTTTCCTGTAGTCTTCAGTATTTCCCAGTCTTTTTAGTTAACGCTGTTTTTCCCAGTTGCACCTCAAAAACCCTACCCTTTTGGTGGCTGGAATAGCAGGCTTTACCTGAGAAATGCCAGTAATGCTCCATGAATTGGCTGGTAAAAGGTGCTCATTTAACTTGTGGATATCATCTGGTAGCATCAGTTAATTATTAAGCTGCTTTTAGTGTTTTTAAGGAAACAAATTTTGGAAAACAGTTGAAAGTGTACTATACTTTTAAGGATTGTAAGTTATTGAATGAAGGTGAAATTTCAAGTATCATATAGATTTATGTGGAAAAAATTGCGTGTGTGCATTGCATCTGTGAAAAATGAGTGTTTTATTGGCATTATCCATCCAGCTGTTTGATTACTTTCAGGAATGGGTGGGAGAGCACTGCTTGAAAGAGCCTGAGAGGTTATGCACGGACAAAGATCTTATATTGGATCCTGTTCTTTCAAACAAGCAAGCACAGAAACTACTGCAACTTATCTGTTACCCTCATGGTATTAAAGAATGCACAGAGGGTGACAACACTCAAAGGCAACACATCAAGCGCATACTTCAGGTAATAAAATGTAAAATTATTCCAGATTACTTCTGTAAGATATTAACTCTTGAAGTCTCATTCAACAGCACCATCAATTCAATGCAGATGTCTTTCAATTCCCAGTATTACCAATCCGAAAAGTTCAAAAGTAATTGCTCAGACTCCCTCCCCCCATCATGAAATTAAAAAAAAAAGCATTTGGGGCCTGTCTTTTGCCCACCCCCATGCCTCATGAGAGGCAATTAGTGTTGCCAATGCCAGCTCTCCCAGATCTGAGTGTGGTGATTTTGTCCCCTTGCTGCAGGGAGCTCTTGATAACTGACTTGTTGTTCAGTGCTTCCAACTTCTCTTCATAATTTTAATTAATTAGTGTTATGTCTGCCTTCAGCCCTGATATCTACCTGTAGAGCCACTCCCATCTCTGCTCCTCATGCAACTCCTGGGGTTTTTGATCCCTTCTCCCAGGTCTGGGCAGCGGCTGCAATGGGGTTCTCCTATGCTGCTTCCCAGGTCTGGGAGTGGGGCAGCTCCAGGGATTCTTCACCCCCTTCTCTCTTTTCCCCAGCCTTGGGGCCAGGCAACTTCAGGATCTCTTCAGACACACCCCTTTCCCTTTCTAGGTGTTGCAGGAAGGAGGAGGAGAGAGGAGACTTGACCCATTGTTCACAGGGGAAGGGGGGAACAGAACCACTCTGAGACACTGGGCTCTGTCTGCTCCTTTCTCCTCCTCCCTTTCTCTCAGTTCCTATGGGGAGGAGCTGGGGCTCTTCCTGCAGCAGCCCTAATTAGCTGTTCTTCCTCAGGAGTGAGGGAAGTGGGAATAGCGGCCAATCAGAAGGGATTTCCCTCCCAGACAGGACTGAAATTCATGCAAGGGCTGGAGCGTCTTATGTCATCATAAGTCAGGCTCCAGCCCCAACCAAAAGCAGAATAGCTGACAGTCGTCAGTTCCCTTTCTCCCTGTTTTTTGTAGTTGATAGACTTTTCCTCTCAAGTACTTTTATTGACCAGCAAAAGTTTCTATTCAAGCGTACTCTCCAAAATCAAATCCAGGTTTGTCCGTTTATGTATTTCATCCTCTGTTAGAAGCACAAAATATATTGGCTAGAGTTTCAAAACCTAATCCATGTCTAGTCTAGGAGTGTTTGGACCACTATAGTAATACGAGTACACAATACTGGCAGAGAGCTCCTGGTGTGGAGAGGTCTCTTTGAATCAGTTCAGTCTCCTTCCTCTTTTCTGCTGCTGCGTCACTAATGGCATTCATAAATTTGGATCATTTAGATCAGTGGTTTTCAAACTTTTTTCTGAAGACCCAGTTGAAGAAAATTAATGCCCGTGACCCAATGGGGCTGGGGATGAGGGGTTTGGGATGTTGGTAAGGCTCTGGGTTTGGGGGCGGGTCTGGGCTGGGGCAGCGGGTTGGGATGCAGGAGGAGGTCAGGGCTCTGGGCTAGGGATGCAGGCTCTGGGGTGGGGCAGGGGATTCGGGATGCGGGATTGGGATGCGGATTTACCTCTGGCAGCTCCCAGTCAGCAGCGCAGACGGGGTGCAGAGAGGCAGGCTGCGCCTGAAGCAGCTGGCAGCAGGTCCGGCTCCTAAATGGAGGCGCGCAAGTGGCTCCGTACGGCTCTCGCCCACAGGCATCACCACCACCCCCAGCTCCCATTGGCCAGTTACTGGCCAATGAGAGTGCAGAGCCAGTGCTCGGGGCTGGGGCAGCGTGCGGAGGCCTGGGGCCCCCCTGCCTAGAAGCCGGACCTGCTGCTGGCTGCTTTTGGGGTGCAGCACAGTGTTGGAACAAGTAGGCACTAGCCTGTCTCAGCTGGGCAGCACTGCCAATGGGACTTTTTACAGCCCAGTCAGCAGTGCTGACCGGAGCAACCCAGTGCCTTACATGCCATGACCTAGTACTGGGTCGCGACCGGAACTTTTAAAAATGCTGATTTAGATGATAAAGTATTACATAAGAACATAAGAGTGGCCCTAATGGGTCAGACCAAAGGTCCATCTAGCCCAGTATCCTGTCTTCTGACAGTGGCCAGTGCTGGTGCCCCAGAGTGAATGAACAGAACAGGTAATTATCAAGTGATCCATTCCCTGTCGCTCATTCCCAGCTTCTGGTAAACAGAGGCTAGGGACACCATTCCTGCCCATCCTGGCTAATAGCCATTGATGGACCTATCCTCCATGAATTTATCTAGTTCTTTTTTGAACCCTGTTATGGTCTTGGCCTTCACAATATCCTCTGGCAAGGAGTTCCACAGGTTGACTCTGCATTGTATGAAGAAATACTTTTTTATTCGTTTTAAACCTGCCTATTAATTTCATGTGGTGACCCCTAGTTCTTGTGTTATAAGAAGTAGTAAACAACACTTCCTTATCTACTTTCTCTACACTAGTCATGATTTTATAGACCTCAGTCATATCTCCCCTTAGTCGTCTCTTTTCCAAGCTGAAAAGTCCCAGTCTTATTAATCTCTCCTCATCTCTGAACTTTTTTCCAATTCCAATATATCTTTTTTGAGATGGCGCAACCACGTATGGAGACAGTATTCGAGATGTAGGCGTACCATGGATTTATATAGAAGCAACATATTTTCTGTCCTATTATCGATCCCCTTCTTAAATATTCCCAACATTCTGTTCTCTTTTCTGACTGCCTCTGCACATTGAGTGGATGTTTTCAGAGAACTATCCACAATGACTCCAAGATCTTTCTTGAATGGTAACCGCTATTTTAGACCCTATCATTAAATATGTATTGTTGGGATTATGCTTTCCAATGTGTATTACTTTGCATTTATCAACATTAAATTTCATCTGACATTTGTTGCCCATCAGTTTTGAGAGATTCTTTTGTAGCTCTTCGCAGTCTGCCTGGGTCTTAACTATCTTTAGTAATTTTGTATCATCTGCAAATTTTGTTATCTCACTATTTACCTCTTTTTCCAGCTTATTTATGAATATGTTGAATAGGACTGGTCCCATATCAGATCCCTGAGGGACACCACTGTTTACCTCTCTCCATTCTGAAAACTGACCATTTATACCTACCCTTTGTTTCCTATATTTTAACCAGTTACCAATCCACAAGAGCACCTTCGCTCTTATCCTGTGGCAGTTAACTTTGCATAAGAGCCTTTGATGAGGGACCTTATCAAAGGCTTTCTGAAAATCTAAGTACACTATATCCACTGGATCTCCTTGGTCCACATGCTTGTTGACCGCCTCAAAGAATTCTAGTAGATTGGTGAGGCATGATTTCCCTTTACTAAAACCATGTTGACTCTTCCTCAACAAATTATGTTCATGTATTATGTGTCTGACAATATTGTCTTTTATTATAGTTTCAATCAGTTTGCCTGATACTGAAGTCAGGCTTACAGGCCTGTAATTGCCGGGATCACCTCTGGAGCTCTTTTTAAACATTGGCGTCACATTGGCTATCCTCCAGTCATCTAGTACAGAAGCTGATTTTAATGATAGGTTACAGACTATAGTTAGTAGTTCTGCAATTTCACATTTGAGTTCCTTCAGAACTCTTGGGTGAATCCCATCTGGTCCTGGTGATTTATTGCTGTTTAATTTATTCGTTTGTTCCAAAACCACCTCTAATATACCTCAATCTGGGACAGTTCCTCAGATCTTTCACCTAAAAAGAATGGCTCAGGCTTGGGAATCTCCCTCATATTCTCAGCCATGAAAACAGATGTGAAGAATACATTTAGTTTCTCCGCAATGGCCTTATCATCCTTGAGTGCTCCTTTAGCACCTTGATCATCCAGTGGCCCCACGGGTTATTTAACAGGCTTCCCACTTCTGATGTACTGGAAAATAAATTGCTATTACTTTTTGAGTCTTTGGTTAACTCTTCCTCAAATTCTTTTTGGTCTTCCTAATTGTATTTTTACACTTCATTTGCCAGTGTTTATGCTCCTTCCTTTCTATTTTCCTCACTAGGATTTAATTTCCACTTTTTAAAGGATGCCTTTTTACCTCTCACTGCTTCTTTTACTTTGTTGTTTACATGGTGGCTCTTTTTTGGTTCTCTTACTGTGTTTTTTAATTTGGGGTATACCTTTAAGTTCAGTCTGTATTATAGTGTCTTTAAAAAGTTTCCACGCAGCTTGCAGAGATTTCACTTTTGGCGCTGTACTCTTTAATTTCTGTTTAACTAACCTCCTCATTTTTGTGTAGTTCCCCTTTCTGAAATTAAATGCTACAGTGTTGGCCCACTGTGGTGTTTTTCCTTCCATAGGGATATTAAATTTATTTATATTATGGTCACTATTACCAAGCGGTCCAGCTATATTCACCTCTTGGACCATATCCTTTGCTCCATTTAGGACTAAGTCAAGAATTGCCTCTCCTCTGGTGGGTTCCAGGACCAGTTGCTCAAGAAGCATATTACGCTGTAGATATCTGGTAGCTATCCGTTTCCTCCAATGGAATGATTGACCCTCTATGAACCCTGGTCTGGAAACATGTCAGTTCAGAGTATAGGCTAATAGAGTGCAGTCACATCATGCCTGCATACTCTAATTGTTCAGATCTGCATGTGGGAATTATTATTTACAGTAAACACTCATCAGGTATAACTTCCCTCGCTTTCCATATACGGCCAAACACCAAAATGTGTGCCTGGTCATCCCAGGCTGATCTATGTAAGGTCTTGGAAAAAATGTTGAAGGAGAAAGTAGTTAAGGACATTGAAGTCTATGGTAATTGGGACAAAATACAACATGGTTTTACAAAAGGTAGATCGTGCCAAACCAACCTGATCTCCTTCTTCTAGAAGGTAACAGATTTTTTAGACAATGAAAACACAGTGAAGCTAATTTACCTCGATTTCAGTAAGGCATTTGATATGGTTCCACATGGGGAATTATTAGCTAAATTGGAAAAGATGGGGATCAATATGAAAATTGAAAGGTGGATAAGGAACTGGTTAAAGGGGAGACTACAACGGGTTGTACTGAAAGGTGAACTGTCAGGCTTGAGGGAGGTTACTAGTGGAGTTCCTCACAGATCAGTGTTGGGACCAGTCTTATTTAATGTTTTTATTACTGACCTTGGCACAAAAAGTGGGAATGGGCTAATAAAGTTTGCGGATGACACACAGCTGGGAGGTATTGCTAACACAGAGAAGGACCGGGATATCATAGAGGAAGATTTGGACTACCTTGTAAACTGGAGTAACAGTAATAGAATGAAATTTAATAGTGAAAAGTGCAAGGTCATGCATTTAGGGATTAATAACAAGAATTTTGGTTATAAATTGGGAACACATCAGTTGGAAGTAACAGAGGAGGAGAAGGACCTCGGAATATTGGTTGATCACAGGATGACTATGAGCCGCCAGTGTGATATGGCCATTAAAACAGCTAATGCGGTTTTAGGATGCATCAGGCAAGGTATTTCCAGCAAAGATAAGGAGGTGTTAATACCATTATACAAGGCACTGGTGAGACCTCATCTGGAATACTGTGTGCAGTTCTGGTCTCCCATGTTTAAGAAGGATGAATTCAAACTGGAACAGGTACAGAGAAGGGCTACTAGGATTACCGAGGAATGGAAAACCTATTTTATGAAAGGAGACTCAAAGAGCTTGGCTTGTTTAGCCTAACCAAAAGAAGATTGATGGGGGATATGATTGCTCTTTATAAATATATTAGAGGGATCAATATTAGGGAGGGAGAGGTATTATTTAAGCTTAATACCAATGTGGATACAGGAACAAATGGATATAAATGGACACTAGGAAGTGAAGACTTGAAATTAGAGGAAGGTTTCTAACCATTAGAGGAGTGAAGTTCTGGAACAGCCTTCCAAGGGGAGTAGTGGGGGCAAAAGACATATCTGGCTTCAAGACTAAGCTCGATAAGTTTATGGAGGGGATGGTATGATGGGATAGCCTAATTTTGGCAATTAATTTGGCAACTGATCTTTGATTATCAGCAAGTAAGTATGCCCAGTGGTTAGATGGGGTGGGATTTGAGTTATTATAGAGAATTCTTTCCTGAGTGCTGACTGGTGAGTCTTGCCATGTGCTCAGAGTTTAACTGATCGCCATATCTGGGGGCGGGAAGGAATTTTCCTCCAGGGCAGATTGGCAGAGGCCCTGGAGGTTTTTTGCCTTCCTCTGCAGCGTGGGGCCCGGGTCACTTGCTGGAGGATTCTCTGCAGCTTGAGATCTTCAAACCACAGTTTGAGGGTTTCAGTAACTCAGACATAGGTTAGGGGTTTGTTACAGGAGTGGGTGGGTGTGATTCTTTGGCCTGCATTGTGCAGGAGGTCAGACTAGATGATCATAATGGTCCCTTCTGACCTTAAAGTCTATGAGTCAATGTGAAAAGGGTCCCAACCCTTCATGGAAAAGAGAAAGTGGTCTGATGTCTGCCGAGCACCTCCCACACCCAATACCACAGAGGGTTCTTTGGAGGAGTCAGGGATCTACTTGTGGAAAAGACAGGGGCACTACTCTAATCACTCACACCCCATCCTAGCAGTCACCAGGGAATCCAGTGAAAAGTGAATCGATTCTGGGTCTGTATTAACTGTTATGTAAAAACAATCTCTGTGCTGTCTTTGAGGTGGGTTCAGGGCTGCAGTGGGTGGAGCCATTGCTGGCAGAACAGCTCTGTTGCAGAATACCTGAACCAGTGCAGAGTCACAGGGTTTTGCGCACACAGCCCCAAACTCTAGCCAATCCCCAAATATCTTTATTATTTATTATTTGTGTTACCATAGTGCCTAGGAGCCCTAGTCATCCACCAGGATCCCATTGTGCTAGAAGCTGTACAAACACAGAACAAAAAGACCATCCCTGCCCCAAGGAGCTTATAGTCTATGTATAAGAAAAGACGATGGCTGGATACGGACAAATGAGGGAATACAAGGAAACAAGAAACAATATTAGCATGGTAGACAGTGGACAGGGACCAAACCCCCTATCCATTCATCAGATGGTAAATCCCATCCTAATAATGGAATTACCTCGAGGTTCTGTTTCCCCTATTGATGTGGGGAAAATAAATGAAAAACACTTATGGGAATTACTGCACCGGTGTAAAGCCCCAGTGTGTCAATGGGAAAATAATCTCCTCTCAATTACCAATCTACAGTAGTTGAGGGGTGACTTTATTTTTGGCATTGATTTGATTTGGAAATGGTTTATTTACCCACTCAGGTTCTTGTTTTTTACTCTAATATAAAATTTGATAGTGGAAAATAACCACTTACAGAGCACCTTAGAAAACATAACTGATAGCATGATTTTAGCCATGTGATTGCCACTTCCAGGATAGATATAGTGGATTACTTTCACAACATCACATTTGTGGTATTAATTTCATATGCAATACCTAAGAAAATCAGGAACTCCCATTGCATCCAAATGACTATATGTAAATAGTAGGAGGTACTAAAGTCAAGAACACATTAACTACAGGACTATGTTTAGAAGAATACAGAATTGTGTTTACTTTGCTACAACAGTGATTTCATGCTTAGTGGGTTGTTTTACTATCTACTTCCTCTCTGGACATGTCTTCACTAGAAAATTGTATCATGTTTGAATACCATTGTGAAGAATTGAGTTAGCTAACATGATGCTGGCCAGTGTTGACAAGGTCAAATCATATTCATCCTTACATCAGATAATTATGATCAAACCCTGTTGGGATTATAGTTTAATCATATTTAGGTGACATAATGTTGAACTTGATTTGGTCTGCACTGATGACAAACCATCATGTAAGTGAATTCAATTTTTGATAGTTTTGTCTGAACACAGTGCAATTTGTAATGAACAGCCCTTGCTGCGTCAGAAATTTTGAACTGGTTAAAAATATTGATGAGCTGATTTTGGGGGTAGGGCGAATGCAAAGGGATAACGATTGAGCTGATAGGTCCTTGAATTGCTTTGAAAAACTTACAGCTTCCAAAGTTTTAAAGAACAGTGTGATAATCTACTGTAGTGACATGATTTTAATTGTTCCAACTGAGAGTTAAAAAAATTTTCTGCAATAAACTTGACACACATTTTTCATTTTAATAATTTTACTCAGAACTTAGATCAGTGGACTCTCAGGCAATCTTGGTTGGAGCTCCAGCTAATGATCAAACAGTGCATGAAGGAGCCTGTAAGTATTTGGTTCTTTTAATATACTTATAGAATATTTAATTTAATAAAGTATGTAAAATTTGAACCTAGCCCATGAGCAAACATACCATGAATATGCTAGTTTACTTATGTTTCACTGTAGGGTTCTGGGTCTGTGGCTGAAATGAACAGCTTGTTGGATAATATTGCAAAGGCGACAATAGAGGTGTTTCAGCAATCCGCTGATCTAAACAATAACTCTTCTAACTCTGGTATAGGCCTCTTCAGTCCAAACTCTGTTGGAAATGCTGATACAAGTAATACAAGACAGAATGGTAAAAAGACATTTCTAAGGTATTTTTGTGTAGCACCATTTTAATTATTTTAACTGACATAATGGTTAATAATGCATAGAATGAAATGAAAAATTTTGAAACTTATAAAGGTTTTTTGCACTTGAAATGGGAATGTTCAGGAAATGTTACCTGAAGGTTACTGGTTTTTTACTTTTGTTCAACAGTAAACATTGGTATTATCCCTGAATTTTTTGAATGTAGCATTTGTGGCTGCTCAGCAAATGCTAGCTATTTCAGAAAAACTGTCATCTGTCTCATTGCATTGGTTACAGTGACTGACAATGGTGTGAAGAGTAGATTGAAATGAAATAAGTTTGTGATTCTGCTTTTAGCTCTTCTGAACGTCGAGGCGTATGGTTGGTGGCTCCCTTAATTGCGAAGCTGCCTACCTCAGTTCAGGGTAGGGTCCTGAAAGCAGCTGGAGAAGAGCTGGAAAAAGGTCAGCATTTGGGATCGTCCTCAAAGAAGGAGAGAGATAGACAAAAGCAAAAAAGGTACAACCTTTGAAAATGTTTGTATGCGATTTCAGAAGGCATGTTGAAAGCAGAGGTGTGCCGAGGAGGTTGTCTTTTTGCTGTTTCAGATCTCATCAGTCACCTTTTGGTGTTGCAAATCCCCAAATCAGAAGTGGTTCAGATCCCAGTTCCATTTTATCTAAAACAATGAGTTTCAAGGGGGCGTGGAGGGAGTGGAAAGATTTCTGGATGGGTGTACTGGACTCTGTTGTTTAAATATTATGCAAATGTCAGTAATAAAGGGATGTGAAATGGATACATACTTAATACCCCCCAAATCATAACCGCCCTCTCTTGCCTCCCTCCAGCACAGGGTATTTTCATTACCATTAAGATATCAGTCTTAATTACTGTGAAAATGTTGCATCTTGGCAGTGTCATACCTAAATTTACACACATGGGTGGCTCTCAGAAACTTGCCAATTTTGTCTGAGAAAAATTGATACTCTTGTGCCAGGACCTGCACTACCCCTTGTATATCATTAGAGTTACTATAGAAATTACCCTGAATACTGCTATTAATTACATCCTTTAACTTTAAATACTTACTAACCTCTCCTTTTGTGTAGTTGTTCCAAGAAGCAGTTGTTTAAGGTGCCAAAGTCTCTAAAACTTGTGATATTGTTATGCAGGCAGTTGAAGTCACCCATTACTGCAACATCATTCTATTTCGTTACCTTTTTGATTTCCCTCAGCATTGTGTGCTTATCATACTTTTCCTGATCAAGAGGTCAGTAGTGTGACCTTACCAAAACATTTGTATTTTTATCGCTTAGCATTTTTATCCATATGGACCCTACTGTATGGTTCTCATTAGATTCAATGGAATAATTTTGATATAGTGCTATTCCCCCACCTCTGCAACCTAACCTATCCTTCCTGTATAATTTATAGTATATTTTATTTTGTAATTGCAACATATTTCAGAAATGCCTATTATTTCAAGGTCATATTCATTGCCAGGCATACTGGTTGGTATGAGACGTGTAGGTTTGGTTTCATTTTATTTGCCATGTCCATATATTATTTAATTCCTTTGTCTTGACACACTTACTTTCTTTTTTGAAACTTAACTCTCTGATCTCAAGCTGGTTCCTTCTCCAATTCAGCTGTAATTTCTGCCCTATTCTTTATTGGATACAAAGATACCTTTGGGTTATTGACATCCTTAGCATATTTTTTTGATGAACTTCAGTACTCCTTAGTACCTATTTGTTTTTACTGAGTTCCTAGTTTAAATAATCTTCCAACAGTTGCCAATTTGCTGTTTCAGTAGCAAGATTCCACTTTGGTTAAGATGGAACCAGTCAAATCTGTCTAAGTACTTTCTTCCCTTAAAAGTTTCCTAGTGCACAGAAAACGTAAACGCCTCCTTTGATATGATCTTCTCATCCACATAATAAGACTTGGAAGTTTCTTCTGCCTAGATAGCCCTGTGCACGGAACCAGAGGCACTCAAGACAAAGCTATCATAGTTTTATCATATCTACTCTTTCTGTGTGCCTTTGAGTATGTCTGCACCAAAGGTGGAAGGTGTAATTTCCAGCTTGGATAGACATACCCACACTAGTGCGCTAAGGACAGAAGTATATCCATGGCAGTGGGAGGGGCTAGCCACCCAAGTGTTACCTTTTGTTTTCAGATGGGATCATACTTGAGTGGCTCAACGCTCCTGCCACTTATGCCAGTGTGGATTTGCTTCCATTTTTAGCACACAAGCTCAATCAGAGCAATTGTGGATATGCCTTTCCAAGGTGAAAATTACACCTGCAGTGCTTTAGTGAAGGCATACTGTCTGAGACATATCTGCTTATGTAACCCACGCACCGTCTGGGTGTGGTGTTCTATCCCCTCTTGTGGCACTGAGACCACTTTGAGAGAGAGAGAGAGAGAGAGATTCATGAGTCTGCTCTACAGCCTTAGTTAACAGCCAGTTGGGTTTTAGCTCATGCGCTAGAGGATCATGCAGTGAGGTCCCTGGTTTGATCCCGCCCGCCTACGATCAGGGTCTGTCGGCATTATACTTACTTGATAAAAAGACAAGCTTTTATTGGTGCTTGCATGGAAGAGCCTGTACCACTATGGGAGCGTGTTAAATTCTATTTTGCCTTAGTTATACATCATCATCATTGTCAGATAAGCTCCTGATTGGAGAATTTTTATTATTATTTGCGGTGGTGATTGTGATGTAAGAGTTGGAGGCTGCAGTTTGATTTTTCAGATCAGATTGAATGGCAATGGTAGCAATTATAACAATCCATGTTTGACTTGTCTGCTGAGCAAATGTGTTACGCAAGTTATTGAGAGAATAAATAGGGGTTGCTACAGTGCCATCCTTAGGGCCACTACTCTGGCCAAAATCACACTTTGACTTATGCTTTCAACAGAAAAGATTTTCTGCATTGCTTTTTTTTATAGCTTTGGAGTTTTTCTGACCCTTCTAGCTACTTATCCTCTGAATTATAAGAGCAAAAATGCCAAATACAGCTGTTGAACAGTTGTACATAGATGTTGAAATGAATATGTGCATTTAAGTACACCACTATATAATGGTGTACAGAACTTTCAGTGAGTGTTACACAGCTAAAGCTATGTCAACATTATGAGGTATGAATGTGATTCCTCTGCTTGTTATACATATACTCTCACTAGGTGTCATTGAGCTAGCACGAGTATAAATAGCAAAGCTGCCTGAAACTGGTGGCTATGTACTATGTACTCCATACTATATACTAGGATTGCCGACCCTCCAGGGTGGAGTGATAGCTCAGTGGTTTGAGCATTGGCTTGCTAAACCAAGGGTTGTGAGTTCAATCCTTGAGGGGGCCATTTAGGGATCTGGGGCAAAAATCTGTCTAGGGATTGGTCCCACTCTGAGCAGGGAGTTGGACTAGATGACCTTCTGAGGTCCCTTTCAACCCTGCTATTCTATGGTTGTCCTGGAGTCTCCAGGAATTTAATATTTATCTTTAATTAAAGATTGTCATCTGCTGAAATCTCCAGGAACATGTCCAACCAAAGTTGGGAACCCTAATGTATACCCAAGCAGGAGAATCACATCCCTTGATTATAGTGCAGACGTAGTTTAAAACACTGGTAAAATAATCGCATGTATTGAATTTATATGAATGAAAAGGTCTCTGCTGAAGTTTGTTTTTACTTTTTTTTTCTCCTTTCCAAATTTATGTTACTATCTGTTGGAATATATCTTAATATATAGCTCATTGGTCTGAGTCTTGACGTTCTTACTCTGACACAGTACCTGTATCCTTTTAGTGGTAGTTTTATTGCAGCTGTGTCTTCACTCAGGGAAAATGTTATATTTTTCATTGATGTTAACTAACTTTGTTAAAATCCCTGAACAATTTACCAGGACCCACTAGCATGGATTAAAACTACAACTGCCTTGTCTTCACTAGGATATTAACACTGGGTAGTTAGCTTTAGTTAAAATATACCTGTTAAAATCCTAGTGAGGACGAGACCAGTGTAATTTTAATCCATTTTAGCGGAATGAGATAAACTTTCAGGAGGAGTCTGGAGTTTATCTTGCCCAGCTAACATGGATTAAAACTACATCTGCTGTGTGTTCATGAGAATTTTAACACGGATTAGTTAATATGGATTAAAAATGGCTCATGTTTTCCAGAGTAAGGCTTGAGTGTCTCCTGCAAGGTGCTGTGCCTCTTCATCTCCTATTGACTGAACCAGGAGTTGAGGGGTTCAGCACCAAATATAGGTTCCAAGTAAAGACTTCAGGATTTGTCCCTTTATGCTTGGATTGGCCCACTTTATACACTGTTTGCTTTACACTTTAATTTCTGGCTTGTGAGGCTGTAATTTATTAAAACAGAAACCAAGATAGATCTGAGCAGCATTTTCGTTTAGGGGGAAATTATAGGGAAGGAAGGGAATGGAGACAGGAAGTATCAAAATAATTTTACTAATTGAATCTTATGTGTTTTTTTGCCTCTTTTAAAGCATGTCTCTTTTGAGTCAGCAACCTTTCCTTTCTTTGGTACTTACTTGCCTTAAGGGACAGGATGAGCAACGGGAAGGGCTTCTAACATCACTGCAAAATCAAGTTAATCAGGTAAAACAAACACATAATACTGAGCACCCTCCATTTGATATTTATGCCATCAGTTTTATGTGTATCGGATCATGCAAACCTGGGAAAGTTCTAAAGGTTCAACACACTGATTTTCAGAAATGAATCATCAAATGAGGGAAGAATCAAAGATGAAGAGAACTTTAGTTTATCCGCTCATAAGAATGAGTAAATGTTCCTTTAATAGCAATTTAAAAATATTTTTTCCCTTTGCACTGATCAATAACTTTCTTAAAGTGTTCCTAAAAATAATAGAACAAAAATGTAAGTAATCCAGGGTCTGATTTCAGACCTTTTCTGAGAAGCAATGGTAGATTGTTTTCATGACAGGGAAATCCCTCCCAGTCCTTCATGTCTCCTGAGATTATAATATCATAAAAACTTAGATTTTTCTGGAAAAAAGATCTTTTTCTTTGAGTAAATGCATAACTAGAAATAGATAAATTATTACCAAAAAAATTAGTATCCCCAAATTATCCCATTCCCCAAAGCAAAGCAACCCTGCAACCTTTTTGCAGGTAACTTACACACACGCACATACACCCTCCCTGCCTCTTCTACACCAGTTCCTCTGCTCGCACCAGATTCCCACTCTAGCCCTCAATATTGTAAGCTCCAGTGTGTGGACAGTGTCTGGTACAATGGAGCCCTCAAACTTGTTTTCAGTCTCTAGATGCTACCACAATGCAAATTAATAATAGCAGCCTTCCCCCATATTCAGATCCAGACCCTGGCTTTGCTCCCCATCCTCATTTGATCCATTCCTTGATGCTGCTTTTCTCCATTTCTGCTACTGTTCCCTGGCCCTCTTCTTTTTTTAAAAAAACTATTTTTATAGGTTCTCATCTAAATCCATCTAAGCTCTGACTTACACCCTCTTCCGTGCAATCCTGTCTTTGTTGATCTGTGGTGCCCATTAGGACAGAATGGAGGAGCAGCAGCAGCTGCTGTCTGAGTTCCATGTGTCTAGCCCATGGTGCTATGAAGATTGGGGGAAATTATTCTTTTAACAGAGTGGATGACAAAACTGCTGATTTTCTCTTTGAAGGAATAGTAAGATATAGCCTCACAGTCAAAGCTAACAAATAAGTATCACATTTATTCCAGCTCTTTGTAGATATAAACATTAAATGGGGGGAAAATTATCAAGCCCAAGTTCAATAAAGGCATGAAGATTAAAAGTGAGAAAATTCTTCCATAGTTCTTTGTAAATAAGAAGACCATATCAAAAAGTGATGGGTAGAAATATTTAATAGTTAAATGGGGAAAACCTACTTTTATTCAAATGGCTGTTATTCTTAGATCCTAAGTAACTGGAGGGAAGAACGATACCAGGATGATGTTAAAGCTAGGCAGATGATGCATGAAGCCTTACAACTACGTCTTAATTTGGTAAGAAAGATGCATGAATATATTTCCCTTCATATTTATAGTATCGAAATTTGAAAATAGCCATTGACAGAAATTAGTTTGCAGTTGATGGTAAGGTGCAAGAGAGATGCAGAGTAACAAAGTCTGACTGCCTGTCTATTGGGTTTTGTACTGCTGCCCATCACCATGGTATCTTAGCACCTTCTGCATAAAATCAAATAGCAATAGCAAAGTCCCTAGCAGATTCAACTTCCCCCCCCTTTCTCTTGTCTTTTCTTCCCTCTTTTCCTTGTTTCCCTTCCCTGCAATATCATTGGAGAATGTCACAAATGTACTACCTTTTTTTGAAAGCTGAAAGCCACAGTCCTTACCTATTTGGTCACTATATTTTTATATAAAACAGACTTTTTTTGGAAACATGCACCTGTCACAAGCTCAGAAAATCTCAACCATAATTAGAAGATTCAGCCAATGTGGCAGCTGCATGTCTAAATTTCAAAGTCATCTTTGACAGTTTTGCCTAGACCACCAACTGCTATGTAAAAGTTAATGAGAGGTTGCCTAAGAGCATTGTCTTTAATTTAATGTAACTCCCAATAAATGCTGAGCACAGCAGACTAGCCAGTGCTTGGAAGCAGCATGTAAATACCAAATGAGGAAGCCCCAAAATAAAACAGAACAACTGGGTATAATCAGGCAGCAGGTTTTAGCCAAGAAAGAAGGTGCAATGCTGTGCACCGCTACAACCTACAGGTCCATTCTTTCTCCTGTTTAAGTCAATGTCACAAGTAAAGTGGACGTCAGTGGGTGCATGATTGGGATTTAGGACTGTTACTCTGCAAATAATAAGAACATTCCTTGTACAGAAAAGCCAATGTGGAAACAGTGATCTTTAAAGCTTTAGACTTTACTGAGGAAGACTGAATTGTGTCTATAGTGAGAGAAGCAACAAATAAAGATTTAATTAAGTATCTTCCTCCTATGTGGCTTCAGACCAGAAGTTAGCAATGATCCTCCCTCCACTCTAATCTTGATGAGGAGATTGATTGACAGGGCATTGGCCATGGAGTCCCAGCTCTTCAGCAACTGGGGTGTGAGGGACATGTGCTTCCCATGGAAAAGGCATCAGACTAGTTTCAGCCATTCCAATCTAACTATGAGCCAGTGCCATTAATCAAACGTGTACTCAGTAATATGCTTCAGATCTTTCAACAGCAGCAACATTAACTATTTTTAGTCTAATTTTGGACAAAGAAAAGTGATACCCTTTAAGGATATGATTCAACACCATTTGAAATCAGTGAGAATCTTTCCATTGACCTCAGTGGGTAGATCGAGCATTAAATTTATTAAGACTGATATGGCCGATCTTTTATTTTTCAGCGCTTTTGTGCAGTGTTGTTATGTTGAGGTAGAGAGAATCAAGTCTTTTGTGCCAAAGAATTTATCAAGTTAATGTATAAATTATTCAGTAGAGAAAAAAGCCATCATATATAGCGTAACTAATAAATATTCAAAGATATAAATGTATGTATTTGAGTTCTCTTCTGTTGTTTTGCCTGTAGGTGGGTGGAATGTTTGACACTGTGCAGAGAAGCACACAGTGGACTACAGACTGGGCACTTCTGCTGCTTCAGATAATTACTTCAGGAACTGTCGATATGCAAACCAACAAGTATGTTACTTTTATTATAATTCAATAATTCATTAATATCTATAATGCTTTGAATGAAAATCCAGATAGTCATATTGAGGTGTGTGTTGTAGTTACAGCCCTGATTTGGGGCAGCACTCCTAAGAAGGATAGCACTTAAGCAAGAATTGAAAATAAAGTACCTCCTTAAATACTGTTCTGAATAGGGATATATTTAAGCATGTGCTTAAGTGCTTTCCTGAATCAGGTCCTATTTTTTTTCTAATGACCATTTATGCTGGCAATTTATGTGATGTTACAATCTACAGTGGCTCCCGATTTGCAAATATTTGTGTGCACGTATTTGAACATGCACCTGCATGTGTAAAGGGGTTGTACAAGCTCCCTGGAGTTCATGTGTATGCACAATATGCTTGAAAAATCTGGTCCCATATGCCTAAATAAGTGTCCGTAGTCTTTGCCATAGTCTATTTCCGAGATGTATTGACAATCATGTTACTATAAACATAATAGAATTTTAAATGTTGAGTTAACAAGATGTGACAGTATTGCTCTTCAAGATACAACATAATACTTGTCTCTTTACCTCTTAGTGAGTTATTCACAACTGTGCTTGATATGCTGGGTGTTCTCATCAATGGAACTTTAGCCTCTGACCTATCAAATGCATCCCAAGGGGGGTCTGAAGAGAACAAAAGGGCATACATGAATTTAGTGAAAAAGTTGAAAGTAAGTTTTGGACCTCTGATTTTTAACTGCACTCCTGTTAAAACACATTTTAGGTCCATCTTTTAATCTTATCGGTTTTATTGTCAGGGCTGTTGAAAGGAAAAGAGATTTCAGCAACAAGTGCCCTAGCAATACCTGAAGAAGTATCATCATACTTTTAGCCATGTTTGAGACTTTTAAATCAGCATTTCACGTAAATCCTGTTTATATTTTCAGTGTTCTGTTCAAATAAAAAGGAAGTGCACAAGGCAATTTATGGGTGCAACAAAGACCAAGCTAAAACACTTAATTATATTTAGTAAAAGTACAAGGAAGTGATTCATCTGGGAACTTGCTGTCTTTGAATTGTGAAAGCATTGTAACTTTTTAACTTCTCTTTTTTGTTAGAAAGAACTAGGAGACAAGTGTTCAGAAAGTATTGACAAAGTTCGCCAGTTGCTACCTTTGCCAAAACAGACATGTGACATTATCACCTGTGAGCCAATGGGATCTTTGATTGACACCAAAGGAAACAAAATTGCAGGATTTGACTCCATAGATAAGAAACAGGCAAGAGTAAATGTTTACCTTAACATCTTAGTTTTATTATGATTTTCTCATGCATATGAAAGTCAAATAAACAGTTTGATATAGTTTTTTAGTGTCTGACTCTATCTGAAACTTATGGAAGTACTGTACTTCTGTTTCAGTGTACCTTCCTTAAAAAACAGAAACAGCTGGTCTTTCTATGCATAGTCACTCTAAAAATGGTCATAATGTTACCAAGTTGAGAGGAGAAATGGATGTTCTTGGTAGATTGAGAATTCTCAACCTCATGGAAAAATACTTTTTAGAATGGTTTTAACCATAGTACACAAATGCAGGTAATTCACATTGTTTTGTTAAGGTATCATTTTAAGAATGCTGTTGTACTTTATATTTCAAAACAGGGTCTTCAGGTATCAACAAAACAGAAAGTGTCCTCTTGGGATTTATTTGAGGGTCATAAAAATCCTGCCCCACTCTCCTGGGCTTGGTTTGGTACAGTTCGTGTTGATAGGAAAGTGATAAAGTATGAGGAGCAGCAGCATCTTCTCCTATACCACACGCATCCCAAGCCCAAGCCACGGAGCTACTACCTCGAGCCCTTATCACTTCCTCCAGAGGAGGAGGAAGAAGAGCCTACTACACCTGTTTCTCAGGAACCAGAAAGGAAATCAGCAGAGCTGTCAGATCAGGGAAAGCCTACCACAGACGAAGAGAAGAAAACAAAAGGCAGGAAAAGAAAGATAAAATCAACCTCAAGAGCAGATGTAAGTGACTAGATCTACAGCATTAAACAAGTAACTAGGTAAAAACTTTTTGCTGCAACATGTGATTGTCTTCACTACCTACAGAAGTTGCTCAGCAACTTGCAAGGTCAAGTGCTAAGAAGAGACTAAATGGTAAAAAATTAAGCAATAAGACAAAATGTTACCAGACAAACCTGCCTAAAGGATTGATGTATAGGAATGCACTGTAAATTAACAGTACATGAAAATTATTATGAAATCTACTGAAACATACTAGAGTACTACCTCAGAGTTATGGGCACCTCAGGAATGGAGGTTGTTCATAACTCTGAAATGTTCATAACCCCGAATAAGACTTATGGACTTCCACCATAGGGTGGGTTGGGGCTGCAGCCGCAGGGTAGAGGAGGTCAGGGCTCTGGGCTGGGTGTGGGAGATGTCAGGGTTTCTGACACTCAGGATAGCAGGGCTCTGGTCAGGAGGCTCAGGGCTTCTGGAATGTGGGAGTACCAGGGCTCAGGGCTTTAGACCTGGGTGGAACGCTGGGGCATGGGGCTTCAGCCCTGCAGCTCCATTCCAGGTTTTAGCCTCATAGGGGATAGCCTCCGTTCCTGGCTTCCACCCCAAGGTGGGGGTGGGGGAGCAGTTGCCAAGGCTCAGGGCTCCTCATGGCTCTGCTCTCAGTTTCAGCTAAAACTGGCACTCCCCCCATAGCTAGCTAGATCCCTGAGCCCCCAGCATCCCCCCCAGGGCTGAAGCCAAGAACAGAGCCTCAGGGCTGGAGCCCTGGGCCCCAGCACTCCCAAGGGTCTGGAGCCCTGGGCCCCAGCACTCCCAAGGGTCAGAAGCCATTTGGAGCCTGACCTCCCCCACCCTGCAGCTGCAGCTCCTCTCCCCTTCCCCCCTGTCCCCCGTAGCTGAAGCCCTGAACCCCTGAGGCAGTACAGTATTTTTTGGGGGAGAGGGAGGTTGTTGTCTTGTTTTGTCTCTGCTGCGGCCTGGTTGATTACTTCTGGGTACACGTGGTGTCCGGTTGACCGGTATGTATGTAACTCTGACGGTTGTATCTTTGAGGTTCTACTGTAGATTGGATCTGAATTATTCAGGCATACCCACACATGGTTGTTATTTTTTCCCTTGCTTCATTAGAAAAGCACCTGAGTTATATTTTGGATACGTTTCTAAACTTCCCAGTATCAGTGTGTGTTTGGAACTTGGGCTTTGGTTGAGGCCTAGTTCATATCAAAGGGACATGGACAACTTGAAATAAATCACTAGAATCTAATAAATGGATGCCATTTTAACTTTTGTTGCAATTTGTTACCAAATTTTCCTGTTTTATGTTGTGTTTTGTGTATGTGGTTGGAGGGTGTTGCTGTCTAGACTCACGTAAACACTAAGGCTCAATGCACATGCACAATATAGAAAACCTCTAATGTGGCAAACTTAACCCTTCTACAGTAGCACCTCAGAGTTACGTACACCTGAGGAATAGAGGTTATTCATAACTCTGAACAAAACAGTATGTTCTTTCAAAAGTTTAGAACTGAACATTAATTTAATACAGCTTTGAAACATTACCATGCAGAAGAAAAATGCTGCTTTTAACCATCTTAATTTAAATTAAATAAGCACAGAAACTGTTTCCTTACCTTGTCAGATCTTTTTTTAAACTTTCCCTTTTTCTAAATAGTTTTCATTTTACACAGTACAGTACTATATACTGTCTGATGGCATACTTCTGGTTCCAAATGAGGTGTGTGGTTGACTGGTCAGTTCGTAACTCTGGTGTTCATGACTGAGGTCTTACTGTATATGATCTTTTTACACCCGAGGCCAAAACTTGTACTTCGTGATTGAATGGCAAACCCACAATTTCTGAAACCTTTTCTTTATATAATAACAGTGTTTTAATACTATAGTCCAGATGTGGTGGTATTATGTAAGCTTTAAGACTAGCTTGTGAATGTGTTATATGCAGATATAATAGTGGTAACTTGAATGTAGGTTGGGTTTTTTTTGCCTTTTGTGATGTTTCACTTTAGATTTCCCATGTTATCTGTTGATACACTATCAATTGTATTGATGTGCTATAGCCAACTACAGCATGCAGAAGATACTTGCTTATAAGATGAAACAGGATGGAGCATTTAAGAGAAGCTGTCGTTTTTAATTACCTGTGAATAGTTTGTGACTCAATCTATTTTTTACAGCATAGTAAACTACAATGGGAACAGTCTCCAATCCTTAAATAATTTAGTAGGAAAACTGGCATTATTTATGAGTTAATAGAGTATGAATGTCAGTAACATTCCTTTTTATGGTTTGTTCAAGGAATACCCACAGAACAACTTATACAGAGTGCCTCCCAACTATTCACCAATTTCCTCTCAAATGATGCATCATCCCCAGTCTGCCTTGTGGGGTTATAACGTTATGGGACAACCACAACAGCCTAGCTTCTTTGTTCAGAACCAGCCCCTTCCAGCAGGTATGTGTAGGCTTTGCAAGTACATGGAGATATGTTATTTGTTGTATAATAAGAATGTTACTTCTTGAAATAACAGCAATATCTTATTTTTACTTTAGTTTGTTCCCCAAAACATGATGTGACTGCTGAGGCCTTGAGTTTTAATCCTTTAGTTCACTTAATACAAGGGCTTTGCTTTCTTAACAAAAAAACTTTGAGGATCATTTTCATTAACGTATCACATTTTTGTTTTGTCACTGGGCACAAATAGGTCACTGAGATGTGTTAGATGAATTTTGGCAGAATGCTGATAAATAGTTTAGCCTGGAAAATATAAGAAAATATAATTTTAAAAAATGTAATGGTATTTGCCTCGTTACTTTGATTCATGATGTGTATTTTGAAACTAGTCCAATCCTTATTTTTGGTTTGTTATAAATTGATCTATGTCCGTTACAAGTGGCACATAAATGCCATGGTATAACATGTACCTTTAGCATTTGCTTGCCATGTGTGTTTGTGTAAATTATTTTGTTTTTCATTTTAAGTCCGTGTCCAATGAAAATATTTTGCATACTCTAAGGGGAAATACAGCAAATCTCTAGATGTTATAAAAAATAGCTACCACATCATGAAGGAAAATTATACAGCATAAAAATTGTATAAGTTTGGTTACAAATATATAAACCTAAAATATTTTTTCTGATGATTCAAATATGAGTAGGTTTTATTTATTCTAGGTAAAAAAAAGTCCAAAAAATGTTAGATGATGATGGTAAAAATTAGGGAGACGAAGTTAGAGAGCTGCAAATGAAGTCAGTTTTCCTTCATAATAAACACACATTAATTTATGTCAGACAGCACACAGAGAATAAGAGAGATGTCAGGGTGGAATAGACTTATTATTTTGCAGATTGTCACAAAATTACTCACGTTCTGTTTATGAACTGTCATGGATAATTTTTATTTTTCAGGATAAAATATGTGTTGTACGGTACATCGCTTTATCATCTTCAGTACCAGGAGTTAGCTTTCATAGACCACTTTCAGTCTTCAGAGCTATTTTTCAAACATTTGGTGTCATGAACTCAGAAGCTCATGGCTTGCAGTCTTGGGATCTCAAACTGCTAGACTATATCTATTGGCACAATCCAGCTGTACCCACCTCAGTCAGAGGCTGGAATACTGGAGCAAGTGTGACTTGAGAGCTGCTAGTACTACTGCATTATAGTTATGGAGATTTCTTGGCCTTTTATTTATAAACCTTCTAATTAGATTTTGGTTGAGAAATTGGAGAGAGAGGTGGAAAAAGGAGGAAGGGAGATGGCACTAATATAAATACCATACAAAACAAGCAATCTCATAACTTTTATATGTGTATTTCTCTCCCTTTCTTCCATTTGCATGAAGTCATTTCTTCCTGTATCATATCTTACCCTTCTCTTACCTGTTTTGGCCTGAGTGGCTATCCAAAATTCAGAGTTTAGTAAGTTGTTCCAAATGGAAGTAGAAATGGAGTCTGGTATTTTCTTTTATACAGTTTTGTTTATTTACAAAGAATGTACACAGTCCCGTGTCTCTGAATGCAGAAGGAATCATATAACAGGAAACAGATTCTTTTGTTCGCAGCACCAAGAGCGTTCTTTTAGCCTGCACCCCTGATCCCAAAAATCTCTTCCAGGGTCAGCCACTATGCTTTCAAATGCTCCTTAAGGCTGTCAGACTCTATCTGTTCTTGTCTGTCCTCAGTTTCTCTGTGATCTCTCCCCTCTCCCTCAATGCAACTAGCCAAAAGAATACTTAACCAAAAGCTCCTGGATGGGTTTGTCACATACCTTTTGTCTTAGGTGGAGCGTATGCTTACAGTTACGGTAATTGAAGGGTGAGTTTACACCTATCAATTTCAGTGGAGTTTTAACTCAACCCATTATAAGGTTCCACATAGTACCTGTTAGGCGTCCCAACAATGCCAAAACAGTACCCACTAGGGGTCCCACTGTTGCTGAAACGAGTGTTGCTGAGCCTAGTGTGGAGGAGGACAAACAATCTTAGCTATACACCTCAGAGAACAACTAGGCTGAACCTTTGGTAAAGAACTAATTCATACACACAGACTCCACACTGTGGCAAATTGACCATCTACAATAACCATTTAGGGAATGGAGCCTCTCGGAAAATGAACATTTGCAAGGAGTTAAAAAAGAAGGGATATAAACCGCTATGCCTAAGTCTCCATGATAATTCAAATAGGCATTTTTCTGTGCCATTCTTTTCGCAGTTATCATAAACGACATAATTTTAATAGTACAGGTATGGTATGTAGACTCTTGTCACTTTGACCCTTAAACTTGGGTATCTTCTGTGTATCTGGTGGACCAGAGGAAAGCAGCAAATCTTAGACCATGCCATTTTGACCAAGATTCCAAAGCTGGGTAGATTTCAGGCACTCTTTCGTAACTGCCACCTCTTAAAAGCTGAAAGTTGTTTTACCTCTTTGTGACCATCTGCATGAAATTCCTGACATTCTAAAATCATCTGGATTTCGGTAAAACAAGATTTATTAATAATAGAACTAGGAAAAATAATATAAAATTAAAAAAAATGTTTGTGTAACATAAGTAAGGCTTAAACTCTGCACATGCTAATCTAAATAGGTACAAGGTGCAGGCTAAACGGTTTAGGTTGTTACAGGGAATAATCAATATTTTACATTTCTCCAGAGAGCATTCTCTTTCTCCCTGTCCCTTTGACAGAATGGCATGCTTCAGAACCTTCCTCTGGGATTAGAGGTCTTGAGTCATTGTCCTTGTTTCTCTGGGGTGGTCCTCAATTATACATGTATTGTTATTCATTTGTATTACAATAGTGCTGTCACAGTGTTTGCTACTCTTGGGGTCCCCCTTGTGGCCACTCCAGGAATTAGCTCTTTCAGCCTGATGTCTTTGTCTCATGGTTTGCCAGCTCATCATCTCGCTCTGCAGTCACTCTCTGGCTCCACAGGAGCTGCAGCGCCTCATGTTGGTGGCATAATCTTCTGGCCAAGTCATAATGGTCCTCCACTTCCAGAATTCTATCAAATCCTCTATGGCATCCCAGGCAGTCCTTAAGTCCCCTGCCATGGCAAAGTCACTTCCTCAGTGATTGGGACGAGCAATCCCAGATAGTCTTCAAGATCACTACCCAGATTGTGCCACTCATTCATTGGCTGGTAGAGGAACCCAGGCCCACCCACTACTCTGGGTTCCAGTCCACAGGCCTCTCTCCAGCAGCCAAGGTCTGTACTATCTCAAACCTTCCTGCCTTTCTCTTGGACTTCTTCCTACCTTTCTTATCCCAGGCTCACATTCTCCACCCTACCTAAACTTCTATCTCCAGATCTGCTAGACAAACCCTTCCTCTTTGGTCCAAATCCCTTTCTCTCCCATATTCCAGGAAGACTGACTGCAGCCCTCGTTCTGCTACCAGCTCCCGGGTTTTATAGAACCCCCTCCTGTTCCTCCACAGGGGCGCTTTCCTTAATTAGGGCTCTCATCGCAGTGTAACTATCCGCCAGCTTGCAGCCTAATAAATTAATCATAGACTCATAGGACTGGAAGGGACTTCAGGAGGTCATCTAGTCCAGTCCCCTGCACTCATGGCACAACAAAGTGTTATCTAGACCATCTCTGACAGGTGTTTGTCTAACCTGTTCTTAAAAAGCTCCCATGATGGAGATTTCACAGTTCCATAGGCAGTTTATTCCAGTGCTTAACTACCCTGACAGTCAGGAAGTTTTTCCTAATGTCCACCTTTGTTGCAATTTAAGCCCATTGCATCTTGTCCTATCCTCAGAAGTTAACGTGAACAACATACCTCTATTCTCCTTGTAACAACCTTTTATGTACTTGAAAACTGTTATCATGTCCCCCCTCAGTCTTCTCTTCTCCAGACTATACAAACCCTTTTTTTTTTAATCTTCCCTCAGAAGTCATGTTTTCTAGACCTTTAATCATTTTTGTTGCTTTTCTATGGACTTTCTCCAATTTGTCCACATCTTTCCTGAAATGTGGTGCCTAGAATTGGACATAATACTCCAGTTGAGGCCTAATCAACAAGGAGTAGAGCAGAAGAATTACTACTTGTGTCTTGCTTACAACACTCCTGCTAATGGAGCCCAGAATGATGTTTGCTTTTTTTGCAACATTGTTAACTCATATTTAGCTTGTGGTCCACTGAGACTCCCAGATCCCTTTCCACAGTACTTTTTCCTAGGCAGTCATTTCTGATTTTCTATGTGCAACTGATTTGTTCCTTCCTAAATTGAGTACTTTACATTTGTCCGTATTGAATTTCATCCTGTCCATTTCTCCAGTTTGTCCAGATCATTTTGAATTTTAATCTTATTCTCCAAAGCACTTGCAACCCCACCCACCTCGCCTACGTTGACCTATTCTAGGCAAGTGTGGGGCAAGCACACCCCCTCATAAGAGCCTAGAATTTAGGACCGTTTACTTTGATCTGCCCCTCTGAAACATTTCCTAGAAAGGTATGTCCACCGATGTACTCCACAAATGGTCTCTTATTAAATGATCTTTCTGTGTTTCCCAAATCCATTCAGGATTCTACTGATTACTTTGGGAAAGCACTTCAGTTTCCATTTTTCTGGTGTCAAACTTCTGTAATTTGAACAGTTAATTTGAATGTGTTTGGACACAGTAATTGTCTCCTCTCTCACCTTCACATCTGAGGCACTCAGCTATTAGTTTTGGGCACCAGCTCCATTATTAGAACCTAGAAAAATGGGCAGACTTCCAGTAAAGCTCTATTTTAAAGGTGCTCTGCTCTTTTTTGTAAACTCTGCTTGCCTGTTAATTGTTCTGGCTGGGAATGTTAATCTCAATCCAATTCTCTGCCTTTAAAGAGCCAGACCTCTTGCCATAATTTATTTGTATTTGATATGCAGTAGAATAGACAGATTAACAGTGATCTGTCAGCCCTTTTGCTTTAAAAGACAGGGAAAACATATACATTTTATGTTTTTTAGGTTCCAGATTGGATCCTACAGGCTCTTTTGTTCCAACGAACACAAAACAAGCCTTGTCTAACATGCTACAGAGGCGTTCTGGCACCATAATGCAACCACCCTCCATACATGCAATTACGTCTCAGCAGCAGCTGCTCCAGATGAAACTCCTGCAGCAGCAGCAGCAACAGCGGCTACTCAGGCAGCAAGCCCAAACAAGACCTTTCCAACAGGTTTGTTCAAACCCCAAAATATGGAGAGGAAGGCCTTTCTTTCAGCTTGTATTATAATTAATTGCATGGAGCCTATGAGCCATCTGAGGTTATTTTGATCTCAGTTTACTGCCACAGAGCAGGTCCATGTACTCTAAGTCCTGTTCCACCAGGGCCATTTATTCTTTAAACTTTATTTGCCAAACCAACCTCTTTGTCTGTTTGTCCTTTTTAATTTTACTGCAAATCTCATGAAATCATTGGCTGGTCCTCTACTGCTTAATGTCCTTTAACTTCCCTGTGCTAATCTGCTTAATGAGTGTATGTAAATGTATGTAAGTAGGATCAGGCCCCGTTTATAAAGACAGCATGTGTAGAATTGAATAAGTTTTGTAAAACACTACAGAAATGAAAATATCATCAGAGATTACAAATCCCTACGGCCCTATTCTGATCTCAGTTACGTGTCGCTTATCTTATAAAACTGAGTGTTGCGTAAAACTTCAACAGGTGATAAAGAAGATCTCATGGACACTATGCCGGCACTGCAATTAAAATTCCACCATTAGCCCATGCCAGCTGACTCTGGCTAAGGGGCAGTTTCCTTGTGGTGTAGACATTCAGGCTTGGGCTAGAGCCTGTGCTCTAGGACCCTCCCACATGTTAGTCATTTTGTTGTGCAAATGTGGTAATTTGCAGTTCAGCTTCTAACATCGTTTATGCCTTTTCTATAACCTTGAGACTGAATTTGAAATAGAAGGCTCTATGAATCTTCATACTAGTATTGTCAATATTACAGTGTACTTTAGGAGAATACAACAGACTTTTTGTTATTCTTGGAGCTACATATAATTTTTAAAAAGCATATAACCTTACACTGTTTCTAAATTCCCTCATGGTGAGAATCTGAAAAAACTTTTCACATTCATGCTGCATGATCCAATATATTGCCAGACTGGGTAAACCAAATTTGCTCTATTTCTGCTGTTTAATGACAATGTTAATTACGTTTAATAATTCCAGAATCTCCTGGGGGAGCCATTCTCTCTCACACATGGGGGAGTGGTTTTTTTCTCTCTTCCTCTCTCCTCCTCCCCCTTCCCCAAAACAACACGGTGTAAAAATTTCTGGTGTTTCACTTACTAACATGTTTCATAGAGAGCAATGAACAAATGTTATACACAAAACCACACTTATATTCTGTGTAAGTATGTGGGAGGTGCACGACCTGAACCTAGTTTCCTGGAGATTGCTGCAGGTCCCTCCTAAAGCTGATGGCTTAATCTAGGGTTTCTCAAACAGGGATCGCCGCTTGTGTAGGGAAAGCCCCTGGTGGGCCAGGCCAATGTGTTTACCTGTCCCGTCTGCAGGTCCAGCTAATCGCGACTCCCACTGGCCACGGATCGCTGCTCCAGGCCAATGGGGGCTGCTGAAAACAGTGGCCACTAAGTCCCTAAGCCTGCTCCACTTCCAGCAGCCCCATTGGCCCGGAGTGGTGATTCGGGGCCAGTGGGAGCCACAATCGGCCGGACCTGCGGACGGGGCAGGTAAACATACCGGTCTGGCCCACCAGGGCCTTTCCCTACACAAGTGGCGACCCTTGTCTGAGAAACCTTGGCTTAATCAGAGCTAAAGAACAGTATTTAAAAATAAAATTGGCTTCCAGATCCCTGTTACGAAAAATTCATATATAAAACTTGCGTGATTTGTTGTCCTGCTCTTTCACATCGAGCCCTTACTGCTGATTGTATTTTAAAATGTTTCAAAATCTGCTTCTTGAACATTCTTGGAACTAAAACTTCATCTTTCCTGTAAGTAAATCCTTGGCACCAACAAATATACAGTTGAGTCTCAAGCCATGCTTTTTTTTAATTGACTCCTAGGGAGTAGTACTTTTTTCTAGGAAATATGTTCTTGCCAATCTGCCTTTGTAAAATGGTACGTTTGTCATTCGTGCAAGGCACTGGGGATGTGTTCGTCATTGGCCCAGAATAATGGATGAACAGCAGCTCCTGATGTACAATATACACAATACGTACATAAATAAAAAGCAAATAAAATAAGCCAACTCAACACTGAAGTCCTAAGAAAGTCGATGGGTAAATTCTATTGTTTTCCCAGCATAAGTTGCAATTCCATCACCAATTTATTGATGGTGGTAATATATTGGATCCATTTGTGAGGAAAATTTGCTGAAGAATTTTGTTTCCCTAAGAATAAGGACTTCTCTCATCTGATTATTCATATGTTGCGGGTGGGGAGGACAGACTCCACTGTGGTAGATTCCTTGCAAAACTAGGTCAGCAAGTTGTTTAGTTTGCTGAAACAATTAAATACATCAAATCTCCATTTCTCAGGAATGTGTTACACTTTTCTCTATAAGTGAATGTAACGCTTATGAAAAGTGCTGACTGGACAGACCTGCAGACACCTGTCTTCTGTTTATCCATAGAGCAGGTGCAACCCTGTTAGCAGAGCTGCAAGCTCCCCCAACCCCCAATAGATCACCACATTATATAACCTGTCAATCTGACTTATCTATCTAGGCTCAGTGTTTATATACAAGATATTGATAGACAATTACTGCCCACTGTGTGAACCAAATATAGAAGGACCAACATTTCACAGAGCTTCATTTTGTTGAATTTTATAAAGAGTGTACGCTGTCAAACATAAACTACTTGTCTTCACTTTTAAGGTCCTTTTGGCTTATCCCCATGCTATATATCATCTCATATGCTATCATGATGTCGACTTCTGCCTCCACTCTGCCGAAGATGCCTGTCTTGATTGCCCATTTGTCAAATTTTCCAGCAAGTGCCTACCTGCTTTGTCCTATGCTGCATGAAAGGAGCTCTCTGTAAATATCCATAAAACTATTTCATTGTCCTCCTTCAAATCCCTTCTTAAAGCTCTCCTCTGCTATGATGCCTACAAAAACCTCAACAATGATTAGAAAGCTGGTATGCTGAGACAGCTGCTTAGCACACTGTTCATAATCATCTCGTTACCTTGTGCTTTCCCCATATGTCTGTTGTCTCTTCATTAGACTGAAACCTCTGTACAGCAGGGACTGTCTTTTTGTTATGTGCTTATAGGGTGACTAGCACAGTGGGGTCAGTATCGCTCTTTTAGGGTCCTGAAGTGGTACTGCAACACAAATAGTAAATGATGATGATACATAGCACTATTGGCAAGCGCCGCCTTGGTGTTTGACAGCCAAAGAGAGAGAAACTCCATTCCTTCACTTCCCATGCACTCCTCTGTACTCAGATGGAAAGAGGAGAAATTCCTGCACTGTTGTGGTTTCTTCCTTGAGGATTTTTATCCTCATGTCTGTTTCCCTCAGCATGAGGCAAGTTACTAGCATTTAGAACTCAGTTCATGCTGTACAGATGCTGTTGATTTTGTTGACACACATACCCATAACCAAATACTACTGGGGCAAAGTGCTAGTCTTCTGTAGGGCCAGGAAATTCCCTTCCTTCTGTTCGGCATTGAAGGGGGGTTGACTTCAGGAAACTGTATGAGTCTCAGGATCCAAACAGATATTAGGACACCCACAAGATATTGGGGTTTTGTGTGGGCTTAGACATGGGGAACTTGCCATATTATAAAATTGTATTGTGTTTGACACAATGCTGATTGTGAGTTAGTGATCAGAGTAGAACAAATGAACTCAGATACTACTGTGAGGGGTGGCAGTACAAAACCCATAAATAAGATTGAAACTGTGACAGCCAACCTGATTAAACCCCAATAGACTTGTACTGCAGACAAATCCAAGGAGGACTTGGGAGAATTTGCAGCTGTGTAGGAGATACTGCTATTCTGAACAGCAGGAACTCCTGGGCAGCTTTCCACTTGAAATCCACCCACATCCCAGGGAAGCTACAGAGAGCAGCTGTTCCTTGGTTTCTTCCCACTCGTGGTCCTAATCCCACAGACACTATGGTCTGTCACTAAATTTGGAGGGCTCATCAGGGCAACAGACAAAAATATAACTCTGAACAGCAGAGAATAATATGGGGGTTTCAGATATTTTATTATTATTATTTATTACTGTAGCACGTAGAGACCAGGTCTCCACTGTACTAAGCACAGTGCAAATATATAACAGTGCCTACCCCCAAGACCTTTTACTGAATACTATTTTCTTTTTATCAAAGAATTAAGAAGTTAACAAAGGTTTAGAAGAACATGTCAGTCAATAAAATATAAAAAGGAAAAAAAAACCTTCAATTGTTTTGCTTAGTTTTAGTTGCAGTTTTAAAGATAATACAAATTAGAAACCAAATAAGACTAAAAAAAAATTCCCACTAATAAGAAATAAGATCTCAAATTATATTAAAATTAGCTGTAATAATCAACCATATATTGTGACCCAACATTTCCTATTTCATAGAAAGTAACCCAGCTACAAGATTTCCAATATTAAGCAACATTATTAAGGGCCCAACTCAGTACTACTTACTTAAAGGTCCTATTGACTTCATATTCAGATGATAGAGTATAGAGATTTCAGCAAATGTCTGCCTGAATAAGTAGTGTTACATATATTGTGCTTAAGTGAATAAAATCTGAGTTGTAATGCAGAAGCCTAAACTAAACTCCTAATTGTTTTATCCTCTCATTTAAGAACACCCCTAACCGTTATAGTTACGCTGACAAAAAAACCTGTTAGATGCAGCTTATACCAGCAAAAGAGTAATAAATTTAATTTAATTTGGTAATGAATCAGTTTAAGATATCAATGTACACCAGATTTATATCAATTGAAGAGTAGCCAGATAGTGAATCCAATGCAAAACACCTAAATTAGTTTTTAAACCTTTTTGTTAAACCTGTGCAGTTTTATGAATAGACAAGGCTTTCACAACATGCAAGAGGGCTTGATACAAACGTTTGGGTTGGCCACTGCCAAGGTTGTGTATATAATGCCCGGGCTCAGAAGGCACTCTTTGTGGTTTAATCTGTTTCCTGGGACTTTTATCTGTGATTAAATGGCCTACTGACAGCATCTGTAGCCGTCTACTCTAAACATATTGCCAAAATATTCCCCTCATTGCTAACACCATGTGACCTGCTTCTGTAGTGGTGGTGTAGAGATGGCTCCTCTGGCTGCTTGCATTTTTACCACCACATAGTTTAGATCTGCTCTGAGTCTTACCTACACTAAGGTTTAATGCACTAGTGGAGTTGCACAGGTATTAGCACTATGGGGAAAATTTTGGCAAAATAATTTGAGTGTAGATAAGCGCTTTAAAAGTATTAATTGCTTTCACAGGCTTCCAAAGCGCACGTTGTAGTGCAACCAGTAATTCTTGTGAATGCTTTGCAGCCTTTTCCTCCATAGTTCAAATACAGTAGTGGGACTGAAAAATTTGCCAGTTTTACCTGAGTGAAAAAGACAAGGTCACCTCACCATTTGCAATATTTATTTTTATTTCCCTGGGCTTAGTATAGGAAATACTTTGAAAACTGGAAGGGAGGGAAGAAAAGACCAAAAAATAAAAAATGTTAGCAGCTGCAAATCTTATCTTTATTTAAGGCATTCGGTAAGTTTTGGGCACCACCATCATGAGCTATATTTTTTTAAGATGTGGTGAAGCAAAGAGAGTTTCTTAAATATTTCTTTTTCTGTATGTTGCTGCCATCTGGAAAATTGGAGATGTTACTCATTGACATAGGTAGCATGGTGTATTTCACAGAACATCCATAGTATGCAATTCTATAGGACCCCCTAGATTCTTGTATATAAATCCAGAAGGAACCAACACTTTTGAGCTGGTAGGACTGTAAATGCCATTCTGTTAAAAGCTTTTAGCTATAAAGTAAATACCAGTCTCTATTAAAAACTATTTGCTCCACTGATTTCAAATATTACGAATAAAAGGCTATTGTGAATTACAAGGAATCCTATAATAGTTTATAGACTGTTTAGAATTCCTGTACAGAAATCTTATAACACTGCTATGCTTTATTAGCACCATAAAACACCTGTAAGCAATTTTTAGTATTCCTGAAGAACAATTTTTGACAGAAAATGCAAACAGGCAGTATAAAGATTTTTGTTTAGTTAGGGAAAAATAGTATGTGATTTATTTTTTTTCTATTAATTTTTTTGAGTACAATAAAGAAAGAAAGAGATTAATATGTAACAGTTGCATTAGACATTTGGAAGTCCCTTTTTTGTGTTATTTTGGTGAATGAATTTACTAAGTTGTAATAAGGTGATTGCTATGATTTAAATGACAGAGTAAAATTAGATATTTTTATTACAATAAAATAGTATGTTTCTTGGCTGTTTGTTTTCTGCAATGTATAACCTAGATCATTTTAAAATAAGATACATTAAGACATAAATGAGTCACATTTTGACCAAAGTAATGTTAGTATAATGCCAAAGGTAATACCATTGACTTCAATACAGCTGCTTTGCACTTATATGGGTGTAGTTGTATCAGAGTTGTACCCTAGAGTAACAGTGGAATCTGGCACCATTATTTATTAAAGACAAACAATTGCTGATGGAAAAAACATATATTTTCCTATTTGTGATTAAGAATGTATACATCCGCTTTCATGTACAAAATGTCTGTGGTGTTGACACTAGACTTTCAGTTGATTTTAATGGTAAGTTTAAAGATTCAGTGAGAGAAACCATGAATTACAAATGCTTGGAGTAGGTGTCCAGCCTGTGTTGCACAATGAGAATCTAAGTGCAGTTAGGTATCTTGTGTTAAGAGGATCAGAAGATAACCAGCCAGTCAGCCAGTTTTTAGATGAATAAATATAGCCCTTGTGTGTGTTAATCTAGCTAGGGGACTAGGAAGTTGTGGTTGAAATCTAAATTCCCTGTAGATTTATCTGCTACAAAACAAACTCTTTGTGATGCCCTGATATCAGTATTCTGACAGTCTGTAAGATCACCTTAACCGTATTTTTCTGTTCCCAGGAGACGTGATATTTCTGTGTCAGCTATGGCTAGAAATGAATCACTTGCTGATGACTTAGGTCTTGTCTAAATTACAAGCTGGATCAGCGGGTAGCAATCGATCCAGCGGGAGGTTGATTTATCATGTCTAGTCTAGATGCGATAAATGGACCGCCGAGTGCTCTCCCATTGACTCCGGTACTCCACCAGGGCGAGAGGCACAGGCGGAGTCGACGGGAGAGCCTACCATAGTGAAGACACCGCAGTAAGTAGGTCTAAGTACGTTGACTTCAGCTATGTTATCCATGTAGCTGAAGTTGCATAACTTAAATCGATACACCCCTCCCCCCCAGCGTAGCTCAGACCTTAGTGGTTATGTTCCTCCTAGTCATAGGACATCAAATATTTGTTTTTATTTGATCTGCATGATAATACAAAACATATTGCGGAAAACAGTCCACAGGCTCTTCTTAAAATGGCAAAAAGATTAAAAATAAAAGGGTGTAAACATATCTGATACTAATCCTTCTACAGATAATACATTTGGTAAGTGGATTGTGTTACTGCTAATGGTGGATGTATAGTGAAGTGATAATTATTTTAAGACAATAATGAAAGAATGTCACTCGTCTTTTCTCATCTATGCAATAGCCATGTTATAAAATATCATATAAATTGAAGTCATTTATGTATAATAATAGTGTTTGGGTTAAAGGAACAACTTTGCTAATGAACTAAAGCTAATATTTGTTCTCTGTGTTATTTGCCATTTTCTCGCCTGTTCTTTTCCTTTAGGATGTCTGTAACACTGCTGTAGTTCTTCAAGAAGGCTTTGACAACATAATGGTAACCACACTGCTGTCTTCAGCTTTTTTTTTCTTTTGCACAAACATGCGTTTCTTTCAGCGCACAAGCTGCACAATTTGCTGTAGATGAGAATGATATGCTTTGAGCTCCCCTGTTGCTCAGATAGAGTATGTGCATGTGTGTAACTAGGGTGACCAGACTGCAAGAGTAAAAATATTGGAACACATGGTGGGGGGTAGAGGCAGCCACAGGCTCATAGCCCCCACCAGAACCATGGGGGAGGGAGGTGCACAGCCCTAGGAAGCTGCCATGGGAGGCGCATGGCATGGTTCCTGCCGCCCCTGCAAGCCTCAGGGACACATGGTCCCAGCTCCAGCCACAAACCGCAGGTTGGGGACGCATAGTCCCAGCTCCAGCCCATGCCACAGATCGGGGGGCACGTGGCCCTGGCTCCAACCACTGCCGAATGCTGCGGGTTGGAGGTGCATGGCCCCGGCTCCAGCCCCCGTGGGAACTGCGTGTCAGGGATGCACAAGCGTGGCACTGACCGCATGCTACGGGTCTGGGACGCACAGCCCAGGCTCCAGCCCCTGCTGCAACAGGAGGAGTCTCAGGGCTGGGGCAGTGAGTTGGGGTGTGGGGTTTGGGGTGCTGACTCTGGGAAGGCGTTTAGGTGCAGGAGGGGGCTCAGGGCTGGGGCAGTGAGTTGGAGTGCAGGGGGCGGTATGTGTGGATTCTGGGTGGTTCTTACCTCAGGTGGCTCCCTGGAAGTGGCAACATTTCCCTCTGGGTCCTAGGCGGAGGCACAGCTAGATTGCCCTGCATACTGCCTCACGGGCAGCTGCCACGTCCACAGCTCCCATTGGCCACGGTTCCCAGCCAATGGGAGCTGCAGAGCCAGCTCTCATGGCAGGGGCAGCACTCGGAGTCCCCCTGGATGTCCCTGCACCTAGGACCCAGAGGTAGATATCGCCACTTCTGGGGAGCTGTGCATAGCCAGCCAGGTAGGGAGCCTGCCAACCCTGCATCAACCGGAGGCCTGGCAACCCTACAATATTGGGACAAATGGTGTCCTGATCATACATCGGTCGGGACATGGGATCGAGAGTTCAATATTGGGACAATCCTGATTTTATCGGGACGTCTGGTCACCCGATGTGTAGATTACATATACACATGCACACATGGAGTGTTCCTTCATGACAAATGTTTCCAATAACTTTATCATTATTTTCCTGTTTTAAATATTTCATATTTTTTGTTCTAAAAGGTTAAAAGAGAGATGTTTCTGATGCCACATGCATCCAAGCATGACCCATATCTTCATGTACTGCCCATATCTTCACGCTGATTGCTGGTTTTGTTCCAGTTTTTACCTTCCAACTCCTCCCTGCTTTAAGCTCCTATTATGCCAGTTTTAATCATTTAATAAAATGAGACTTATGGGATTCTGCAACAGTGTTCCCAGTACTGCTACATGGACTGACTGACAGAGGAGCTGTAAATCTAATGTGGGCAACATGCTTTTCAGCACCCTATTTCATGCCATCAGAAATTCCAGAGAAGCACTTAATTCCATTCCATAAGTGGATAGTAGTTCTGCCATTTCATCAATGGAAGCAGAGTTCTCTCTTGTCCCTCTGTACTTGGAGCCCCCCAAAATGCTTGTGGTTTTGGATCTCATTCATGGACTGTGCAGTGCAGTGCTGTCATATTACTGAGCCACCTCAGAAAGCAAGTTTTATAATAAATATTTTTAGATTTTGCATCAAGTAAAAAAATCAGTATGGTATGTTGACATAGGAGTGCTAAATACTGAAACATAAACCCTTATCCCTGTTTCAGAAGTTAGAAAATAAATGATGTTTCATTATAAATATGCTACACACTATATTTAACATTTTTGTATTAGTACTGAGTTTTTATCAGAAATTGGAGAAAATCATACATTTTCTAGCTAACCTTTTATGAAAGGATATTTTGTCTCTGGGGTGTCTATTATCCAAGGGGCAGGCTTCAATAGGGCATAGCTCCCATTTAGGCACCAAGATAAATGGCCAAGTTTTCAAAAAAAATCTCAGCATGTTACGTGGTCTATTAAAGCTGAGGCCTTTTAAAAATCTGCCTACAAGTGTCACAGGGGGGACCTTTTGAGTGCTGAGCACCTTTGATAATCTAACATTTAACATTTGGAAAATCTGACCTAAATGGCTTGTGAATTGACATGTTGTCAGCAGACAAGGGGTAAAATCCTTGCCCTGTTGAAGCCAATAAGAATGGTGCCATTGATTTCAATGGGGCCAGGAATATTTTTTTTTAATTTAATAAAATTAATTGATTAAAAAATTAATCTGTTGCTGTGGCTTGGTGAGGTTCACATTCTAAAAGCTGTGTTGATGGCTTGTAAGGCATCATTGATCAGGAAAGTTAAATTTCAAAGTTGGTTGCATGCCTTACTTCCTGTCCCGGGGAGCACCGTCTATGTTGGTAAAGCATTAGTTGACAGAGAGACAAACTAAATCAATCTTTGTAAAAATATCTGCTGGATGCTGTGATTTTAATATTTTATATATTTGCAATACATATTTTTGTTTACTAGAGACTTGGCAGCGAAGGGATATAGTTTGGCATCTGTGCAGTTAATAAAACAAGCTTAGATTTATTGTGGACGTACAGTGGAGTCTTTCATTTTGTACAAATATATCAAACCATGATATTTACAGTCTAAATAAGTGTTAGTGTTTTGCTCGCTGTTTCCAAACACAGGTGTTGTTGCCAACCTGGCTGAGGTAACTCAGGCTGCTTAAATTGTCTGTGTCATTTCTGTTGCCTTACTGTAAAAGATAACTTATGACCACACAACTTACCAGACGGTGTATTCAGTTCAGTTCCAGTGAGCTTTGCTGCATTTTATTTTATACATGATCAGATCATAAGATAATGTTGTTACTACTATAAGCTTGCATCCGCTCTCAGAAATGCTCATTTTTGTTACATGGATGCACGATTCCATTTCTCACCAATTAACTTGCATGCTAGTTTACTCCTGACTAAACGATGCCTGTTCTGATAAGCCTTTAGAATTTATCAAAAACAATCACAGAATTCTTGCTCACAGCACTGGAATGTTCTCTGTGGTTGCCTGCTGCTCTGGATAAAGTTGATTTGTATCCTGCCTAGCTAATAGCTTTTTGGTTTAAAGTTCAATTTTGCCTAGACTGATAGCTCTTGTCTGACTTAATGCCTTATTGCTCATGTAGTACCTCTTAGTCTGTTGTCATATGCTCTGCTTTGTAACTCATAAAACTTAGCCTGCTGGGCTTCAGATTGTTGTACCTTTTAACTGTTGAGAAAAGCCTGCATATGAATTTTGTGAACAAGAGTAATTAAATTTGGGGGGTGCTGCCTACAACTTGGTTCTGTCTGTGAAATCATGCATCTAGTCAGCATTTTCTTCAGGAATTAGGACTCAATCCAACTCCTATTGAAGTTCATGGAAGTGTTTCCAGTGATTTCAGTGGGAGTTGAATGGGGCCATTATTAAATGAGGACTTGTATCAGTGGACAAAATTCCATTCTCCATTGACTTCATTGCCAGTTGGACATATTTATCAGTAGAAGAACCAGAAGCAATGATGTCAAAGGGCTGACACATTCCACTGAACCCCTAGAAAAGAATGTGGGCATCTGGATTCAGGCCTTGAGACCTTTCTGCTAGTCTTTTACCAGGTTACAGTACAACCAACCCCAGGTTTTCAGGAGGTTGGGCTTTGTCTGGCTCTCCAGCCAAACTCAGTTACCTCTTCTCAGGGTGATGTCTCTGTGACGGGGTTCCCTGGACTGTGGGACTGCTGAGCCCTCTGTACCACCAGCCTGGGGTATTTCTTTCACGTTGTGATACTATTGTTAAGCCACAAACCTCTGGCAGGAGCTGCACTTACACAGACATCCACAGGCAGGGTTACACGCAACTGAGTTACATGAATGCTTTACCAGTCACTCGTGAACCAACAATAGAGAGCCCTCAGCCAATTCCCATGCCACTCCTCAGCCTTGTCTCTCAGAACTGTACCGTCTTTCCCTGGTCAGAAGTCTGACCAGCATAAGTTCATTACCCAGTCTGCACTTTCCTTGGTGTGGAGAGGACACACAGTAGCCTTTGTAAACTGAGCTGAGATTTCCCAAGCACTTCAACCAAAACACACTGTTTTAGCTAAAATTAAAACAGATTTATTAAGTATTTGCAAGTAGCAAGCGTAGAGATAAAAGTTGGTTACTTAAGAAACAAAAATAAGTTTGCAGTCTCAGTTCTACAAACTAGACAGGATTTGAATCAAACAATGCCTTACTCTGGGAGCTGGGGTAAAACCACCCTTTCCAGTTCAAAGTCTGTCTTCCAGACGTTTCTTCCAGGTGTTGAGTTGGAGGAGGGGAGAGAGAGGTCAAGTGATGATGTCACTTCTTTTCTTTTATAGTTTATTCCAGCTTGCTGGAAAGATCCATGCTTGTGACGTGGGGATCCACCTCTTTTGGTCAAGCAGTGTTTATATGCTCTCTCTGAGAAGTCTTCTGGGATGGCTGTTGGGAGAATGAATTCCTTTTAATCGGACATCAGCACATCTGGCTACTCCATTTGCCGAGTCTGAAAGGCTGGTTGTGAGTGTTCCCAATCTCACAACATATTTCAGTAACACAAACATAGCAAAACTTCCTAACTTTACATATAATGACAGCACATACAATCCAACAGGATATTAATGTTCAGCAGATCAACACTTTTAAAATGATACCTTACAAGGCATACTTTGTACAAAACATATCATAATTATATGTCAGTGGTGAATATTGGGGGCACCAGGGAGCTGCTTTGAGGTATAGAATGTCAGTCTCTCTGTGGGGAGTCCACTCAGACCGCACTGATCTCTTTATGCCCCAAGTCTATTTTCCTGACAATTTTGTGGCAGTGTCCAAATAATAGTTAAACTTAGGCCTGTTTGTTTGTTTGTTTGTTTGTTTGTATATATTTACTACCATATTTCAATAGTTTGTGTAGCTTCCAACAATGTGACTATGAACAGGATATGAGTGAGTGATAAAGAAAAATTCCTGTTGCTCTTGAGGCTGTATCTGCAAGTGGCATTACTCTTTGTCTCACTTACGGCACACGTGGCAACGTTGTTATTGACCGTGCATTATTGTCCAGGTGACTTTGAATGACATTGCCAGTGTTTTGCTTGTATGTGGTGATAACGCATCTGATGGTTTGTTTTTGTTGGTTGGTTGTTTTTTTGTTGGGGAAAGTGAAGCTCAGTGCAAAGTCTGAATGAAAAGCTTTGAACCTTGAAGCTCCTGTAATTTCAGTTATGTCTGCAAATGTTTGGTGGCTTGAGTCCTTGGGCCCAGATTTTTGGTATTTAGGTGTTGCAGCCTTCAGTGTTGCAACCCTAATTGATTTAGGAGCCTAAATCTCATTTTCAAAGGTGATTTAGGTACTGAGGAACTTAAATTTTAGCTACTGTCAATGGGATTTAGGCTCCTAAATGGCACTTAGACTCCATAATCACTTAAGGGTTGCAATGCTGAGCACAGCAACACCTAAATACTCTAAAAATCTGGGCTGTGGTGACTAGAACAATTGTCCAATTAATTTGTTTGAGGCTTCAGAATTTCAGAAAAAATGTTTCATTATACTTCTCTCAGTTTTTCACTTGCAAATTGGTGACCTGCATGATCTCGAATTTGTGCCCAACATTAATATTTTGTTCATCATTCTTCCCTTCAGAACCAGTATACGAGTGGCAATTTAAATCTTTTAGTGTTTTGTTATTTGTCAGGGACATCCCCACTAACATGTTCACTTTTGAAAATTAAATTGTAATGAACTCTGCTATTGCACCACTGACCTCACTTGCTTGGGGTGCATTTAGTTTGTATGGAGTCTAACTGGCTGTGTCACAATTCATATACTTACATATAGCAGACAATTTAAAATAATCAAATGGGAGTCTTGATGAGCAAAAGTGCTGCATGTGTTTTCAGGCTAAACTGGAAATGGTTGCATTGCTGTCTGCCTATTCAATAAGTATTTATATTTCACCATAATATCTGAGCACCTTATGATAATCATAGCCTTTATTTTCATTGTTTGCGCTTTCTGTTATGGGGGGTAGTTCTTACAATAATTGATCATAATGGCTTCAGAAAGTAATTTTTTGCATATTAAAGCAAGTGATTTTCAGTGTATTGATGCGTCTCCTGCATAATGAAGTGCACTGCCCTCAAGAATTTATTACTTTTTTAAAACAGAAGGACCAGTTGTATTCTAGACCTTATGTTTAAGTTATAGCGTCTCTACTGACTTGGTAATTGTTTTTTTTTTTCACTGCATTGCTATGCTTACAGTAGTGTTTCTGAGCTGAACAAAAGAACCTTTCTTACCACCAACTCCTCCCCCAGACAGATGTAGATGCACATATTGCTCAGTGGTCAGTTCAGTGTCAGAAAACAGAATTTTCTTGAAGGAAAAAGGTTGGAAACTGGTTAATTCTGTTCATAAAATAAGCGTAAGACTTAACTGCATGAGATGTTTGAGTCAATGGACCGAAACAGAGACTTTTATTTAGAATAAGCAGATTTTATTTGATGTGTACTTTGTCTTTCAGGGCCAGCCAATAGATCAGGCCGCTATTTTCACTCAGCAAGTACGTCCTTCTTCCCAGCTTCCACAGTTCCCAGGGTTACAGCAGACACAGGTACTGAGCTACTCCTATGGAACATTTGTTACAGGCTGTAAGGTATACTCATGAAATTAACCTCAGTGCAGAGAGTCCAAGCAGTGCCCTACATCCCATTTAAGACCTGTATTAAAGGCTTAATTGGGACTTAAGTAGTGAGTCTTCGAATTTCACCTTGAATGAAAAGTTATTGACAGTTCTCTAGTTCCTGCATAGTTTAATCAAACAAATCTTTTTGGCAGGCTTCTAGTCTTTTCCCAATGATCTGCCTGTAAAGTCCATGTGTACCGCAGTATTGGGTCTGAAATCCAACCTGGTTAGAGTGAGGTTGGGATCACTGACTTTGCTACCCTCATTGTGTCCTCACGACGCTATTGATACCAAAAAGAAGTGGTGGTGCTGAAGACCCCAGGCACCACTCCTGATTAAACACTGAATAACTAGGCAAGATGTAAACTAAAAATGGAAATGAATGTGTTCACACTGCAGCTGAGTGGGCCTATTAGAAAAAGAGAAAAACACTATTAGAATATAAGGGTAATTGCTGTTTGGTATAATTACACAGCAGAATGTTTTACTGAGGGCTCCATTGTCCAGATTTTGCTTTTTAATAAAGGTTACTTTTTTTTCTTTAATGGCATAAGGAGATGAACATGTGGCCTTTGTTAAATTGTACCATGGGCTGTTTTCCATGCAGACTGTGCCTCATGGATACACAATGTACAGTACTCAGATGCCTTTGCAACAACAGCAGGCTGGTGGTGTAGTGCTTTCACCCAGCTACAACCCCAGAACGTATCCAGCAACTCATTCCAATCCAGCTCTAATGGAAAGACTAAGACAGATGCAACAACAGCCAAGTGGGTACATTCAACAGCAGGCTGCTGCTTATATTCAGCCTTTAACAGGCACTCAGCGGTAAGGCTTTACATGTTCTTCTGGTTTATTATATCTCAGGGACTTTGCAGTCTTGATATATAGCTCTAATACTTGATTTAAAATGATGTCCATTAATCAGAGTGAGGTTAATGACGAGTCTTGCAGCTGTTACGTTTGTTCTCCCTCCCACTTCCCGCCCACTGTTTGTTACAGTCACTTGTTGTTGCTTGTTTGCAATTACAGTAGAACCTCAGAGTTATGAACACCTTGGGAATGGAGGTTGTCCATAACTCTGAACAAGACGTTACTGACTTCGGCCTCTGGGGTGGAGGGGTTGGAGCTGCATCCGCAGGGTATGGGAGGGGATGGACAGAGCTCTAGGTAGGGGTAGGTCAGGGCTTCTGACCCTCGGGAGCGCCAGGGCTCAGGGCTTTAGATCTAGGGGGACCTCTGGGGCTCAGGGCTTCAGCCCTTCAGTTCCATTCCCGGCTTCTGCCCTTGGGGGGAACTGTGGCTTGGGGCTTCCCACACTTTTGCTTCCAGTTTCAGCTGGGTGGGGGGTGCCGGGGCTTTAGCTACTGGGGAGTTCTGGGGCTGAAACCAGCGCTCCCCTCGTAGCTAAAGCCCCAAGCCCCGTCACCCCCCACGGGGCTGAAGGTGGGAACGGAGCCACAGAACTGAAGCCCCGGTGCCCCGGAGGGTCTGAAGCCTTGACCCCATCCCCTGCCCAGAGCCCTGACCCACCTCACTCTGCAGCTGCAGCCCTAACCCCACCCCGGATAAAACCCTGAGCCTCATGGCTAGGGCCCTGAGGCAGTAAAGTATTTGCCGTGTGTGTGTGTGTGTCTCTGCTGCTGCCTGATTACTTCCAGTTCCAGAGGGTGTCCATTTGGTCAAGAACTCCGTAACTGGTGTTTGTATCTTTTGAGGTTCTACCGTAGATTGTAAATTGTTTGGGCACAGACTGGGTCATCCTCTGTATTGGTGCAGCATCTGCACAATGGAGCCCTTCTGTATCTAAGTGCATTTTGGATCCATAATACACAGAGAACTTGCCAAGATAACACAATACCATAATTTGGTTTACATGCATAAATCCTGCAGGATCCATAAGGAAATAAATGCTGGAAAGTCTAGGAAACACAAGATCTGCTCATTCATTGAACTAGCGAAGGGCAATTTTACTTTGCTTATGTTTGAATGCACTAGATCATCACTAGTTTGAAAGTTCAGCTCAGATGTAGTGGCATTTATGTTCTGTCTAGGAGAGACTGTCAGAGGAGTAGCATTAAAGGGAAGAAGGAAAAATCAAGAGGGGGGAATGGAACAGAAAACAGGCAGAGTGGATGGAAATTAAATCAATGAGAGCTGGGGAAAGAGGGAAATTCTAATGAAAATATAGGCTGGGATTTTCAAAAGTTGCCATGTGTTGGCCTAACTCTGCTCCTATTGAAGTCCCATGAGAGTTTTACCATCAGCTTCAATAAGAGCAGTGTTAGACCAATGCCAAGTGCTTCTGAAAATCCCACTGGCACAGTACATACCAGCCAGTCACTTGTGCCAGCCTAGTTTTTGAGTGCTTTTCTGTCCCTAATATGGAGCATGTTTTACTCTTCAACTAGAAATGCACATTTTTATCCAAATGTTCCTTGAAAAAACAGGTTAAATTACAGGTGTGAAAGTTTCACAAACTCAAAATTGTTTTGAAAACAAAAAGTTTTCAAGATTTGAAAAATCTCAGACTCTACAAATGTATCTGTCCCTAATTGTAATGGGATAGATATAATTCAAAAGCCTGTTTTTAAAAGGACACTTTAAAAGACTTCCCACGCTTTGTTGAAAGCATCTCTGAGGTCACGTTAACTGGAGGGACTTGAGGATAGAATAGTTGTTGGCTTTCTTTTGCTGCAGATGTTATGTTTCAAAGTCAGCATGAAGCACGTTGATTCCATTTCTTAGTTATATAAGTCATCACAGGCAAAATGACTAATCTGAACCAAAGTTTTAGAGACTAACACATGTCCAATACCTGATTTTAATCTTGTATAATATGCTGATTTGGGTATTGTAGAGCATTCTCAAACTCTAAGAATGAAGCTTCATGTTTGACCTAGGACTATAAAATATTTCTAAAATATGCTTAATAACTTATGACCTGATGCAGCTCCCAGTGAAGTCAATGGCAGTTTTCCTGTTAATGAGGTAGAATGGGTTAATGGATAAGGCACTGAACTGGGCACCAGGATTCCTGGATTCTGCCACTAACCTGTTGCGTGACCTTGGGCAAACTGTTTCCCCTTCCTTTCCTCTGTTTCCTCTTGCACACTTTGGTTTGTATTTTTAGACTGTAAAGACTTTGGGGGCAGGGACTGTCTCATTAGGTGCTTGTACAGATATTGCAATGCCATGCAGTATCTTTGAGAACCACTGTATTAAATTTATGAATGATGTATGTAGGTTTGTCTCCTACTCCTTGGGAAGGGTTACCACAGCTCCGAAAGGAACTAAAAACAGTAGGGGGAGACTACCCCTGGGACTGTAAACAACTTTGGAGGCGCACTAGCTCCTTGGATTTGCATATGCTGGTTCAGGCTGGGTTTGTCACTGACTAAGCAACAAAGAGAAAATGTTGGGTATTTAAAGTGTGAGTTTAAACCGACTGAGGGCCTTCTTTCCGAGTGGGCAAACAGACAGGATTTTTGAAGGATAGGAAGGAGTTCTGGCCTACCATGCCCCCTCATGTGGAAGACGGGCGAATTCTGGTATGCTTAGTAAGTCTTTGGGAAGTTTTATTGTTTTTTTGTGTTTTCTCTGTGATGCTTAGCCCTGAGAATAAATATATTCTGCTGGGAAAGAGCTGTGTTGTAGCATATAACTGTTGCATATGCTGGTCATTCTCCGAGACAAGAAAGCACAGCATGAGCACTGGCCATTAGGCAGACGGGCCTGCTGGGGATATCACACTGTATAGCAGGGAGCTGTATAGCCTTAAACCCTGGTCAGAAGGGAGTGGAACGTGGGCCCCTTCCCAAAGACAGATCATGGCTGGAGGCCTGAGACTTGACTGGGTACTCCGGTGGGGGGGTGGGGGGGAGGGGCGGTTAGGTGAGGGGAGTACAGGGGCAGTTATCCTGAAAGTGTGACACCTAGCCCAAAGGTGTTCCTGTAAAAATGATGATGATGATAATAATAATAATAACTTCAGTGGGTCTTGCATAGGTCCACAGGATTCAATAAAAAAGGCTTGTTGCTGGTTTACATAAACTTTGCATTCATGAACTTTTCTATTTTTCAGTAGGTGAATTGGTTGCTTAGAAAAACTAAGTAGCTATCAGTCCTGGCTAAAGACACTATTTTAAATGTATTGTAAAAACAAATATATAGATATTAAAATTTTGTAATTTTAATTTTACCTTAAAACTTAATTTGTATCATGACATGATCTCAGAATCAGTATCCCTTCTGTTTCCAGTGGTGAGAAGGCTAGCCGCATTTCAGGTTCCAGCCTCGTGCCCATCACCCAGACACTCCAGAGACCTCTCCAGCAGGGTGGGCATTCTGAGGACTTGATATATTTCAAATCATGCAAAAAAATATGCAGGAAAAAATGTAACCGCTGCTTCCCCCAGCTTAATAAAAAATAAAAAGTTTAAGGCCGTTTTTATGCACACCAATGGAACAATAAAAGGCATTTTCTAAATCTGTTTCTGCTGGGATTTTCAAAACAGCCTAGGAGTGTTAGGCCCCCAGATTCCATTAAAATTCATTGAGATTTGGCTCTTCAGTTCCCTTTGGCTCCTTTGAAAATCCTAGCCTGATTGGAGTGGTGCCAAGAGGCCCTGATTAGGATTGGGTCTGTGCTTGATGCTGTACAAGTAGAATTTGAACAGTCATAGCCCTGAAGTGCTCTCAGTCCGTTCTGCTTCACAGTTCACCTTAAATGTCCTCAGCATTGTTAAAAATTATAATCCTGGCCCTTGCATTGTAGAGTAACTGATTTTTATCCAAATATCCATTTTTTCATCTCAGCAACAGCATCAAGCTTGTGTCCAACTTTTTCTTCTGTTGGGAAGAGATAATTTCCATCTTCTGATGACTGAATGGTGGGTGGGCTGCTAACAACAAAGCATTAATCATCTTGGGTTTGTTACAAAAATGGCCAAGCCTTGGCCATGTTCCAAAACTAACTATCCTGTTAGGGAAATGAATTGTCTCCCTCAATGTCCAACCAATGAGATATCTCCTAATCTGGGTGTATTTACAATTTTTACTGTAATGTTAGTGTGTCCTTACCTCACCTGCTTCTCATTACTAAATTACACCACAATTGGAATACACTAACGACAGTTTTATTTAATCAGTTTACAAATAAATAAGCATTAATCTTCATGTCAAAATCCAGCTCATGCACACAATGAGAACATGTCCCACACTGAATTCAATCTCTTATATTCTGGAGTAACACTATTTATCAGTTAGGCAGCAGGGCATAGGTTGTTATTCCCTATCACACATGATGTTCTTCTATCTGTATGTGAATTCAGTTCTAAACCATCTGCAGACTAAAACGCCCATTTTGAGGCCACATTTCATAAGTCTAAATCACTTCCAATTTAGGCACAGCATATTATTATTATGGGGGGGGGGGCAATAAAAAATATTTAGTGTATTCAAAAATCAGTTTAATCTAGGACTACAGATGAATGTGTATTAATCAGAGTTGTACATTTAATGCATTGTGTTGCTGGAGGGCAGAGTTAAGGTTGTTTGGGTTGTGTATTTCCATACTTTAATAGGCTTGGATTTATTTTAAGTTTAAGCTTAACTCTGAATGTCCTGGGTTTATAATGCTTGTTTGGGGGGATAATTACATCATCCTTGCAATGTTTTTATTCCAAAATACTGATATTCTCAGCCTCAAGTTAATCTTAACATGGTTTTTGTCTAGAACAAAATTGTAAGGCTGGTGCAGAATGCCTGCTTCTTAGTTCTACAATGAATGTTACATGCAGTGTAGAAGCTGGCTGCTCATTCAAACTCAGAAATGTGGAGTAGCTGGATTTCTTCTCTTTAGTTTAATTAATATACAGATATTGAGTTCAACAATATATTACTATCCAGTTCAGTTATTAGATAATAGCACTGTAGATGTTTCCATTGGATACTTTTTTTCCTAAATATTCTTGCTTGAAAATACAATCTTCCTGTAAAACTTGCGTTTCAGATATACAAAGAACAAATTTTAATCCAGAGACGTGAGCACTCACGGTTATTTGATCTTTGTCTGTAAATTAAATAGTTACCCTGAAATAGATTCTTCTCATTCAGACTGACTCATCAGCCTTTGCAACAGAGTTCCTTGGTCGGAGGGGGACTTGATACTGTACCAACCACAGCTCCTCACCCCAACCTTAACTCGGTACAGCTGCCTCAGGAACAGATGAGACAGAGACAACAGCAAATTCGACAACAGCGACTCCTTCAGGTGGGGCACTTGGTTGTGTTAATGAAAAGTGAATGTGGGGCCTTATTATCTGAATCAGGTATTGGCTTTAACCTGGATCTCCCATGTCACAGGTGAGTACCTTAGCTGCCATGCTGTGAAGTCAATCTCTCTCTCTCCCTCCCCTGCTACCTAGTCCAGTGAATATTTAATTATTTATATGAACTGGAAGAATTCCAACAGGAGAGATTGAGAGAGACCCATCCCAGAATAATCAATAGCCTGGTGGTTAGGACCCTAACCGCTGGGCTATTGGCTATTTTGGAGTCAGTTTCTCTCTTGTTTTGAACAGAAATATCATCCTGGACCTGAGAAACCTTCCCAGTGAATCAGCATTTTTCAACAAAAAACTAATTTGTCAAAAGATTGTGATGAGCCTTTTTTCCTCTCCAGTAACCTCCTCTGTGCCTCAGGATATTGAGCTGTGGCAATCGCTATAATCAACACACATAATTTATAGTTTTAGGTTATTACAGTATTATTTGACTATAAGAATATGTATATGCCAGAATTAAAGTTGGGTAGAAGCAGCCCCTGTCTATAATATTTTCTATTCTTCTGATTTGTTGATGTACCCCAATATGATGGTTAACTCTGTTTGGCAGTTAAAAACCAAAACACCACACTGGGGTTGACATAAAGGTAAAAGAAACACACATTAAAAATACTTTGTGTTTTTGGTGACAATATAATTATTTTCATGCTTTAACTCTAATGCTAATAACTAATTTTTTAAAATATTATGGATAAACTTATGTGGGTATACAGTTAACAGCTGACTATACCATACAGAGAGCCTTTTAAATCTGTTTCTGCAATATGTCTCTTCGATAGATATTATGAACACTGTATTGTAAATATTTGTTGTTCATCATCCATGATGTACCCAGCACTGTGCAAATGGAGAGAATGGTAGGGTTCAGCTCCTAAATATTATAGTGAGGAACACGCCTTCCTCAACCAACACTAAAAGCATACAAAAATCATTGCTTAGAAAGATAAGTAACGAAAAGCCAAATTCCATGATATGTATCCCTGGAACAATGATGAGAAGGCTGCTGTGCCTTTTCAAATAAAAAGGCTGCTGCTGCTGTTATTGCTATTAATCATGTATATAATATAATATAATACATGTATACATATTATTATTGTTACCATGGCAATGTTCTTTCAGTTGCAGCAGCAACAGGGTCAACAGCAGGCACTTGGTCTCCAAGCAGTGCAACCACAGCAGCCTTTGGTAAGCAGAATATTAAAACCAGACTCTTTTTGTGGGTATGAGGGTGCTTATGGGGTAGATGTTATTACTCCTGGAAGTAAAGCAATCTAGGAACAGCGCCAGTAAGTGTTGTATAAGCTTACTCAGACTTCTCTGCCTTTGCCATGTCAGTGCTGATGTGCACAACTCTGTAGTTTCGTCCATGGGCCTCTCTGATAATCTTGCCAAATGGAGTTATAGGTTTTATGAGGTAGCTAAGACAGGTTACCCAATGACTCTTTTCTTTTTAATATCAAGACCAAATTTGAACATGTCATGAAGCATAAGGCTTGTGTATTAATCCTTTGCCCCACCTGGTCTACCTAAAACTCAGCATTTTAGTTTGTCTTTTAAAAACACTAGTTCTGGGACTGGTCTACCATGAACTACCCAGTTACCCCTAGATTTCAGTGTTCAATTATATTGGGACAGTTGGAACTGCTCTTGCTCATGTCAGAACTGTTGGATAGATAATTAACAGATGCTTACTTCTGTCAATCTGGAAACTTTCATGAGCACTAAATTCATTTAATTATTTTAAATTCATTAGTTCATAGGCTCTGAATGAATATATATATATAGTGTGTGTGTGTGTGTGTGTGTGTGTGTGTGTGTGTGTGTGTGTGTGTGTGTGTGTGTGTGAGAGAGAGAGAGATGATGATGATGATGATCAGCCTGAGTTTGGGATGGCCACATTTCATAAATGCAGTGCTTATACCTGACCCATGCTGATAAATCCTATATATTACACCAAACTATCTTAGATTTGGTATATGCCACATACTTAACAGAAACTCTGTTTCTGGAAATATTTGAAAAAAGTTTTAAAATGTAATCGGAACTCCCTCTGTCTGTCTTTTATTTCATTCCCCCTGTAAAACCAGGTTGCTGAAAGGCCATGAATCCTATTATGCAGACTTGGAGACAGAGATAAAAATATAACCAATACATTTTAAAAAGCTCTCAAATTCTTATTTGGATTCTAGATATCAAAATGTCACTGTTTCAAGCTCTGGTATAATAGTGTAATATTGGAGAACTGGGAATTTCTGCATTTCAGGGTGTAAACTGATAATTTATTAGCCTAGAAGGAATGAGTTATCTGAACTTAACTTTACTGCAGCAGCATATGTTGACCATATATTCTGTATATACCATGTATTTTATAAATTTCCTCGTGTTATTGAGTAATAAAGAACTATCTTCACTTGCTATGAGAACTCAACTTTATGGGAAATTTTTTGCAGCATTGCTAATGGTTATAGCCTTACATTTTTATACGGATTTTTGTTTTAAAACTTTTATGTGAAAGCAGGATAATGTCAAGACTGTCCTTAGGCATATGTAGGTGCGTAGGGCACCCAAAAATTTGGGGCACCATTCCCCTTGCTGGCCATGGCTGAAATCCTCTCTTCTCGGGCTTCTCCCTGCCTCCTCCCTCACTTGCTCCTCAGCCAGTCAGCTGAGGGCTCCAGCCTCGGCCTCTGCCGCTCCTGCCCCCGGGGAGTCCAGAGTGGTGCGGCCAGTCACTGGCGGCGCAGTCAGTCACTGGTGGCACGGCACACCGCCGCCCGGAGCTGAGTCCCTCCCTGGACCCTGCCTGTGCCCCCATGTGACAACACAAAGCCTGCCTTGAACTACTGTGTATGAAGCTTGGTGTGTCAGCAATGGGGAGAGGGGTGTTCTGGGGGTCCATTGGGTGCGGGTGGTGGCAGTGCCCTCTCGACACACTGGTCAGTGGTGCCAGCTGGGGACCACCTTCAGTGAAGCATAGGGGCACCAGTTTAATAATGCATAGGGCTCCATAAATAGCTAAGGATGACCCTGGATAATGTATATGATTGAGGCTGATTGTGAAACTGTGTGCAATCTCATATGAACAATAGAATCCAGTTAGAATTCTAAGGCACTTTTATATTTTCCTTTGACAGTTTAAATATATTTGTATTATATTTACTTGATTTTATGGGCTCTTCTGATAGCTAACTTTAAACAGTGAAAATTCCCCTATCATATTTCATCAAAAACTGCAGTTTGTAGCCCTAAATATGACTCTAGTACAGATATATGGGTTTAAATCCCGTAGAAGTTGTTTGCTTGATATATTGCTAATGTGTGCCAAATGGTTAAAATATCATTACTCTCTTGTACTTTTGTAACTAAGATATAGCTGCTTGTTGTCTGACATTTCAGTGTGTATGAAAAAGGATCTGTGGCCAAACACTCTGAAAGGCTGGTCTGGTGTTTTTGTGGGGAGCCAGAACACAGTAATGGCATAGTGCCGGAAGTGTGTTCTAGCCCTTCTTTTTTTTTTTTTTTTTTTTTTGTTAGGACTTGAGCATATAGTAACCCTGTAGAGATGCATTTTTCTGTTTGGTCATGTACTGCAGTTGCATGGAGAGTACCAAATAATCATAGTAACTTTCAGAATATTTCTTTGTTAGTCTGTAACACTGGAACCTTTCATTACATCTAAAGTATGAAAGTGTCTCCGTAGAAACATTTGAATGACCCAGTCTCTTCCCATACCATTGAGTAATTTTCTGCAAACATGTTGTTTTACCATGTACTACATTTGTGTTTTTACACTGGAATTTTGAGAACTTTCTATCCTTGGTTATATGTGCCTTTAAATGTAGCTAACTAAAGGAACTTAGTTTAAAAGAGTAAGCCACACAAGAATGTGATACCTACAAAAAGAGCCAGATTAGAAACAGGTTACCCATTTAAATGAGCAAGTTTAAAGAAAATATCAGCCCTTAGTGCTAAATTGTGCATCCTGAGTTTTTGAACTAGAGTTTGTGTATTCTGGGGAGCCAAGTTACCAAATTGTATTGTGCTTAAATTGGATGTCTAGCCCTCTTCTTAGGTAGCTGGTTTATTATCATAGGCGTAACTTGTGTATTTTGAATGGCTGTCAGCTCCTCCTGAAACTGCAGTTAGGAGCTGAAGATGGTACCATATAACATGCAAAAAATACTTTTCATTAGATTTACAATATGATCTTTGATGTGACCCATGTCTTTGAGCTCATGAAGTAATAATGATTGTGACATTTACCGTACAGCTAAACAAGCTGTGACCAGGGCCTTTGAGTCTGGCAGAGAAAGTATTAATCATCTAAGGTCTGTCTACACTGCCACTTACAATGCTGAAACTTTCTTCGCTCAGGGGTGTGAAAATCCGTAACCTGAGCAATACAAGTTTCAGCACTGTGTTGATAGTGCTATAGTGTTGGTAGCCGCACTCCCAGCACTGGTAGCTATTCCCCTCATGGAAGTGGTCTTATTACAGCTCTGGGAGAGCTTTCTCCCAGTGCTGGAGCCGTCACTATACAGCCACATTAAAGCGCTGCCACTGCTGCACTTCAACGTCAGCTGTGTAGACATACCCTTAGAGGCAGAATCACTTCAGGTGGTGCAACACAGCAGGGCTAGCCTATCAATGAGAAATTAACATACTAGCAAGCATACTGGCAGTCTTAATGAGTCTCAGAGAGAGAGCTGGGGCTGGAGCTGAAGAAGGCAAGGGTGGAAATTGCTCCTTGTCCCAATTTCAGTATGGCTAAAGTAAGTCAGAGTTAACTCTGGTTTGGGACCATGCTTGAGGACAGCCTAGTATCACCTGCCATGGCCTTCAGAGCACTGGATCTTCTTTGTATTTTCTTGACACTGAAATACATCTCCCAGCTATCTTTTACCTGCAATAAACACAACACAATGCTCTACGTAAAATAGATTTGTAAACAATTAAAATGATCTTTTGTGCTCTGAGAGTTTTTCAGGGTGGCTGAAAGGTGCTTCTGAAAAGGAGGAGAAAGCCCCTCTTGTCTCCTGTGAGCCCAGGAGGCTTCTGAATCCGACCCAGACCCGCATTGAAGAGAAACTTCCTAGCTTATTTCGAAGGACCATACTGATTCACAGAGGCTCAGTGTAATCACTGAAAGGACCCTTTAAAAAAAAGTTTCATTTGGTCTAAGCTTAAGAAAAATTACCCTGTTTTGTTGTTTTGCATGAGGCTGCAGGAAGTGGGACTGGAAACATTTTTCTTTTGTAACCTGGTTTACAGGGGGTCATGACCCCAAATTCCAAGAGTGGGTGGTGTGGCAATTCTATTACAATATTTCTTTTGCAAAGCCTTTCACACCAAAGATATCCTTACTAAGGCTTTGTCTACTCTACACAGCTTTTAGTGACAAGGGCAGACTCCTATGTAGAAGGGCTAGAGAAGCAATCCATGTTGATGGAAAGACTAATTTAGGGCCAAATTCTGATCTTGTGCCAATATAGATACAGAGTAACATCACTGAAGTCAATGAAAGAACATTGGTCTAACCCCAGAGTAACTGAGAGCAGAATTTAGCCCTTAATTTATCTCCCACCAGTTTTCTATTGGTGTAATTTCATTTACTTGAAACAACTTGCACCTGATTCTTCTTGGCATAAGCATGATCAGAGTCAGGCTCATCCTTGTTATTTTGTTTCATATGGGCAGAGTTGATCTGATCCTGAAAGGTGCTGGGCATCCTCAGTTCCCACTGAAGTCAAAGGGAATTGAGTACACAATCACCACCTGGCAAGTTGTGTGCAGAACCCTGGAGGATCAGACCATTTTGTGCTTATCTTTAATTTCATTTGAAGTAGTGTCATAGTGGAAAAAACATCATCCCTCCCCCCCCCACACACTAGTACCAGAAATTTTAATTATTATACTTGGTCAAAACATAATTGTTACTTACAAATGATACAATCAAAACCAACAGAATCTTTTATCAGCTTTGGGTAAGGCAGATGATCAAATCACTTAAAGTGCTTTCCTGGATGAATGCCATTCACTGCAAAGGTAGGAATGATGGATGGTCTTTTTGCAGAAGACAACTGAATCTATGCCTTGTGACTGGCTGGAGGCATGTGTGAAATCTTATAACTCAATGGGAAATTTAGAAGATTCTAGAGACCAATACATAACTTATTGTATAAACTTCAACACTCTTTGTTCCATGTGTCTTCACCATTTATTACCAACAATTTTGTCATGTTCTGTCATCATCAATCTCCAGAAATGTCTCTTTCTAGTTGCTTTTGTTGCCAGTTGCCTATGGGATATTCAGGAGGTGAGAAGGTTTTGTTTTCTTTTTACAGTTAACACTTAGGGAAACTGAAAAGAAACGTCTGCGTCTCCCTAGGGTGTGATAGGACAGTCTGAGCAGTTTTGACGTCCAGAATGTGAAAGACAAATATATGTATAAATACTCTAAAATTATCTCTCTCTCCAAGGAACACTAGCCTTGATGACAGCAGGGTCTGCACAAGCTCCAGAGCTTCACTGGCGCATTTTGTTTTGTTACATAGAATTTTCTATCTCCTTGTCTGCTATCTTCTGTGCATGCCCAAAACCTCTGTTATTGGGTTTTGCTTCCCAGCATCTACACTGCAGCTGGGAGTATGCTTCACAGCTTGGGCAGACAGACAAGCGCTAGCTCTGTTTAAATTAGCATATTAAAAAAATGTAGCTGGGGGTGGCAGGAGTGGCAGCTTGGGCTAGTTGCCTGAGTATGTTTGAAGGTTTCCAGTGGATTTGTACTCAGAAAGCTGCCCTTGGCTACACTGCTATTTTGAGTGCACTAGCTCAAGCAAACTAGTGTGTCTGTCTACCTATGCTGGGACGTAAACATATTAGTGACAGAAGTGGGACACCAGAGATTTGGCGAGAAACTGGAAATTAAAGAGAGGTGATGGAGAAGGAAGTGGAGAGAATCTGAAAGAGGTCCTGGCCCATTCTCCTCCTCCTCCAATGTCTACAGTAACAACACAAGAAGTGCATTTCCCTTGAGTGCCAGTGTGATGTCTGTCTGGGAGGTGTTTTCAGGGTATTACACATATTCAGTCCTAATGTTTGTTACAAAGTGCTTAACTACTCAGGCTAGGGATTGGTGAGCCAGGTAGTCCAGGAAGGATTTCCTGTGTCCCCAGTTTATTAACACCTATGTATACTGTGATATGTTAAATTCAGCATGTTAGCTGTTTTTTAATATATAGATATAATATAAACCTTAGCTTTCCGTTTGTGTGTTTTGAGAGGCATATACTGTGCTCCTTTGATAAGACATTGACGCATCATTCTGAACTGTGTGAGCATTTTTCATCTTCTCTGGTATTACTGTTGCAGTTTCCAAGACAAGGTTTGCAGCAGACACAGCAGCAACAGCAGACGGCTGCTTTAGTCAGACAACTCCAAAAACAGCTCTCTAGTAAGTATGCCCATCTATAAGAGGCATCTATTTTTCTGCAGTTTCTTTTCCATATTTAAAACAAGAAACATGAAAATGTAAGTATATCATTCTATTGACACCTTCAGTTCTGGTCTCTAGTAAAAGGACAGTTCTGAAAATGATACGACGACAAACACTGAAAATCAGATTCTGTATGTGACTTAGTACCTGCACATCCATTGGTTCCCTCAGGTCTGCACAGAGGTCCAGACTGAGTCATTTTCAGGATTGAGGCCTAATTGTTTGCCATCCTGAGTTCAGTCAATGTTGTTTTCTCCTTCCATGTCCTATTTTCAGTTGTGAGGTGAAATCAGGAACATCATTGCATTGAATGTGTTCCTGGTTTTTCTCCAGCTATTTCTTGGTCATGTTTCAAACTCATTAACAAATTTATTGTATTATTTAAACAACTGTAAGTGTGTGCACATCAAGACCAAGCTTAGACTAAATTTTTCATTTTTTGGAAGAATTTCTTAATGGTATATTTCAAAAAATGAAACCAAATGTTTTTATTGTTTTTGTTTGATTTGAAATAGTGGGGAAATTTCCACTCTGTTTCCTTTTTCCTTTTCTCCTGTTTTTTCTTTCTGGAAATTTCAGCACATTTAGAGAAAAAATATCTTGAGTTTGGGGTTTTTTATTTCCCTCAGCACATTTTTTATCCCTTTTTCCACTGGAAAAGGTTTGAGAAAAGTGGAGAAGAAAAAACTCATATTTTGAATTCCCCGTCTGTATTTTCCCCCTTCTCTGGGGTAGGGGAGGGGAGGGAAGGGGAAAGGCAAAAAAAAGTGAGGAGGGAAATGAAATTTTTCTAACTAAACTGAGATTTTTCAAAACAAAATGTTTTAGAAAAAATGTTTTGAGTTTTTTCATTGAAAAGTGAGTCTTTTTGAACAAAAAAAAAATTAGTTTTCTTTTGAAAATTAAAATTTCAACCAGCATCAGAGTAAAGATTTCCTTTCAAGAGACTGAAAAGGTTATAATATAATATAATATAATAATATGAGGGGGCCACCAAATGAAATTAATGGGCAGCAGGTTTAAAACAAACAAAAGGAAGTTCTTCACACAGCGCACAGTCAACCTGTGGAACTCCTTACCTGAGGAGGTTGTGAAGGCTGGGACTATAACAAGGTTTAAAAGAGAACTAGATAAATTCATGATGGGTAAGTCCATAAATGGCTGTTAGCCAGGATGGGTAAGAAATGGTGTCTCTAGCCTCTGTTTGTCAGAGGATGGAGATGGATACCAGGAGAGAGATCACTTGATCATTACCTGTTAGGTTCACTCCCTCTGGGACACCTGGCATTGGTCACTGTCGGTAGACAAGATACTGGGCTGGATGGACCTTTGGTCTGACCCAGTATGGCCGTTCTTATGTTAAGGCTTTAGTTTAGGGAGGAGATGAATAAGAAGTTATGTAACATATCATAGTATTTAGAAGATAAACTGGGTGCATCTCTCCAAGAACAAAGTTACAGCCAGTAAAATGGAAAGGCAACAAATTAAAAATCAGTAAAAGGAACTACCACTCTACACAGCCACCCCTGGAGCTTACTGATACATAACATCACTGAGGTGAGCAGCGTTTTAAAAGAGTATGAGATTTGTATGTCTAGTGAAATGTATAAGGAATGTAATGCCCCCTTATGCTTCAGGGTATAAACCAACCAGAGAGCGATGGGGGTTAGATTAAAAAAAACATCGCCCATGGGCAGGTTATTCCATTAGGGATGTCAGAGACAAGATCTCAGACTATATGCCCCCTGGTGTGACCCAGTATGGCAATGCTTGTGTTGCTAGATAAAAATATTATATTTTACTGCAATCATTTTTAAAAAAAAGCTTAATCCTCCAGGACAGGTTGTAAATGTAAGATATAAAATAATGAGTTTGGGGCCTGCTGTGATTACCAGAAATTGGGGCATTCAAATTTCCAGTGTTGTACAGTGCCAGTGAATTACCCATACTCAATGTCTACAAATCTTTATTCATCTATTTTTTAAACAAGCATTATTTCAGCAGGACCAGTCATAGGTAGGCAACCTATGGCATGCGTGCCAAAGGTGGCACACGCACTGATTTTCAGTGGCACTCACACTGCCTGAGTCCTGCCCACTGGTCTGGGCGGCTCTGCATTTTAATTTAATTTTAAATGAAGCTTCTTAAACATTTTAAAAACCTTATTTACTTTACATACAATAGTTTAGTTATATACTATAGACTTCTAGAAAGAGACCTTCTAAAAACATTAAAATGTATTACTGGCACGCAAAACCTTAAATTAGAGTGAATAAATGAAGACTTGGCACACCACTTCTGAAAGGTTGCTAACCCCTGCCTTATGAGATCTGAGGACAGAGTCTCTAGTTCAGGGGCGGGCAAACTTTTTGGCCTGAGAGCCACATCGGGATTCCAAAATTGTGTGGAGGGCCAGATTGGGGAGGCTATGCTTCGCCAAACAGCCAGGCATCGCCCAGCCAACACCCCCTATCCGACCTCCCCTGCTTCTCGCCTCTTGACAGTCCCCCTGGGACTCCTGCCCCATCCACCCTCTGCTCCCTATCCCCTGACCCCCCTAGACCCTCCACCCCTAACTTCCCCCACCACCTCATCCAACCACTCCTCTCATTTCTGACTGCCCCCGCCCCCGGGACCCCTGCCTCATCCAACCACCCCTTCTCTCTGACCACACCCAGAACCCCTGCCCCTGACTGCCCCCCTCAGGGCTCCTACCCCCATGTTCCCCACCCTCTGGCTGCCCTGACCACCACCCTGAACTTCCCTGCCCTCTATCCAGCCCCCCCACTCCTTCCCCCTACTGCCCTGCCTGGAGCACCAGCGGCTGGTGGCGCTACAGCCAGCTGCTCAGAGCACCAGCACAGGCAGCCACGCCGCACAGGCAGCCACGCCACCCAGGCTGCCCCAGGGGCTCGCCGCCCAGAGCATTGTGCTGGCAGTGCAGTGAGTTGAGGCTGCGGGGGAGGGGGAACAACAGGGGAGGGGCTAGCCTCCTGGGCCAGGAGCTTGGGGGCCTGTCGGCTGTAGTTTACCCACCTCTGCTCCATTGGAAAAAGATATGCAACTAAATTACTATTCAAGGGTCTGATCTGGATAGATTCTGAGCACTCATGTCTCCTGTGGAATTCCAGCTGGAGCAGAGGTTACTCAGACCTTCTATTGATCAGACCCTACATTTTTAGAAGTAAACTAGTGGTTTTTTTGGTCAGAATACTAACTTTATGGATTGATAAAAGAATTAAAATACGGTGTCACTATTTTCATCTTTAAAAGGTGTTCAGAACAATCTTTATTCATTGGCAAGCTTTTCACAGAAGTTTTGATCTGACTGTAGTTAGCTAGGTGTCAACCTATTTGTTAATGGAGTAGCCAGTTCAGCAGAGAAATGTATGCTCCTGTTGTATTAATTTAAATGGAATGTCTGGGCCAAAGGTGTTAACTATAACTCAGCCATTGTCTAACATTATACAGTGTTAACCTAGATCCAGGGTTTGGTATATAGAGACCTCACCCTGCTTAGCACATGACACACACTATTAAAAATCCCTTTAATCTTTTATTAAATATAGAGGAAAGAAGGAAAAAACAGTTAAACATTTGAAATGTGAAGTATTAAATAAGGCCTTCACTTTAACAACATCCCTTGTTTCCTTTCCCTTTAGCTGGGGAGAATTTTTAGAAGGAAAACTCCCCTTGTTTGACTGTCTTTTAGATGATATCAAAGTTGGTAATAACTGTCCCTTTGGGGAAAAGAGAAGAAGTTGGTTGAGATGGGTTGGAGCTGCCGTTGTTGTGTCTAACATTTGGTCCATTTTATCCCAAGTGGTGGTATGGGATTCAACTGGAACTGGTAGGGTGGGAGTGTCATTTGGGTCCCTCTCTTTGCCCTGGTCTGGTCAAGACCTCTCCCAGGATCAGGACAGTGAAGGTGTGGGGTCTCAGGAGAGAGTGTGGATGGCAGTCATGATGATGGTGAAGCTTGCTCCAGTAGCCAGTTTTTCTCCCAAAGTCTCTTTCTTGAAGGACCCACAAAGGGAATAGTGGCCAGAATAGTTCATCCTCTCATTGTTCTGTCCACCAAGTAGGTCTAGTTTCTGACACACCAATTTTGGTTCAAAGATTTCTGGTTCCACACTTATCTTGTTTACCACGCATGATCTCAACCCATACCTTAAGTTATATCAGTACGGCCCTTTTGTACCTTTTCCCATTAACATCTGTTGTTATAGGTTATTGTGACAGCTTATGAACTTGTACTCGTGTTTTTCAGTTAACCTCACAATTAGGGTAAACTTATCGGCCCAATTATCACAACACCTCTAAAATCAGGACTGCAGGATGGACTTGCACTTGGGTCCCAGAGGAGAACTGTTTTCAGGGCCGCCCGGGGGGGGGGGGCAAGTGGGGCAATTTGCCCCAGGCCCCGGGCTCTGCAGGGGCCCCCATGAGAACGGCCGAGGCTCCCGCCTCCGCCCCTCTCCCGAAGCCTCAGCGCATCCAGGAGTGTCCCTACATAGCGCTGCAGTGTGGCTCCAGCGGGGCCTGAGCTCTGCCCCACTCAGAGCCGCGTGGCAAGGGGGCGGGGCTGGGAGCTCCAGCAGGGCCTGAGCTTCCTCCATTCGGCATGGAGCTTGCAGCCCCGCCCCCTTACCATGCGGCTCTGAGCGGGGCGGAGCTCAGGCCCCGCCGGAGCCATGCTGCAGCTGTCGAGGGAAGTTCCTGGATGCACTGAGGCTCTGGGTGAGGGGGGGAGCTGGGGGTAAGGGCCAGGGCCGGGGGGGGTTGGCTAAGGGGCAGGGAGTCCTGGGGATAGGGAGGGTGCAGAGGTTGGGAGGGGGTGATCAGGGGACAGGGAATGGGGGGGTTGGATCGTGAGCGTTCCAGGAGTCTGTCAGGACTCAGTGCGGGGGTGGATAGGGGTTGGGGCAGTAGGGGACAGGGAGCAGGGGTGGGGTCCTGGGGTGATGGTTGACGGGGTCTCTGGGGGATGGTGAGGGGACAAGGAGCAGGATGGGTCAGGAATTCTGAGGGGGGGCGAGCAGTTGGGGGGCAGGAAGTGGGTGGAGGTCGGATAGGGGGCAGGGCCAGGCTGTTTGGGAGGCACAGCCTTCCCTACCCTAAAGCTCATTCAGCAGTTTGAGGCTTGCAGAAGAGCGAGCTGTTAGCGTTTCCATTAGGGCTACCATCCCTTTCACTTCTCAAATGCCAAATTATAGTCTATATCTAATTTCAATGCCATAGGGAGATTCATGTCAGGGGAGGGTAGCTTCATTTAAAATTAGCCACTGGGGGAGGGATCACATGAGAATAGTAGTATTCTTCCCAACCCTACCAGTCCCCTGCATTCCCTGAGGCTTCAAAGGGGTTAATTCAGTGGTTCTCAGACTTTTATACTGGTGACCCCTTTCACATAGCAAACCTCTGAGTGCGACCCCCCCCATATAAATTGAAACCACTTTTTTAATATATTTAACACTATTATAAATGCTGGAGGCAAAGCGGGGTTTGAGGTGGAGGCTGACAGCTCGCAACTCCCAGTAATAACCTCGTGACCCCCTGAGGGGTCCCGACCCCCAGTTTGAGAACCCTTGGGTTAATTTAATTTTAGCACCCTGTGTCCATTCACATGCATGTGCTATTTTGAGCATTTCATTTTCCACAACATAGGCTCATCCCAGATTCTGGAACAAGCTCAAATGCTCAGTTTGTGGAATATGTACATAGTCTATACTAAAGACAAACCCACAGTAACCAAGTCCAGTTTGTGAGGGACCCCATGGAGCAAATCTCTAGGAAACAGATAAATCCATTTAGGTTAAGTCCATTAATGGCTATTAGCCAGGATAGGTAGGGAATGGTGTCCCTAGCCTCTGTCAGATGGTGGAGATGGATGGCAGGAGAGAGATCATTTGATCATTACCTGTTAGGTTTACTCCCTCTGGGGCACTTGGCATTGGCCATTGTCGGTAGACAGGATACTGGGCTGGATGGACCTTTGGTTTGACCCAGTATGGCTGTTCTTATGTTCTAATCTAAATGAACCCAAAGTTATGGAGACAGATGAGAGTCAAGGAAGCCAGCAGAGTATCAGAAACCTGGAGAAATCTCTGACTGGATGGGCTCAGGGGTTTGGTCACAAGCTGAGGTGGTTAAAAAGTTTTGGATTTTTTTAAGCAGAATTTTTTTATTGTTTCTTTAAACAATCAAACACAGCAAGCAGCAAATATTTGGCCACACACTTCTGAAACCCCAAACCATATTCAGGTTTTGGCAGACTAATTTCAGCTTTTCAAGTAAAAAAACCCACAACAAATTTTGAAGGAAAGCAGACGTTGTCCGTGATTTTTTTCTGCTTTTTAAAAACCCCTAGTTTTCAATCCAGAAAAAGTTTTTGACGGAAAATATTTGTCCAACCCTTTTAATGAACTTTTGTGTCTTTTAGCACTAGTTGATGCTGAGAACCAGTGATACCTTGTAAAGAAGTTTTCTCAAAACTGGGTTTGCACCAACATGTAGGTTTATTTTCCGTGGGTGCGGAGCAAGTGGGGCAATTTGCTCCGGGCCCTGCAGGGGCCCCCACGAGAATATAGTATTGTATAGTATTGCAATTTTTTTTATGGAAGGGGCCCCCGAAATTGCTTTGCCCTAGGCCCCCTGAATCCTCTGGGCGGCCCTGACTGTTTTTCATTGCTAGTTAAGAAAAGCATTTTGACAGTTCCATTATTTTTTCTAATCAATTGCAAGTATCAACATCCTGCTGGATCAAGTATGCATGATTAAGTAATCTTGCTTTGAGTGGCTTCATTTATGTTATGCAGAATACTACGATTCCAGGGTTGCTTCATATTCAAGATATTAATGCTGTGGAACTGCTATGGTTGGGAGAAGCTCCCACCTGTTGAGTGCTGGAAATTTTTTCTCTAAACTACGTTCGGGGGGAGAAAAAGAAAAAGAGAAGAATAAATTTGTATATTAGTAATAGTCAGTTAAGTATTGGAACCTCATAATCTGTTAATTTATAGTTGGTCCGTAGAATTTATTTTCTCCTCAAATCCTTATCCATAAGGTTCAGATGGGCGAAAATATAGGTGGTACAATAGTTACCAGTATGCAGTCCTAAATTAGCTGGATGTTCCTGACTTAAAAAATCATGGGTGAAATCCTCACCCCACTGAAGTCAATTGCAAAGCTCCCATTGGATTCACTGGGGTCAGGATTCCACCCTCTCAGTGAAATATAACTTGATACCTTTTTTCCCTTTCAGAGTACAAATTTGGTTAATAAATGTAATAGAGCTGATGAAATATACTTAGACTTCTGTAAGGCAGTGGACCTGGTGCCAGATTATATGTTAATATAAAATTAACATAGCACACATTAAATGGATTAAAAGCTGGATAACTGATAGGCCTTCTAATGTAACTCTAAACAGGGAATTTTCATCAAGTAGGTGTGTTTCCAGTGGGGGTCCCACAGGGATCGATATTTGGTTCTACACATTTTAACATCTTTATCAGTGAATGCGAAGAAAATATAAAATCTTCACTGATGAAGTATGCAGGGGACACACACATTGGGGGAGTCATAAATAATGAAGAGGAGGATAGATCATAGGTCACTGATTCAGAGCAATCCAGATCATGTAGTAAACTGGGTGCAAGTAAACAATATGCCTTTTAATGTAGCTAAATGTAAATGTATACATCTGGGAACAAAGAGTGTAGACCATACTAACAGGATGGGGAACTCTATCCTCAGAAGCAGTGGCTCTGAAAAAGATTTGGGGGCCATGGGTGATCATCCAAATATGGGCTCCCAATGTAACATTGTGGCCAAAAGAACTAATGTGATTCTGGGATGTGTGAACAGGGGAATTTTGAGTAGGAGAGAGGTTATTTGACCTCTATATTTAAGACTGGTGTGACCACTGCTGGAATACTGTGTCCAGTTCTGGTGCTCACAGTTCAAGAAGGATATTGATTAAATTAAAGCAGGTTCAAAAAAAAGCCCAAGAATGATTGAAGGATTAGAAAACATGCCTTAGAGAGAGAGACAGAGAGAGAGAGACTCAAGTTGCTCAATCTATTCATCTTGACAAAGAGAAGGTTATGGGGTAATTTGATTACAGTGTACAAGTACCTATATGGGGAAGTAATATTTAATAATGGGTTCTTCAGTCTAGTAGAAAAAGGTATAATATGATCAAATGGCTGGAAGTTGAAGCTAGACAAATTCAGATTGGAAATAAGGCGTAATTATTTAACAGAGTAATTTACCAACAGTCGTGATAGATTCTCAATCACTGACAATTTTTAAATCAATATTGGATGTTTTTCTAAAAGATATGCTCTAGAATTATTTTGGGGACGTTCTATGGCCTGTGTGATGCAGGTCAGACTAAATGATCACAATGGTCCCAATGGCCTTAGAATCTATTAATCCCGGAAACGCTTACTGTCATGCTATAATTCCCCACTCTGAACCTTAGCGTCCAAAAGATGGGGTACCAGCATGAATTCCTCTAAGCTCAGTTACCAGCTTAGTACTTGTAGCGCTGCCACCAACCAGGAATTCCAGTGCCTGGTACACTCAGGTCCCCCCAAAAACCTTGCCCGGGGACCTCCAAGACCCAGTCCCTCTGGATCTTAACACAAGGAAAGTAAACCCTTTCCCTCACCGTTGCCTCTCCCAGGCTTCCCCTCCCTGGGTTACCCTGGAAGATCACTGTGATTCAAACTCCTTGAATCTTAAACAGACAGGAAAATTCACCCTCCCCCCTCCTTCTCTCTCCCCCTCCCAGACTCTCCCTGAGAGAGAAAGTAATCCTAACACAGAGAGAAAATTAACCTTTCTCTCCCCCTTCCCTCCTTTCTCCCCACCAATTCCCTGGTGAATCCAGACCCAGTCCCCTGGGGTCTCACCAGAATAATAAAGACAATCAGGTTCTTAAACAAGAAAAGATTTTAATTAAAGAAAGAAAAAACAGTAAAAATTATCTTTGTAATTTAAGATGGAATATGTTACAGGGTCTTTCAGCTATAGACACTGGGAATACCCTCCCAGCCTAAGTATACAAGTACAAATTAAAATCCTTTCAGCAAAATACACATTTGAACTCCTCCCAGCCAAATACACATTTGCAAATAAAGAAAACAAACATAAGCCTACCTCGCCTTATCACCTAGTACTTACTATTTTGAATCTATAAGAACCTGTATCAAGGAGATTGGAGAGAAACCTGGTTGCACATCTGGTCACTCTCAGAACCCAGAGAGAACAACCAAAAACTAACGGCACACACAAAAACTTCCCTCCCTCAAGATTTGAAAGTATCCTGTCCCCTGATTGGTCCTCTGTTCAGGTGACAGCCAGGCTTACTGAACTTGTTAACCCTTTACAGTCAAAAGAGACATGAAGTACTCCTGTTCTATTAACCCTTAATTATCTGTTTATGATACTTAAATACTTAAATTTATTATCATGAGAAGTCGTATTGAAATCAGTAGGGCTACTCACAGTAGTAAAATTAAGCACATCTGTAAGTATTTGCAATCCTGAGGCCTCAGTGAGGAGCAAGTCTAGCGTTACACTTATCAACGTTAGGTTTTAGAGGAAACACCCAAGCAATAGTAATTAATAAATGAAAGCAGTTCATCCTCTTGGGTCTATAGTGTTTCAGTCTATCTACAGACTCAGGAAACCCTTTTGCACTGGTTTACGTTTGGAAAGTTCCCTTCAGATAATAAGAACTTCCTTCAGATAGAAGATCTAGAATTTTTCTTCATGCAGGAAGGATCTAAAGGATTACGAAAGGGGATACAATTTCCAAGAGAGTCTTCTTGCAAAGATGTTTGTCCAGTGTGGGGTTGAGAGTGGGACCAGGGTTTGGTCACCCACAAATTCTGCTGATTCCCTGAGGGTCCAACCACCCGCTAGTTGTGTCCCCATCATCCATGACTCCACTGAAGGCTGTAGGACAACCCTTGCCTGCTTAGAGGCAGGTGCATCCACACCATGCAGAAGGCACAGCATGAAATTAGTAGGGTCTGGGACTATATTATCTTTTCTCTCAAATCTCCATATGATGGGAAGGGGCTTACGTGTATCTGCACTCATCCTGCCCACCCGCAGGGTGTTAGAAAAGGATGTAGGATACTTTCTTGGAAGCAGAGAGCCCCCCTTTCAGAGAGGGGCAGTGTGATTCACGTGTGGATCAGGGAAATACAGGTGAGGCGTCTTCCCTTTTTTTTAATGAAAGGTTAAATGCTGCAGAAACTGATGAGACTATCAAAGAAATGTGGGTTACCCAGGAAAACAAGTATTACAAAATAGTTGCTTTTTACTTTATCATTTTAGGCATGTCATTTGCTTGCACGTAATAATTGTTTGAAAGGTCATCTTGGCCCATCCTGCAATCCTGGAGCAGGCAAAGCTTCCCTGGAATTTTGTATGTGGTGGGTGTGCAAAATCCAGCCCTTAATTTGCAACTGTTCAGCATTGAAAAGTATTCATTTTCTGAATGGATTGTTCTGAGCTTTCTTTATTGCTTACTATGGTGATTTGAAATATAGGTATTTATTTCTTCATTTATAATTTTGTACAGTGCACACAACACATGTAAACACTTTGCTTTATTTTTGTTATTTAGGTAACCAGCCACAACAAGGGGTGAACCAATATGGGCATTCTTCACACTTCTGAATCTGAAAGGTGGGATCAAGATGTGGTGTTATGTTTGCACTGAAGAAAAATCAAAATTCAATGCACTAGTTATTGCTAGAAAGCAAAATTTTAATTTTTTCTCTTTAATTTTTTCAATACGTATATTTTGTGCTGCAATTGATGTGAATATGTAACAAAGTGAAAGATTATTTTTTTTTGCATTTAACTGGAATTAATTGTATGATTTGTGGGCCTATTTAAAGAATACAGTTGTTGCAAAGAATTTGGTGCTTTTTTAGGGTACTGTTACTTTAAAGGGGTTAAAGAATGGATTTATTTATTTGTGGGAAACATTTTTTCTTTTGTTAAGAACTGCACTGGACCAAACTACTGATTTGAAAGGCACTTCCGATTTTGGCATAAAGATTAATGAACAAATCAGAGTGTTCTCCTTTGTTCTTCAACAGTAAAATGAACATTGATTTAAATCATATTAATTTTGACTGTTTGTAATTTTCATAAGCACTTTATAAAGTTCTTTGTTTAAAAGTACCCAATTTTCTCTTGCTTTCATTGTGGAAAGAAGGTGCTGAAGTGGGTTTCTTGCTTGTATTAGAACTTCCTAAGATTTATATAAAAAGCCACAATGTAACATTAATAAATCTACTAGAAGTAGCTGTGCTTCACATTTTTCTTTTTAATGCAAAGTTCATTGGCAGTGAACCTTGTGAGGGTACAAAATGGGGTAACAAAGCCCTGAATAGCACAACAGATTTTGCTCTAAATCATTTAGGGCCTGAACCAAATCCTGTTGAAATCTGATGGCAATCTTTCCATTGACTTCAACTGGAATTGGATCTCTGGGTCTCGTGCTAAGTTCAGCAAAAGTCTCTTTCCAGCTTTTGCCCTTTGGAAGCTTGTGCCAGGCTAGAAAAGCCTCCCAAATCCCTTTTGCTGTTTCTGCAGTGCTCTAGCTGGGCCTCATGTCTATTGATCTTGACCTAAATGAGTTCTTCCTCTAATAGATGTATTTATTATTTATTTTGTATGGTAAGTACTTAAAATTTTGAATTTAAGTCTTCATGTTGGGTGATAGTCTTGGTTGTGTAATGCATACTGCATTTATAAATTTGGTGCAAACGCACAACTTATACATTAAATTTATTATAAAGAGATATAACTATTTTATCCTTGTTCAAGTATGTGGTATATTTGCTCGTATTAGAGTAAAAATATCAGAATAAATTTACTATGGGTTCATGTAATTTAAGAGTTACTCCATATGATTTTCTTTTTTTAGAATTAGATGCACAAATTGTGAAACATGCAGGGCATTTCAAAATACATGGGAATTTTGTTCTCATGTTCTGTATTAACTCATCTTTTCATTTACCATAATATAAGTGTACTGTTTGGTATCCTAGTCAGACTTAGATTGAATAGAAAAGAGTCAACACTCAGCAAACATTGTAGTACTGTATGACATCACAGATAATTAAATTTTCATAAACAGTTTAGTGTGGAAAATCATAATATCAATAATTTGTATCTAATTCTGACTTCCACACTGCAAAGTCTTACCCATACAAGCAACTAGTAGGATGGGTCAGCATCTTTACTGCAATAAAATTCTTGTGAACTGCTTTGTACATTGTGAAAATTATTTAACTCAAAAATTCTTCACTTCACCATCTCAGCTTGTACAGACCTTTATCAAAACAGAAAGGCCAGTCATTCCACTAAATGAATAGGTTGTCTGTTTTGAAATATTAACATGTACCTGTACATTTATTTTCTTTTTTGTACATTAGGTATTTAAAAAAAATGCCTGATGCAAGTTGATATCCCTGTCCTTTCAGGTGACTGCATGTTACTAGAATAGTATCCACCACAGAAAAGCAGACTTAAGACCAGTTTCTGTCCTCAGCCACATACATACAACACGCTTCACTGCAATGGGGCTTCGTGGTTTTAGCTGAGGGCAAAACCTGGAGGTGCATGTTTACTTAGTAGAATTTGTTTGTTTACAAATTAATGGCATTGAAAGTACCAGAAGCAAAACACAATTTTAACTTTAATTTTTCTTTTGGAGCAAAGATTTAAAACTGTGTTAAACAAAAATAACCTAGATTACCATCTAATCAACTTTCAGTGGTCCCTGGGGACCTAGTCAGCAAAAGTATTCAAGGCTGCCTGTGCCTTGCAAAGCCCCAAAACTTCTTGGGTCCTGACTCTGCTTGAGTCAAAGTTACTCAGCAGAAAAGATCAGGTTGAAACAAAAGCTCTTTTAAAAACAAATGAACAAGCTGGCAACTTTTTGATCCTAAGGTTTTGGAGCTGGCTTGGAAGCTCATGCAAATAACTTAGCCACCAACTCATTGTTCCTAGTTACTTTGAACTTCACAGCAAATCAGAATAACTGTTGTGTGTGTCAACAATTAGGAAGATTTATTAACACCACATTAGTGGCAGTTCTTCGAATGTTGCTAATTTTTGCTGCTTTTTCAATGAAAATGCGTTTTAGTTTCCTGTGGGCTAGGATTACTTCCCTTCACTGTCCCTTGAATGGTTTGTAAATGGGGGTGAAATTATTTGGTAATCCTCTGGGCGACTGTCCTTTTAGTGCTCTTCATTGGGGACTAAAGACATTCGAGATTAAGCAAACAGAACTATTTAATCCAGTCAATTTTCTTCTACCTCTCTATCAGTACTAAGGAAGGAAGGAACAAGCAGCTATCATATATGTGGCTGATCTCAGAAAGTGATTGATCCACCACAAAACAGTCAGTCACGCTGCGGCCTCTCTTTGAAGTTCTTCCCCAGCTGACTAAAATTTAGTCAAATGGGGTAGAATCTGCACTCAGATCTCAGGAACATCCTGACCATGTTCTGAGTGTCAAGAGCCTGCATGACCTATGAGGTAATTCAGTAGATGGGTTGGGGGGTGTTGCTTTGTTTGTTAGTTGTACAGGGGTTTCTGCTATGGGGCTTTTTGTGTGTAATCGAGCTATACCTATTTTTTCAATAATAGTTTTAAATATTGTGTGACATTTTACTGATCTAAGATACTAGGATGGTGTTACATGGTAGCAGCTTCTCTACATCATTTCCTGTATCCAACAGGTTTTCTGTGGTTACTGCTAAAGAGGCATTAATTTCTACTCTACAGTCTATGATCCCTGTTGGAAGGGGTCATAGAGCTCAGGTTATGGTCATGGAAACAAGTGGCAGCAAAACCAGCCTGCCATATTGCTGGTGAGGAAAGGACCTCAAGGAGTAACACTGGGGGGCTTCTGCTCCATGCGTATGTCCCAGATCTGTGAGTTTAGTCCCAGCAAATACTCAGGTTCTGCACTGGTGTTGGAACTGTGCCCTGAGTCTACATTAACACCTCTCTTAGAAAGACCAAGTCAGTTAGTGACTTAAGCTTTTGAGGTTTATTTGGCCCAGGGAGTCCAAAAATCTTCTCTGGTGCAGAATGCCTAAGTGGCCATTTCCTATTGAAAAGGGGCTTTCTCCTGAATTGCAGGAGGCAGATGCTTGGGAATACTATTTTCTATTTGATTGAGCCCCTTCATTCTAAATTCCTATATAAATTGATGTACTTATTTAATTTGAAATCTTTAGAAGGTGAGATTGTGGTGACAGGGACATTATACTAAGCTACTCTGTTTTAATAAGTAGGTTTTGTTGCTTTTGAATTTTTAAACAAAGATGAATAGAAACCCTATTGTCCATTTAGAGAGCATTATTAAATCATTTTGTATTCTACTGCCCTGGAAAAAGTTCTCCATTGTGAAAGAATAGAATGTCATATTAAAAATAGCTAAACACTTGTTTTCTGTGAAATATTTATAAAAGAACTACAAAATATTCATACATATCAGTAAGGCAATTTAAATCGCAATAAAATTTCCTCTTTTTTGTTCTTAAATATTTTTTCATTATATGTGCCATGCTTCTTATAGTGATACAAGATGGACAATAAGAAACTAATATAAAAAAAGGCCATCCTTTACTGAAGATTTTTCAGATACATTTCTGGAAAGCAATTTTATTTTGATGATCACTATTGGCAAAATAAAAGTGCCTTATGTTTTTAATTGAAGTCTATTTGTCATTGAGTAAATCCATACTAGTTCATAATGCAAAATTTTTTTCCCAAGTCTTTCTCTTTTGCATGTTCATTGTACATTGATTATTGTAAATGTATTTGGAGTCACCTACATGCTTCATGGCTGCCTTTGCTTAAACTTCCACAATTAAACTCAGTCCAGATGGAGACTTTGTTAACAATTACTCAGCCTGTATTTCTCATTTCAAACAACTTGAATATATGTTATTGTGAAATCGCTGCCAAATTGATTCTTAGCTGTGCACTTGTACATGCCAGAATCTGAAGATTTTGGATTCTGAATGATTAATGTCCCTTGGGGGTGAAGAAGTTCACTTCCAGATGGTCTGCCTTTACTAGCTGGAGAAAGCACAGAGTGGTCTGGTAGCTCCCATGTGATTTCTGGTTTTGGTATCCCCAGTGCCATACAGTTGAGCTGAACTGCTGCCCCAGCCATAGTGCGTACACTCTGTGGTGGTCTGTTTGTAATCCGTGGGGGGTAGGCTACAGTAATTACAGGAACAGTTATAGATGACTCTCCAGCATTGTTCTGAGCCTTACACAGATAGTTTCCTCTGTCATGAATGGTTGCTTCTCGAATAACTAAAGTACCATTTTCAAGTAATATGTATTTCCCAGTGATCTGAGGCCGATCTAGCATATAGCCACTTGGTACTGTCCATATAATGTTTGGTTTGGGGCTTCCATCAGCAAGACAGTGAAGGGATAATGATTCCCCACTGATGCTCTTTATTGGTCCTCTTGAACGAGTAAGAATAGTGGGCTTCTGACCAACTTCCAAGATGATCAGCTTTTCAATGTAGCCCACTTTATTTCTAGCTGCACAGCGATACTTTCCTGCATCATCTCTGAAAGGATTATATATGATGAGAGTACCATTACTGCCTATATGATACCGGGAAATTCTGACTCCACTGGAAAATCGTGTGCCATTGGGTAATATCCAGATGATTTCAGGAGGAGGGTTTCCATCTACTGAACAATTTAAGATGATGGTTTTTCCTGGTTTTGCTATTATTTTTTCATTTAATGGATTTCTAAACATTGGTCGTCTTAGCATTTCTAATACCTCCAACTGTACTACCAATATGCTTTCTCCTCCATCATTACGTACCACGCATATAAAATCTGCTGTGTCTGAAGGCCTTACATTCCTAATTTCAAGTGTCCCATTTTTGTGTACTGTTATTCTGCTCCCATAGTACGGAGCTGTTAGGAAAATATTGTCAGGCATTATCCACATAATTTGAGGGGAAGGTGTCCCTTCTGACATACAATCTATTTGCTTCTTGGAGTGCCTTATTGCTGTTGCTTTAATGACTGTTTTGTTTGTATATAAACCATTTATCAGGGGTGGTTTAGAAACAACATCCAGTTTATAAAGTTTTGTGTCATCCCCACCAGGGTTACGGGCAACACATACATATTCCCCAGCATCCAACAGTTTCACTTTGCTGACTGACAGTGAGCCATTAACATGCAGTAAATATCTGTTTGTTGAAGCTGAGATCATATCACTGGAAGGTAGCAACCAAAATATTTTTGGCTTGGGTTCTCCAACAGCCTCGCAGTCAAATACTGCATTATCCCCAGCTTTTACTTTAGCATATGTCCTGTAATTCTGCTTTATACGAGGTGAAGCTGTTACAACTGTAATGTGTACCTTCATTTCATCTTTTCCTAGTGTATTTTGGGCATAACAGGTATAGTCTCCCTCTTCAGATATTCCAACCTTGTTGAAATACAGAGTTCCATTGTCAAAAAGAATGTATCTCCGAGACCTGCGCCCACTGTCATCTGCTTGCATCACATTATTAATCATCGTGCCATCTGGCAAACTCCAGGAGATCTCTGGCTCAGGTGACCCAGAGGCTTTACAGTCCACTCTGAAGTCCTTCCCATATGGTACCTGTTTTTTAAAATACTGTTTTTGGTCAATCTTTGCTGGTTTCATAGTCACACTGACTTTCATCAGTATCAGGTCATCTCCAATTCTGTTTCTTGCTACACATAAATAGTCACCTGCATCCTTTTCTGTGACTGCCTCGATAAACAAGGATCCATTAGGATAAACATGGATTCGACTTCCCATTCTAGAAGAAAAAAAAGAATTAATTAATGTGTAGCCACATGCTAAAGGACAACACTGAGCCCTGATAAGTGATGGGCTCAAGTGGATGAATCGCTGTGGGTTTTTCTCTTCTGTATCTTAAAATTGTGCCTATCCCATCCTTTAGATACATGTACATTATTTGTTTTAAGGAAAAACAAAGATATAAGAGTATCTTTCCCAACCCTGTCCTCCCATTTTTGTTAGGACTAATTTATCTCCCCCCTACCCTTGACCACTGAAACCCAGCTCAACCCACCGCCTCCCCAAAAGACTTGGGTGTGTGTGGAAATCTTGCTTTGTGCCAGGAAAGTCATCAAATTTGGGCTCTATCAGATCAACAGGGGAAAAGAGATCCAGATTTTATGGGCCAGGTCTTCAGCCAAAGCCAAAAAAACAGCTAGCACAGGTCAGAGGGTTGTGTGCAAAGCAGACTTAGAGCTCTCCTTCACACTGTCTCCCTCCTGCTGCAGATGTGGGTAGAGACATTTTCTTCCAGCATTGTGTTAGAACAACCTGATGGCTGCTCGAACACCAGGGATCTGAAACCACAACCCAGGATCAGCACAGCGTAAAGGGCATCATGACTGTTGCCACGTTTCCCCATGACAACTGCAGCAAGGGGAGTGCATGGTATAATGCCTGCATCTGTAACTTTCACTCCATGCAGCTGAAGAAGTGAGGTTTTTTCACCTACGAAAGCTTATGCCCAAATAAATCTGTTAGTCTTTAAGATGTCACCAGACTCCTTGTTTTTTTTTTTGTGGATACAGACTAACATGGCTACCCCCTGATACTTGACACCATGGTATAACAGCCACTACAAGATCATTCTTATAGTAAGATGATTGACCTCTGGCTGGTTAAACTGAATTTAGAGCCAGTTTATGCTAGCAGTGTGACACATTAGTTAGAACATGCTGCACCCGATAATCTGGGCCTTGGTGTCTGATTCTGATCTCACACCAGTGTTTACACTAGTGTAATTCTAATTACTTCAGTGGAGATCCTTCGGAGTCTTACTGGTGCAAGTGAGTAGAATTAGGCCCTAAGGAAAACCTTCCTTCCACCATTTCCCTCCTGTTTAACTTGAGGTAGTAGGGGTAGAGCCATATCCAGGTTTATAAATGGTTTATTTGTCTTATAGTGAATGTATAAAATAATAATCTGGATAAACATTCATAAAATGACCATTAGAGACCAAATGTCAAATCTTTTGGAAAAATATCAGTATTAAACCAAGGCAATGTAATTTTAAATGGGAAACCATTTATTTACAGCTACCTATTTAATAATACATGCTTACTATGTTATCAGTTGTAAAGTGAGGGTCTCACGTTGTCCTTCTGCAGGAAAAATGCACATGGGCAAGAGAGATGAGCTAATTCTGACACTTTACAGGTGCAGAAGAAAACCATCTACAGTGTGAGAACATGCTTCATTTTTTAATTAGGGTTTTGCCTTTGTTGCACACTGTATGAAAAGCTTTGTTTTTTCCTCTAATCTCTCCCATTCAGACTTTTTCAGACTACCTAGTCCACACTAAAGAAAGAATTAGGCTAAATTATAAATGTTCTATACACCCAAATTTCAGGACCAGAGCTCATCTGAATCTGGTAATAACCATTCCATGCTTGCAGGGCTTAGGAGCTCTGTAATACTGAGTTACCATTTCTGTGGTGTTACTAAGCTCTGCCGCATGAAGTGATCTTTTCCATTTTACTAGATAGCTGAAAACTGTGGAAATGAAGAATCTGTGGAGTTATTTAACACCTTCATAGATCTAGCCTTTCCTAAGTAAACCCTGTTGATCTCAACCAGTCTCTTTTTGGGAGGAATTCTAAAAGTATGGGTTTTATAATTGTGGAAGTTGTTCATATAATCAGAAATCTAATCTGCTTGAACTTTTTGCTTGGGAAGTAAGTTTCAGAGTATGAAGCAGTCTCTGGAGTTGTAGAATGAACCTGCCTCCCCTCCCCCCTCTAGCTCTTTGTTCAATAACTAGATCCCCCACAACCAGAAGAAGATGAGTGAGAAACTGTACTTTAGTGGCAGGCTTTAATAAACCTTTCCTCAAATCTCTGTCTTAATTTATCTTGCTTATCTTAATTTATAATGCTTCTAGCAGCCTATAAAAAGTGATGTGTGGTGATGGGCAGAAGGTTCTACAGCTTTTTTGGTGTGCAGGATATAGACAGAAAGCTAGGACTCCCTTGCACTGAAAGCAAGTAATATCACCTGGAAACTGGCAGTAACTTACACTCACTGGAATATCTCCTGCTCTACTGGTTTTCAGAATAGTAAAATGCAAGACTCCCCTTTGTTTCTTCCATGCATCTGTGGTTTTGGCAACACCTAAAGCAGAGATGGGCAACCTTTGGAACGTGGCTTGCCAGGGTAAGCCCCCTGGCAAGCCGGGCCAGTTTGTTTACCTGCCGTGTCCACAGGTGTGGCCAATCGTGGCTCCCACTGGCCTGGAATGGCAAACAGCGGCCAGTGGGAGCCGCAATCAGCTGAACCTGCGGATGTGGCAGGTAAACAAACCGGCCCGGCTCACCTTGGTGCTTACCCTGGTGAGCCATGTGCCAAAGGTTGCTGATCCCTGACCTAAAACTCATCCACATGTTCTTCTCCTCTAGTGGCAGAATGCCAGATCTGGCCATTTAAAATAAGTGTTAATAAAATGAATACAAGGCAATTATGTTGTGTGTATGAATTTGGTACACATTACCATAAACTGCAAACTTTTATTTAAATCAACTCAGTGTCAGCAGATTTTATTTTATTATTTTTTTTGTTAAAAATAGACTGTCATTGAATTGGGCCTTTTAAACTGCTATTTATCATTTGAAATCATTTTAACACTAATATTTACCCTGCAATCTAAAATGTGAAACAATTAATTTCTTTGGTCATACTTACTGATTGCCAGTAAAATAACTGCAGTAAATTTATTCCCAACTTTCAGTAATTGGACTGTAAACTCTCACAGGACTTTGCTTTTAATACAGTAAATGAGGTTTTATAGGCTTTTTTAATAAGCAAACAAATGAATACTTTAGTAATGCCAGTTTCTCTCCAGCCAAATGGCTGGCAACTGGTGTATGCAAAAACAAAGTGTTAACTGGTACCCAGTCTTAGTTGCTCTCATTCTGTAACTGGCAAGAATGTGAAACGTCAGCTCAGCCATAAAATACAGAAGTCAAAGTAGCTGTCAAAGGTTGCACGAGTAATCAAGACCCTAGTTTTATAAATTTGTGTTCTCACTAAATTCTACTTGCTTTTCAGATGAAACTATATTCACTAGATCCTTTTTCTTAACGAACTAGCAAATGGCTTTTCATATTTTTAGCGACTATATTAGTTTTGGAATTCTACAATCAAAACTTTTATAACAGTTAAATGTCCCCACTTCCGCTCCAACAAATTTAGATTTTATTGTGCAACTGTTTTAAATTATTTCATGATGGGAAAGCAGTTTATTTTTACAAAAATAAATTGCTAATTTTTACCAATTAAATATTTATGTGATATCAAACTATATCACTTTGAACAATCAGTTTGCTTGGCATTACATTCACAAACTATCATTGTCACTGCTAAATTAGTTTGTTTCAACAAGCAGTCTTACAAAGCACAAATTAAATTATCGTTACCATATACAACAGATTTATAGTAAGTTTATAGTATTTCTATGCAGCCATTGTGCTCTGAGATGCCATTAATTTAACTGATGTTAAATCTCTTCTGTGGTACATATGGCATGTAAAAGCCTTAGTAAAGTAAAATCCTCAAGTTTACTCTAATGTATATATGCAGCATGAGTGTCAGCTTTATATTAACAACCAAATCCTATTCAACTGACATATGTATGTTGAGGATTTGGCCTTAAATCAGAACAGAATAAAATGACCTAAATTCAGCCATTGCATGAATAAATTAGGCTTCACTGATTTAGCTGGGCTGCACCCCCTTACGGTAGGGCTGAATTTGGGCCTTTAGTATTAGAAATATAATAATAAAATTGCATTTTCTGTCACTAGAGATGACTCTCATCACAGGTTAAAAACAAAATTGGCTTCAGTTAAGCAGAGTTACAGTACGTTAGGCACTTATGCTTGGCAATATCACAGGATTGACACTTTTTTTAAAAAAATTATTTCAGTGATTTGTGGTCTGCTATTTTAAAGTAAGCACCAGAAAAATAAAGCAAGAGCTCAGTCACAAAGAAACATTCCTACCTGTGCCATTGGTCAACAACTGCCTTGGAAGGTAACCTCCAGATTATTCTGGGCTTTGGCACCCCAGTAGCTGAACAGTTTAGAAGCAATCTGTCCCCAAAATTCAGCTGAGTCATTTTCAGAGATGCAGTTGCTATTCTGGGAATTGTATCTCTCTGCTCCACCGTGAGATTTACCACCCTCCTCTCTGACCCAGTGGAGCTTGTAGCTATGCATTCATAATTCCCGCTGTCAGAAGGAGCTATGTTTCTTATGTAGAGGGTTCCATTGGAGAACAGGAACAGTTTGGCATTTACAAAATGCAGAGGCTTCACTACTGTTCCATCAAAGAGGACCCAGTGAACACTCGGATGAGGGTTTCCTTTTGCAGTGCAGGGGAGTTTCAAACTTTCACCCATAATTCCTGCAATGTGTTGTCTCTTCTCTTCCAAAATAACAGGAGGTGCCACAATCACCTGTAGTTTTACTGTCAGCGTATCAGCACCAGCTGGATTACTAGCCATACATGTGTAAAGCCCTCTGTCATAAACAGTGACTTCCTTGATTATTAAAGTGCCATCCGGTTGCACAGTCGCTTGCTTGCTTCCTGGAAAAGATTCTGAGACATATGTTTTGTTTGCTAGAATCCATGAAATGGTAGGGATGGGCCTACCTTCAGCTCTACACTTCACAGACACAGGCTTTCCAGAATGGACAGTGATCACTTTTGACCTGCCCTCTAGGATCCTCGGTGGATATGCCACCACAGACAAAGTGACGAGGAGCTGATCTGAGCCATGCTGGTTGGCAGCAATACACAGGTACTGTCCACGGTCCTGAATGTTCACATTCTGGATAGAGAGGGTGCCATTAGCAAACACTTCAAACCTGTTGTCACGCTTGCTTTTTGATACATCAGACCCTAATTAAACAAAAAAAGTAAAATATATTTATATTACATAAGAAGCCTTTATTTATTTACTTTTGCTTTTTATCTGATAAAATAATATTTGCAACCAAAAAAAAAAAAAGCTGCCTTGGTTTTTATCCTGCACTCATCACCATGGTATCCGAGCACACTTTCTTTGTCTCAGCTTACTTTCTTTAAAAGGGCTAAGAACAGTGACGGAATGAGAGGAATAATAGCACGTGTTTATGTATATTGTGAAAGATGTCTTAAGGGACCAACAAAAATCAATTACATAGGTGGAGGTGATCTTCCAATAAAGGGGAAGCAGAATTGCTCAGCAATGAAGCACAGGATCTTATTACAGGTGGATTCTTAATAAGCCTGGTCTTCTGTATAGGCCTCACTACAATAATGCTATTGTTAACATATGCTGAATATGGTAAACATTGTTAAATACAGATTGACCTTTTTTTCCTCTCTCTCTTTTTCTTGAAGAGACATTTTATAAATACAGTAAGACACTTCAGGATGTATGTGCAGGGCTGGGATATTACTACTTTTCAGCCATATGTATTCATCATCTTATTGCTTTATGGATGGTATCCCACCTAAAGCATGGCAATATCCCAGCCTGGTGTACCTAGCACCTGTCTTATTGCTAATATATAGACAACATTTTAAACAAGGCTTATACAGCTTACCTGATGACACTTTAGTCCAGTGAATTGTGGGAAGGGGATTACCAGTCGCTTCACAAGGGATGAAGGCATCTGAATTAGCCAAAACGGTAAAAGCAGCCAGTTTTCCTCCGACTATTCTAGGCTTTGCCAATCTATTTTTATATAAGGAGTCTAGGGCTATGAGGTTGTTGTTGGTTTTTTGATCTGTTGTCTTGTCAGACCAGCTTTTGACAGAATTGTCCTTGTTCCTTTTCCATGCAGGAGTATATGGAGTGGAGCTCTGTGAGGATTTTAATATAGTCAGAGTATTAACTGTTAGTGTTTTGCCTATTTCCGAAACTTCAGGAGACTGTTTATGCCAAAACTTGTTTTCCCACCGGGGAGATAAGGTGATTTGCAAGATACTTGTGTGTGGTGTCTCTGTTATTTGGGATGCTAATGGGGTAGGATGCTGTATGCTGGGGTTGATCACATGGGTAGTTACAGCAGGAGATTTGGTACTGAGCTCACCTTTGTCAGGAAATGTTGCCTTTGCTGTATGTTTCTGCTGAATAACTCTCTGTCCCATTTTTTGGTGTGGTCTTTTACTTACCATTGCAATAGTTTTGTTTGGTTGAATATGTGCTGATTCAGATGTTATGGATGTGGCGGGTAATATTGTGGTGGTGTTGGAGGACTTCAAAGAAGATGATGTGGCAGGTTTTTCAGTAAAGAGAACATCAGATGGTAGTTTAACAGGTTGAGTGTTCTCAGCTGTTGTAATTCTCATTAATGTTTGTGTAGTTGTTACAGGTGAGCCTTTAGTTACATCTTTTGTGTTAAGAATCTGTGGCTGAGGCACAGTTGTAATTGGGATTACACTCGTGTTCTTATAAAGAAATTCAGTGGGTAGGGGGATGGTGGGCTTAGTTAAAGCCCTAGCTGTTGTCAGGATATACAAAGCTGTGTTCACTGATGAAGCAGTGGTGGAGCTATGGCTTGTAGTAATGCTTTGTGAAGTCATGATCTTCTGGAGCTTTTTCCTCCTTTGATCTCTCCTCCTTCCAGCTCTGAATACTTTGATTTTAGTGATTTTAGCTTCAGTGTGGGGAACAGTAGTAGATCTAAATGTTGGCATTGGTCTTGTTGCATTCATTTCTTTGTTGATAGCATTTGGAAGATTAGAAAAATAGGCTGAAGGTAGCAGTTCTGCAGTAGAAAGAGATGGAATGGGAGACTGTTTCTCTGACATACTATTATCATGACTGATAGGTTTAGTTAGGGATAAGAGATCATCAGTTTGATTCACTTCCACTGAAATAGTTGTTAAATGAAAAGGAGAAACTCTGTCTATGGATAGTGTTGCAGTAGTTTTAGGAAGCATGGAGGTTATTGTAGATGATGGCGCTGTTCTTGTACGTTGTCTGGATAGCTTCTTCAATAGCTCCTTTTGAACGTGTACCTTTCCAAAGAGATGTTGCCAAGGAATATTTCCTCTTAAAACTTTGGAAGAAGTTCTAGTTTTAGTGGTTGGGAGGATGGATTTAACATGTGAGAATGTCTTGCTGTCTGCAGAAGTTGTAGTTTCCACAGATACACTAGCAGTCTGTCTTGCAGTTGTAGGGAGTCTGAGAGCATATGTTTGCAATCGTGCACTGGCCTCTAGTTTTCTTTGCAGGGTACTCTGTCTGCTTTCACTATAGAAAGGCATTACAGTGGGAGTTGTTTTTTCTCCTTCTGCAGTGGGTCTGTTTTTCTCTTCAGCCAGGAATGCTGTGGTTTGACTCGTAAGCTGCTCTGATGTGAGTTCTGGTATATCCTCTTTCAAAGGTGGGGGCGTATATGTTTCTGGGCTAAGCAGTTCAAGAGAACTTCTGGGAGGAGTTGCGGGATGTGAACACGATAGACATTTTGTGTCCTGCTCCATAGCTGGAGGCAGAGTTGTACTTTCTCTACTGGATTCTTGTCTCACAAAATTATATCTATGTCCCCTGATAGCTGGAATTCGATCTGGTCTAACAATTCGTCTTCTACCAGAAATTTTCCTTCGTCTTCCATATCGTTGTCTTGATTGTGGTGTATTAGTTGTAACATCTCTAATTATCTGAATCTGCTGATGAGTAATAATAGTTGACCCTGGTGGTAGTTTAGGAGTTGTTATTTTTTGAGTACTGTGAAAATAAATGTGACCAAATTCATTGTTTGGCTCGCTGACAGTCACTACAGATATTCGATGATCTGATTTAGTTGAAGTCTTATCAATAGACTCAGTAAATAAATCAGGTTTTTCAACTGTGTTCTGGGAAGTGACAAGGCTGGTGATTTCAATAACATCTGCTGTTTGTGTTGTAGATATGATTTTTAAATACTCATTACTTCCCCCAAAAGACACCAATCTTTGTTCAGCATTAAAGTCTTTAGCTGTACTATTCACCAAACTAGATGCTGTTAATGGCTGTATAATGGTTAATGATGTTTGATTTAATTCAGAAGTCTCCAGCGAGTTTGGTCTTGTGACTGCAGATTTTTGAGCTGCATTTGGCTTTTTGCTCTGGGGTCCTATAGAGTGTGTAATCCATGGATTAACTGTTGGAGCAACTGCCTCTGTAACCATGACAGAAGTTGTTTTAGACTTGGTATTACTTGATGTAGTTTCAGGTTCTCCAGTTACAATACTTGCTGAAACTTTTTTCAGAGTAGGTATAGTAGGTGCTTCAGGTGCTAGTATAATAAATTCCTCTTCTGGAGGTATATGGTCACCAGATGTTTCTTCCTTATCCCCAGATACCTTAGAGGATAGATGGTCTGGTGATTTTGTTGTGGCATTTTCTTGTTTTTCTGGCAAAGTGGAATTCTTCTTTGTTTTTTCCAAAAATGCTGCCCAGTGCTGTGGGTCAACTCTCCTAGCTGAGGAAGTGAATTGTCTTCTGTGTCCCCTAAATCGTCTGTTTATTTTGTCCCCATTACGTCTGTAAGTCATCTCTCTATTGTTATTCCGTTTATTTGCAATCCCTGTGAGTTGATTTCTAGGTGCAGAGTCAGTGGATGCTTTACTTGTTACTGAAGTTTGCACAGTAGCTAATGGATACTTATGCTTTGTAACAGCTCTAAGCTCCTCGTGACCAGATCCATCTCTCTCTTCGTTTTCTTCTGGAGCTGTCTTTCGTTTTTGTGAAGCGCCCTCATTCACTTTAACCAGCACTTGGAAAATCAAAAAATCCATACCATATTCATTGGCTGCTACACATCTAAAATAGCCATTATCTTGTTCTGTCATCTCTTGTATTTTGAGTGTACCATTGTGGAAAATATGTTTGCTTCTTACAGACTGATGAAGAACTGTGTGCTCAGGTAGGATCCAACTAATAGATGCATCTGGGACACCAACAGACTGACATGGAAGGTAGAGTGTGTCACCAATGAATGCCGAAAGCTGAGCCCCATTAATGTTGTTGTGTTCCACATAAGTATCAATCACTGTGATCCTAAATGTTAGGACATCTGCATCATTATAATTTGTGCCTATGCAGTGATAAACTCCAGTGTCAAAACTATCAGCTGTCCGTAGTGTGAATTTTCCACTTTTAGCTATTACGATTCTTCCATCTTCACTAACATATGGCGCTCTAACTTTGCTCCCATCGGCTAGTATCCATTCAATGGTAGGAGTAGGCTCTCCAAATGCCTGGCAGTCCAGTTCCACAGTCCCACCCACTAAAACGGAGTGTTCTGCTCTTGTTGTATTATCTCTTGAAATTATGGCCCAGCTGTGTGTCAACTGTTTTTCACCAGCATTGGGCAAGATAATTTGAGCATCAGTTATATATTGAATATGCAGCATGCTGAGTGTGGTTGCTGTTCTGTCTAATTGTAATGCCACCTGGCGTTGGAGCAGCCAAGAAGGTTCAGCTGTCAGTTCACTCTCTATATTGGTAAAAACTTCTTCACTTTCAGAATACGTCTGTTTGTACTTGTAACTGATGTAAGGCACTTTGGTCAGTAAGAGATTCCTTTCGAGTTTCAGTGGAGAATCACTGTACAGGGCCAATATGCTCCACAGCTGTTGAATGTGTTCATAATCAATACTACACACCAGAAATGTTGAAAATGATACTTTGAGTACTGTAATATCACCATCTTTGTCAAATGAGAGTGGGGAAATTTTTGTGGGTTTTTGAACATTGCAAACCAAGTTAGCTTGATTTCCTGTTTGGTCTGTCATATTCAACATTATGGTTCCAATGGGAGCTATAAACTCTTTGGGAGAGATGGAAATGAAGTCTCCTTCATCTGGCATAGTGATGTTTTTAAATTTCAGGGAGGGGTCTATTGTTGGCTTCCTACACGTTAAAGATGCAGATGGGATGTTAACTAAATGTTTGCCTTTAGAATTTCTGGGATTGGCACAAACTGGACATTGCTGGGCACTAGAAGAACCTCTGTCTTTCTTGCACTTTATAATATCTAGGGGGAGGAAAAAACAAAGTAATTTTGTGATACTAGTTCCAGTACCAAAACAACAACTTATATTTTGCTGAAGGATCTTTCTTTGAATAAAGGGCTATAAAGTACTGACAATAGTGATCTTCAAGTCATCACCAAGCTTTATTTTAACTCTTTACTATTCCACTAGTGAAATCTTCAGCATGATCATAATTGCTATCACAGCTAGTTAGCATGGCACAGCCTTGCCTTGGGAAGCACACAGCTCTAGCAAGAGCTGTAGCAGGCATTGTTCTATTGTGCCCAGATCCTGTTCAGGGGGGCAAAAAGGAGAAGAAACTCCTTGTGCCCTCTTCTTAATTTATGCACCTTCCCTGTGGTCAGGCACAATATGGCCCTAATTAATTGAGGCTTACCATTGCGAGGTAGGAAATTATTACTTTCCTTATTTTAATTACAGCAAAGGTAAGCCCTAAAAAACAAAGGGACTTATCCAATGCTGCCTTTCTTCTCCTTCAGCCACAAGACTATCCTTTCCTTTTATCTCACCCTTTCCAAAAAATCATGTCACACATCTTATAGTGGTTTGGTAACATCGTCTGGTTATGCTTTGTCATGAAAACAATTTATCTGAAAAATTTGTCTGAAGCAAGCTGCTTATTCTTGTAAATAATTATTATTCCTGAGATTAAGATTGCAAACCATAATATCATAGTATGCTCTAAAAATATAAAAACTAGGAAAAGCATTTGTTCTGATAATCAAATTGTAAATGGCACAGAAAATATTACGTATTTAATGCATCTCTCTATCCTCACTTCACCTAACATGTACCTCAGTCCAGCCCTAGAGGGAACCTCTTTAAGAGAGAGAGGATAATTCATTCTCTTTTTACATTCTCACCTATTGAGAAAGAACATAATTCATTCTTGAACATTCAACTTTGGACACTGCCAGAAGAGGTTCCATTTAGAGACACCTGAGCTTGGAAATGTATTGGGACCACTAACTTCAGTTCATCTAGGTCACTAAACAACATTCAGATATTCCCTGTTTGCGTGTGTGTGTGTGTGTGCACACCTTGCTAGCCAACAATAATGGAAATAAAAGAGATGCATGGTAATTTACGGGAATAAAGTACCATGGGGCCATGGAATGGTAAGGAATAACATTTTAAACAGCTGACAAGGAAGTCACAGAAGATCAACAGAAAGTCACAGAATAAAGTGTTATACTTTAAGAAGTGTTATAATAGTAATGACCAATTTCTTACTCTTCGTAAGTCATTTACTAATTTGCCAAAAAAAATTACTATAATGCCTCTATCCAGATGTTACTCACTGGTAATTATAATACTTTGCACTTAAATAGTGCAGTTAAATGAAGAATCTCAAAGCACTTTCAAAACCTGGAAGTTACTTTCTCCATTTTAATGGTGGCTTAGAGAGAGTATGGTCACACATTAAATCAGTGGCAGAACCCAGATCTCCATGCTCACCCCATAGCTGTAGCCACTAGACAATGATGCCTCCCTTGTAAAGACCTTAAGGGAAGTCACCACTCTAGTAAGAAACAAACAAATATTCAGCTCATACTGTACCTGGCCATTGTTCTGCCCAATCTACAAACCATTGTAGATCACAATCACAGGACCAAGGGTTTCCATGAAGGTATATGCTCTCTAGTTCAGGCATGTAGGAAAACATCTCTTGTGGTAATGAAGTTAAGAAGTTGTCAGACAAGTATATATGCTTTATGGAGGATGTTTTAAATATCTGGATGTAGCGCAAGGTGACAAAAGTGTCTGGATGAAGCTGTTTAAGTAAATTTCCTTCCAAGTGCACCAGCCTCAGTGATGTAAGCCCATAGAAAACTTCCGGGTGTATAAATTCAACTTGATTGTGGTCCATATGCAACCGTACCAAGCTCTTGAGACCATGAAAAGTGTCCCTCTGAAGTATTCTGACTTTATTATAGCTCATTTTTAAGACCTGTTGGTGAAAAGATAGTGATAAAAAGTCTAATAAAAACTACATTATTTCGGCATTGGTAGAAGAATTCTAGCCAACTCTGAATTATTATTTCTCTGTTACGTGAAGTGCCTAGGTACACAAGTGATGGGCACTATGGGAAAAATCAGCAGATATAATAATTTTTATAAGTGTGATTATGGTCAGACATGACCTCAAAGATACCTTCTTATTCAACAGGCCAATGTATGTACACACTTTATTCACACCAATGGTCCTAATGAAACTGCTTTTGTGAAGAAGGTAAGCAGGGTTTGACCATAAAATAAGTGGGTGTATATTTTTTTCCCTTCACTTACTACTACAGTGCCTATACAAATATGGGAGGACAAGCTGGATTCTTGGCTGACAAATAATGAAAAGAATTGTGAACTCAGTCCCAGTTGAAGGATCTTTTTATGAGAGAGAATGTGCTAGCCAAAGCTCAACTTTCTGATGGCACTGTTTGCAGACTGGCAGTTGTAAAATGAGCAAATTTGTCAAAAGGTCATTGAGTGCTAATAAATATGGAATTATAATACCATTTTTGCAGTCATTTTTCAGGTTGGGATCATACTTTACATACTTTAGTAGCTTCCTAATCCTCACAAAGAACTGGTGATGTTTTTATGAATTACTGAATGTTGCAAATTAGCAAGTAAACAAATACAAAAAGCAACGATAATGCACAAAATCTACTTTGTTCAAGTATTTGCCAAATAGAATTGTTATAATTATTTACAGTCATATTTGTGTTCTGCTAGTTAATAGCAGCTGTGGATCAAAGTTTCAGCTGGGAAATTTTTAGGCCTTGTCTACACATGGAGCCATTCAGGAATACTCCGCCCGAATAACTCCATATGTAGACACTCTTATTCCAAAACAAGAGTGCTTTGTTCAGAACACAAGCATCCACATGTAGAGTTATTCAAAAATGCTGATCCTGACTAACTCCATACGTAGACAAGCCCTTACTCTCAACTGCTAATCGACTCTTGAAAAAGCAAAACAAACAAACAAAAACCCTCAGCTCTCTACTGTAGCTTCCAGGCTGTTCAATGAAGTGCAAAATGCTCTGAAGTCCACCTGTTGGAGCTACTCCTAGTGAAATATGCACTGATATAGCCAGAGGCATTGCAGCAGGCTTCTCATCTGGAAAATAGAAAGTCAATACTTTTAAATTAATATGTGTGAGCAGCACACAGAGTTGGTGTGAAGATAAGTATATTTTATTTAATTTTCTAATATTTCTGAATGGCACAACACACCAGCTGCTCCAATGGCAGTAATGGTTATATATGACCTTCCTTTAACAATCTTCTAGTAAATCTCTGCAGAGACATTCTAAGAAACCCAGTTGGTTCTGTGTGCAAATGATGGGATGTGCAAATTAGTGAAGATCTACTATCATAAGTTTACTAATGTTTTATTTTAAATAAGACATAAAGCACCAAATATTATAAACCTGTCTTATCTGCTGTTATAACATCAAAGAACTGCAATGTCCCTTAGTATTAGAATTTAACATTTTCTTTCAGTAGGAAACTTCCTTGGCTGAAAGCTGCAGGCTGGCAGGAGAAAGAAAATCTTGACAAAATATGATCTCTTTAAAAATGCATTTATTTAGTCCATCAAATTAACAAAGATAACTTTTCTACCAAAGATGTCGTACGAGGAGCTGTGCAGCAATACTCTCCCTTTTATCTTGGTGGATATGAATAAGCAGGGCTGGCCTTACCATGAGGCAAACTGAGGTGGACGCCTCAGGTGCCAGACTGTGGGGGGAAGGGGCGCCACTAGGACCCAGAGCGTAGAAAATCGTGTCTGCTGCTGGTGCATGTGTATTCTCTCTGCTCTAGATCAGGGGTCGGCAACCTACGGCACGCATGCCAAAAGTGGAATGTGCTGATTTTGCCTGGCACGGGGCTGCCAGCTGGGGTCCTGGCCGCTGGCCCCATTCAGCTCACTGCCGGCTGAGCGAACTGAACCCCAGGCTGGCAGGAGGCTGAGTGGGGCCGGTGGCCCGGACCCCAGACTGGCAGCAGGCGCCCTCCCGCCTCCCCCCCCCGGCTCTCCACTCGCCATGCTCGGGTCCTGCAGCTCCCAGGAGTGAGAATCGCCGGAGAGCGGGGCCCTGAGCCTGCTGCAGGAGCCGGGGTGGTGGCTCACACTCCCAGGAGCTGCAGAGTCCGAGCGTGGCAAGGGGGAAACCGGGGGGGGGGGGGGCTTTACATATGGGGACCACTGCCCGCATGCATCTGCAGCAGGAGGCCCTCCCGGGGGGGGGGGGGCGGCGCACCGGGCCACAGCTCACCGTGCTCAGATTCTGCGGCTCTGAGAAGTGTGAGCCACCACCGCCGCTGCCCCTCCTGCAGCTCCCCCCCCCCACTTCCTCAGCACCCTGTGGGAGAGGGGCTGTGTGCGCAGCAGCCCGGCAGTGTCTTTTGCCTCCACGTGGAGCCAGCATCTGACCAGCATGGGCATGGTAAGGGGAGTCCCAGGGGGCAGTCAGGGAGCAGGGGGAGGGTTGGAAGGGTCAGGAGTTCTGGGGGGTCTTGTCAGGGAGCAGGGAGTGGTTGGATAGGTGTGGGAATCCCTGGGGTCTGCCTGGGGGTGGGGGAGTAGATAAGGGTTGGGGCAGTCAGGGGACAGGTAGGGTCCTAGAGGGGAAGTTAGGAGTGGGCAGTCAGGGGACAAGGAGCAGGGAGGCTTAGGGAGTGGAGTTCTGGGGGGCAATTAGGGGCAGGGGTCCCAGGAGGGGGCAGTCAGGGGACAAGGAGCGGAGTGGGTTGGGGGTTCTGACGGGGGCAGTCAGGGTAGGGAGTGGATGGGGGTGGGGCTAGGGCAGGGCTCTTCACTCTTTTTTGATTGTTGAAATGTGGTAACCCTAGGCAAGGAGGAGCTGGGGGCGCACGGAGGCTGGTGCCCGCATACCTCCACTGCACCCTGCAAGAGCCCCCAGGGGGGCACCGGGCCACAGCCTGGGAAGGAGGAGTGGGGGGTGTGGCCGCTCCCTGCTAGCGGCACCGCTGCCTTTGCAGGGCTGCTTCCCCCCTGCACCGCACTGGCTCCTCCATGGCTGGGGCTCGCTGCTGCCGCAAGTGGGACGCTCTGGCTCTCTGGTGCCTCCAAAAGGTGGCTCCTCCCTGCCAAGCTGCTGCTGCTGCTGCGGCCCAAGCTTGGCAAAACCAGTGAGAAGACTCGGGGCGGGGACCACCGGGGAGTGGTGGGGAGGGCTCGCGGGGGGACTGTGCACCCTTCAGAGGAGTACAGGGGGTGAGGAGGGGGGGAACCTTGTCTGGGGAGCAGCCCCTGGGCACGTCTGGCCCCTGGGGTCTATAAAGGCTCGTTGGGATTTGCCCCTAAATGAGCTGATGTGCGGGGGGGAGGGGGGCAGCAAGGTGGAAGTTTCGCCTAGGGCACAAAATATCCTTCCACCAGCTCTGCCCCAAGGAGTGCATGCACTCCAGGTTAAGAACTACTGCACTAAACTGACAAGATCTGTATTTTAATTTAATTTTAAAAATTGTAATTTTAATTGTAATAACTTGTATATGTAATATGTAATATATACATACAACAATAGTTTATAGACATAGAGAGAGACCTTCTAAAAATGTTAAAATGCATTACTGGCACGTGAAACCTTAAATTAGAGTGACTAAATGAAGACTTGCTGACCCCTGCTCTAGATGCACAGAGATGGTGGAGTGCTGTGCTGGAGGAAGGAGGGCACAAGAGACATAACAGGCAGGCAAGTGAAAAGGTGAGAGGGAATAACAAAGCAGCAGGAGCTACAAGGAGAGAGAGAGGAGGAGGAGCCTCTTATGTACCACTCTAACACCAACAGGAGCCTGGACTGATTAACACCAGCTTCTCAGGGAGCTTCCTGTTTCCTGCTGCTTCCCTGAACCCACTTGAGGAGAACAGGCAGTCAACTGAAGTAGTAGGAGCCAGTTAGGCCCTTAAGACGCTGATCTATTTCCTCACTCAGGCCCTGCTATCAGCCTGCTTATTTGTCCTCTTCAACTGAGTGCTGAGAGGCACTCTAGCTGGCACAGAACAGCAGTCATTAGTGAAAGAAGAAAACGCTGCTCTGGGGCAGCATTCAGAAAAAGAAAGCCAGCAAAGGAAGCTTTTCTATCTAAGCAGGAAGGAGCTCTCCTGAGATACATAGACAAAAATGTTCACAGTGAGCCTTCCGGCCCCAGTGAGGATGTGAGTGGTGAGGAGATGCCTGATTTTCCAGTTAGTCAGAGTGCAGGTGACCTGGCAGCTACTGCAGCATCCATATCTCCATCTCAAATGGATGTAACCATGCACATTCCTGAAGAAAAGTGTAGATCAGAGAAGAGTGTGGTGGAGGCACAAGAAACAGCTGCTGCTGAATTTAGTTCCTTAAGTCTAGATGATCCAGGAATGTGGACCTACTTCAGCAGCAGCCTGAGGGACTTCCTTGTACTGCATGGGCCACAGCAAGTGAAAAACTTCACGATCCCCAAAGACAATGAAATTAGAAGTTTCCATCCAACACATTACTGGTGTGAAATCCCCAATGGTGACAAAGTAGAGGCCATAGCTTATGTACTCAAAAACCCAGAATGCTGCATCTGTTTTTGTTGCAAACTCTTCCAGTCTAATGTTCCAGTCACATTGGGTTCTAAAGGAACAAAGGACTGGAAAAATCTGGCTAGAAATCTGGCATGCCATGACAAGGCAGCAAATCACCAGAGAGAATTCCATAGATGGAAAGAGCTTGAGATGAGGCTACGGTTAAAGGCCACCATAGATGATAAGCATCAAGAGAAGATTGCATCAGTCTCTCTTTACTGGCAAAATGTTCTGAAAAGCTCATTGCCATTGTGGGAATGCTTGCTACTCAAAACCTAGCACTGCGTGGCACTTCAGATCAGCTGTATGTGCCAAACAATGAAAACTTCCTTAAAACTGTGGAACTGATGGCTGAGTTTGATGATGTACTTCAGGAGCATCTAAGAAGAGTCACCACCCAAGAAATATACACACACCACTACCTTGGAAAAACCATTCAAAATGAGATCATACAGTTACTGGCAACAAAAGTCAAACAGAAGATTGTGGCATATCTGAAGTCAGCAAGATATTACTCTGTTATTCTGGACTGCACACCTGACATCAGCCATACAGAACAGATGACTTTAATGGTGCGTTTTGTAACAACAGAATCTAGTGAAAATGTGCCTGCAATAGTGATTGTCAGAGAGCATTTTCTAGAATTTATTTACCTTGATGATATTACAGGAGCTGGAAGATATGGGAATTGCAATAGCTGACGTGAGAGGTCAGGGCTATGATAATGGTGCCAACATGAGAGGAAAGAACAAAGGAGTAAAGACACGGATCTGAGAGTTAAACCCTCAAGCTTTTTTTGTCTCATGCAGTTCTTGTTCATTGCACTTGGTGGTCTGTGATGCAGCATCAGCTTCTAGTGAGGCTGCTGAATTTTTTTTTATGTAATTCAAAGCATCTATGTAGTCTTCTCTGCATCAACTCATCGATAGCAAATTTTGAAGCAATATCTGGGAACATCCTTTCTGACACTGAAACCATTGAGTAGCACATGATGGGAAAGTCGAGTGGAGGCGATAAAGCCTATCAAACACCAAACTGGGAAGATAGATGACGCCATAGTTGCCATTATGAAGGATAATGCTATGATAGGAACTGTTTGTGGGAGAACAGTGGCAGAGAGAAATGGACTCACCAGAAACATACATAACTTCAAATTTCTGTGTTTCTTCGTGTTGTGGCATGACATACTGTCTGAAATAAATGTTTTAAGCAAGAGACTCCAAGGTGTTGACCTTTGTATATCTGGAGCAATGGAACAACTGGACAAAGCAAAGTCATACCTACAGTCTTACTGGTCAGATGAGGGATTTCAAAACGTTCTTAAGAGTGCACAGAAGTTAGCAGAGGAACTTCACACTGAAGCTATTTTCCCACCCAGTCAAGAATACAAGTCACTGAAGAAGATGACATTTTGATTATGAGGCACGGGATAATTCCATAAGAGACCCCAAACAACAATTCAAAGTTGAATTCTTTAACCAGGTGCTAGATTGTGCAATACAGTCAGTTGAACGTTTCATGCAGCTCAAGGAACACCGCAGTATATTTGGGAAGTTGTATGATACTCCAAAATTCCTCACTATACCTGAAGAAGACCTATACCAGCAACGCAGGGCACTAGAGACAGTGTTGACACATGATGACATGCGTGATATTGATGCGAGTAATTTAGGTGATGAACTGAAAGCCCTTTCAAGATACATTTCAGCAGGATAAACTCCAAAAGTGTTCTGGAATATATGTGCACAAATAAGATGACCACCCTCTTTCCAAATGCTTTTGTTGCTCTGCGCATACTTCTAACACTTCCTGTAACAGTTGCCAGTGGAGAACGCAGCTTCTCTAAGCCAAAGTTAATAAAAACACATCTATGCTCCACAATTACAAAGGAGAGGCTCATTGGCCTTGCAACCATCTCAATAGAGCATGAGCTGGCCCAGACTCTGGACCTTCAGGAAACAGTTCAAATCTTTGCAACCAACAAGGTACAGAAAGCACCACTTTGATTATTCAAACAGATAAAAATGCCAGTGTTTACTATGCAGACAAGAAAAGTTACATTTTGCTGTTCAGGCATTTGAGAGTTAAGTGTTACTTAAAATTTTTGAACAAGGCATTTTAAGTTGTTAGTTCTCCTTTATAGGGCCAGGCAGCAGAGCAGTACTATGAGAGAATTAGAACAGGAAGAAGGCAGAATTGAGACCTTTCAAAGTTTTGGCCCAAGTGAGGGGATATGGGGGCATCATTTGAGCTCCCCACCTCAGGTGCCAAAATGTTGTGGGCCGGCCCTGTGAATAAGAATTGCAACTGCTAGATATACTAGCTAGGACAGTGCTGGCAGATATCCACCACGCTCCTCAACTATGGGTCTGTTCCTATAGGTTGATATCTCTGTAGCAAAACTAAGATGGGACCATCTTCTAATTTCAGTTCTTACCTGTAATGCATTTAAATCAGTGAATGTCTTGTCAGGGATTGTATGGATCTCATTGCTGTGCAACATCAACAACTCCAGTTTCTCCAGGCCGGAAAAATCTGTTTCGGTCAGTTTAACCAAGCTGTTGTAACTGTAACAAACATTTCATTCCAGATCTGGGTTTAGTCAGTCAGCTAAAGTTCAAAAGTAAAAACAAAAGAAAACTTCCTTTTGCAAATGCATAACAAGTAGGCTTTAGTTCTGATCTGACAAGGCAAATTCTAAACGCTTTTTTCATCTTAGCAGATAAAACTCAAAGATTTTGCTAGTCTGGCACAGACTGATTCCTGTGGACTGTATTCAAGTAGGTGGGGGAAATATCTGCAGTAGATGGCTGCAAGAACATGAGAAGGAGATTGCCATCTTTGGACTCTTGTGTAGGAGAAGGAGCTTCAGCACTGGTAAATGTCTACAATAATGCATTGAATTTTTACGATTTTTTTTTCAAAATTATTCATGGCTGGTGAAAGATTGGATCAGCTGGAGTCTTTATTACACAGAAACTACAAGCTTCCCCACATTTACCCCATCAATGTGCCTTAACAGTGGATGGAGTCAAAAGAACGTAGTTCACTCTCCATGCCAGTTCAGTCATTGCTCTCTGGTGCAGTAGTCAACAAGAATAGATTAATCATTTCAAAGGCCAGAAGAGATGATTGTGATAATCTTGTCTGACTTTCTGTATAACATAGGCCATAGAACTTCCTCAAAATAATTCCTATTCAAACTAGAACATACCTGTATCTTTTAAAAAAAAATCATCCAATCCTGATTTTAAAATTGCCAGTCATAAAGAATCCATCGCAACCACTGGAAAATTGTTCCAGTGGTTAATTACCCTCACTGTTAAAAATGTGTGCCTTATTTCCTGTTTTAATTTGTCTACAGCCATTAGATCTTGTTATATCTTTGTGTGCTAGATTGAAGAGCCCATTAATACATTTCTTTTCCCTGTGGAGGTATTATGGACTGTGATCAAATCACCCCTTAACCTTCTCTTTGTTAAGCTAAATAGATAGACTCAAGGAACTCAATAACTATACGGCATATTTTCTAATCTTTTCACCATATTTATGGCCCTTCAGTACTGTCTGTGATCAGGGATATGGTGATGTAGATGCCTCTCCACCAGGCCCTGGACAGAGAATTGCAGCTTATTTTTCATGGGCGAAAAATCACCAAGCAGTGCTGGTAGTTGTTTTTAATAATTATTATTTATATTATGGTATATAAGTCTCCTGTCAGGATTGCGGCCCCATTGTGCTAGGCACTTGATCACTATGGGCCTGATGCCATGCCTTTTAAGTAGATGGAAAGGCTCCTGTTGACTTCAGTGGTCAAGATGAAGCCCTATCAGCCTGGGCTGGATTTGAACGGTGGCCACAGTTAGCCAGCCCATTAGCAGGCCCTCTAATAATAATTATATGGATTAGACACTGATACAGATTGTTTTAAGTTGCTGGCTGGTCTTGTTTGATTGTATTATCAAGACTTTCACAACAGGGCATTACAGAAAATCAAATCTGAATAGATAACTTGAAGGTTAGTAAGAAATAAAAAGGGAGAAACCAGTATGGATAAAATAAACATCTGTTCCCTCCCTCATTTACCCAATTATAGAACAGAACAGTTTGAGACAAATATACAGGGAAGTGTTATTTCACATCCAATTAGCAGATGGAAACAGAGGAGGCAAAGTATCATATGAAAAGTTTTTCTCATGGTACAGTATGTCCAAAATGGAAGTGCTGGCACCAATCTCCATAGTATCTGAGACCCTTATATGTTAATCAATTTGTTCTCACAACAATCCTGTGAGGTAGAAAGTATTATCATCCCCAGAAAGGTTTAATGGCTAGCCAAATGTTACACAGGAAGTGGCAAACCTCGAATTTGAACACAACTATTGACTATCCACTCCAGTCTTAACCTTTGTAAGGACGATCTCAATTCCAGGTGGGAATTCTCTGAATTCAATTTTATAGACTCAATAGGTTCAGATAAGTATAAAATAATTAATCTTATACTACAAATTGTTGGAGGTTCTTCCATCCCTAGTGATGATACGATTTTGCATTAAGGTGGTAGAGTAAAAGTAGTGGGGAAAATCAAGTCTTAGACTACCAGTTATGGAAAAGGGAAAGTGGGTGAAAGTGATAAAAGTCAGAAAACTGTGGCTTCTTTTATAAAATTGGCTCTTAATGAGAAGAAAACAACTGTACGTAGGGTTTCTGGCTTTCAGTTTTGTAGTGTCTATTCTTGTGCAACTTATGGTTCAAACTGAATAAATTTTGTTTTTAATCTGTTTTTAAAAATTATATTCCTTAAATTATTTAACTGCCTCCTAGAATCTGAAACTTTGAACTCCCAATCAATGTGGGAGAACATTAGGTTTTGCCAGCTGTCACCTTAATGAAGTCTGAATTGTACAAACTAGTAGATTTTAAAGGTTTTTTAAATCAATTTTAACCCAAACACAGAAACTCTAATTATATTTTGCAAGGCAATGAGAGTTAACTGCACAGCATAGATAAAATGCAGATGTTAAACATACCCTAAATTGATGCGGTCCACGTTTTGAGGGATGTGCAGTGGGATGGCTGTGAGGTACCGGAATGTACAGTGTACTTCAGTGGGGACGTAGCAGGCACAGAGCCTGGGGCAGGCACTACTGCTGGGAAGAGTAGCCAGGCAGAAACTGAAGAGAAACTCCAGCAAGCAGGGTTTGCCTCTTCCTTTTACTTTCATCCTGCGTGCTAACCCTAAAACAACATCCCTCACAGCAAGCAAGAACAAATGCAACCCTACAAACAAAACAAAACACAAGCAGTCAGATTGTAAAGATAAGTATCTGGTATCTTAGACCTGGGTACTTGTACAACTATTACAGAAAAGTTTGCTACTATAAAAACGGTAGGGTTTTCCTCACTGTTCAGATCTATACAATAGCTTGGAGTATTTATCATTTTAAAAAATCCTGCACAGTTTCTTACTTTTAATGAGAAGCGCTAGAGATGCTATTGCTTACAGATGTAGTAGTAGTAGTAGTAATAATAAACCTGACACCCTAATGAGACTATTGTTACAAGTATAATTTTGGTTATGTAGAACATCCATAAATCTGCTTGTAATTTGTTCTTGCCAAAGAACACGTCAGCTCCTTTCTTGCCAAATAATTACTCCAAACAAAATTAACAAATTTCAAAGAATCTGAGCTAGTTTAAAAATCAGCCTGTGGAAGCATGATTTATGCCACTCAAATTTAATCCTGTTCTTCCTATTCTTTAGACTATATCCAAGCAATAAATACCCCCTCCATTACTCTGCTTCTGTGGTGGGCAAAGGTTGGTACAGAGTTCCACATCAGATCATTGTTCACCAGGAATGTCTATAATCTTCCAGAGTTCGATACTCAATAGTCTAGTATTAAAATCTTGTTGGGATCTAAACCTTCCCTGAAGTGAGCTGCATTGGTAACACCATCTAACTACAGACAAGTTCAGATGAAGAGACTATTGCATTATTTTGAACTGTGAATTTCTTTTTGTTCAAAAATCTGTGCCCTAAGCCTGAGAAGTGCTAAGCACCTTCATGTCTCAGTGAAATCAACAATTTACTCAGCATCTCTGCATCAAAATCCAAGGGATTCTGGGAGTTTAAAGAGTCAATAGGCCAAATCTAGTTCCTCTGATTCTTACACTTGGCACAACTGACTGAAATAAACCTGCTCAGGTGAGTAAGAGGGCAAGATTTGGTTCTATAGCTGCCTTTTCACAGCATTTTATAAATGATGAATAAGTAAAACACTCTTAGCGCTTTCACTCTTCATAAAAGAATTTTAAGCTTAAAGCAGTTACTGTAACTCCAGTCTTACCTGGGCAAAGAGCAAAGGTGAGAAGGTCAGAGAGAAAATTGCAAAGACAAAAAAAATGCCCTAATACCCTAAAAAGGACCGTACCGGAGACTCGAAATTGTAATTAGCTGGTTTTTCTCCGTCAGCGCCGCTTTCGGTTTATAAATGGAAAATCAGTAGTGAGGCGCACGTGGGGGGGACCGCCCCCACTGGCACTGGGAAAAGGCCCTTTGCAGCAGCCAGTCAGGTGAGGGGCTGGATGCTCAGTCTGAGGGCAGGGCGCGCACGGCGGTGCGGACCAGCGCTGAGAGGCGCTACCTTCCCCCCGCCCTCAGCCAGACGCCGGCCCCCGAGCCGAGTCAAGGTGCATGGCCCGTGTGCCCGGAAGGTCTCCTGCGCGCAGTGCTCGCCTGGCTTCTCCTCGTGCACAGCGCCCCTGCCTCAGCCTGAACCCCCGGTGTCCGTGCAGCTGCCGGGGCTCTGGGCTGAGCGAGGGGCTCCCTCCCGCGTCCTCTCTTCGCAGCTGTCAGCCCGTCTCTGTGCCCGGCTCCCCGCACCGGGCTCGGCACGCCCCCCGGCTCCTGCGGCGCGCTGATTGGGGGGAGAGCGGCGCCTTTTCCCCGGCCGGCCCGGCTCGCTGCAGCCTCTGGGAGCGGGCAGGGTCCCTGCGGAGCGGCACCAGCAAGAGCCGCCCGCAGCCCAGGGCGGCCGCTTCTTCTCTGGGCTGTAGCTGCGGAACCCACCCAGGTCCCGCGGGCGGCTGCCCTGCCGCATGGCCCACGTGCCCCCACTGCCTGCGCACCTCTCTGCCCCCCGCTTTCCTCCCCACTGTGCTCATTGCCTCCGGCGTGGGCCCATCTGACCCCACCACTCTAATTCCCCCTCCCCACTGTGCTCATTTCCCTGTGCACAGCTCCTCTGCTCCCCCTCACTCCAATTCCCCATCCCACACACTGCAGAACTCCCTCCTTGTCCCTTCCCCACCTCCCTCTAGTCCCAGAGTCCCCCCAGTCCTGCCTCCTCTGTGTGCCGGTGAAAGGCTCTGGAGTACAGTGTCTGGTTTCTAGTATCAGAGGGGTAGCCCTGTTAGTCTGGATATGTAAAAGCAGCAAAGAATCCTGTGGCACCTTATAGATTATCAGATGTTTTGGAGCATGAGCTTTCATGGGTGAATACCTACTTGGTCAGCTGCATGTCTGGTTTCTGTATACCTGTGCCATGGAGAATGTGCTACTAATCTAAACATCTCAAAATGTCTCTGTAAAATCATATCAGGCTTCATTTCTTTAAGGTGGGGAGACTTGGAATCACCTACTTTTAGCTCTAGGACACCCCTCAGGCTTTGCTTAACTTGCAGGGCCTGAGAGACAGGAGGATAGTCAAACTCATCACTTCCACAAGGCAGCGCAGAGTCACTAAGACACAGGGATCTTACTGATTATTCTTAGTTTTAGTATGGCAGTGCTCAGCAGCTGCAATCAGGATTAGGTAGTGTACAAACAGACTAAGAGATGACATCTGCTATAAATTTAATGAAGTTAACCAGTGTTTATTCTTTTCACGGGGTCCAACTTTCTGCATGCATCTCTGATCTCAGCAATCTTCTCTGGCTTAGCTAGAAGGTTTAGTGTTTTATAAGACCTTTGCTTCCTGGCTGCTACTAGAGACCTCTCTCTCCCTCCTACCCTTCTCAGCTGCTCTCCCTTGTCTGGTCCAGCCACTGCATGGAAGAGTGTGTTGAGAAAATGGCTAGGGGAGAGAGAAAACCTGCAGCGTGCAGGAAGTTAGACTAGATGCTCATGATGGTCCCTTCTGGCCTTAAAATCTGTGATAGTTTTGGTCAGAGAATTTACTTGTCTCTTAATGATAAGATTTTAATTGGTACAGGATTGGTTTTATGGTGTCTTGGTCAAGAAAGTAGTTTTTTTAAGAGCATCACATAAAATCCATATTTTTCTGAAGAAACATTTTTGTTTATTATGCATTTTAAGCATAATATATTGGGAATCATTACTGATCACATCTGAGTTTGCAGCTGCACAACTTTTAGCAACATTTTTACATAAGCAACAAACACATTAAATACATTCCTTCATAATACAGCATGAGAGAATATCAAAATCAATATACAGCTATGGGTCTCTGTATGACCAGTCTGTTTTCTTATGAGTGTTAGCGAGAGTATAAGTGTTCATGTCACTTTGAAACAAAACAGACCAGGATGAGTCTTAAGGATTTCTCTCAGCTTGGTTTCGTATTTTATTTTATTAAATAAAATAGCCATCAATAAGAGACTGTATGCTAAACAACTCATAAGCATAAAATATAAAATGTGCAACTGTATGAAGCTCTTCAAACTTAAGGGGGAAGCTAGGCTAGCAATAACTCGATTTGAACTGTAATTGCATTGTTTTTATTAATAAGTATTAATTTTTGCATCAGTATTGACAGTTTCACATGGCCAGTTGTATTCTTTTTATGTTAAGAAGCTGCTGCTGGCCAGTTTCAGTGCTGGGAGTTGTCAGGGCTCTTACTCCTCCCTTACTGCCAAAGGCAAGTTGCATTGAACTTTTTAATTATATAGTTTTACTGTTAAACTTGTTGTTTTTAAAATAGTTGTTTCTTTTAACACATGCTAGGTAACTAATTAATTATGCTTCAGCTTGGCTAGTTCAGCATATGTTAAAGGCAACACTCTTTGTCTGCACTAGACTTTAAAACCAATTAGCTAACATGCTAGCATAACGCTGTAAATCCTAGGCTAAATAAAGCCTATGGTATCCAAACACACTACATAAGCATATTAGTTGGATGTTTCTGCTAAAATGATTAATAGTAAAATGGCTCTTATTGGTGTTTAAATTATCCCTCCGTTTCACTGTTAACACTGCATGCATTGAACAGGGGCAGTTTGCATTTCTTACAACTTATTGTCTGTTTGCAGACTCTGGAAGACAGCCATGTATCTATCAGTTTATATTCGGTTCAAGTTCAGAAGGCTTGCTTTGCAAGCATAAGAGTTTCCAGCTTTTCCCTTTAAATGAAAATTTAAGACTCTGTAGGAGCTGGTAAGCCAATGTTTAAGGTTTGGAATGATTTTGTAGCCCATCTCTACTTCTTTCAAGCCTTCTTTATTTAAAAATGTTATTATCCAAAACTCATGTCACAAATACAATATGAGTTAAAAAGATTTTAAAAAAAAAAACCAACAAATTATGCATACTCAACATCAACAAGACTCTTCTAAACCCACCATGCTTTTGATTCCTGACTGATTTAAAAACTCTGCCAAAATTATTTTGGTTGTAATTATTTACTTTTCTCTGTCTAGGCATTTCCTCATTTTCAGATATCCCCCTTCTGCAAAAAAAAATTGGTTAAAAGTGGCATAAATTGTCGGTTATCAAGGAGGTAAAGTATATATGGCTGCTTGTTTTCTTAAGATAATTCTATCTTTCTTTGCATTGTGTTCTGCCGCAAACTGAAGTGGAGTAATTTATGAGTTATTTAGATTTATATTGCTTGTTCACATACTCTGATACTGTATTTCATTTGACGTTATTGACTGGGAAGGCGATATCCCAGTTGTAAACTTACTGAGGATTTATGACAGTTAAGAGAGGCTGAATGAAATGCAATCCATTTCCCATCACTTCTCTTCAAAGTTATCTGATTAAACCAATAGTTCATGATAATTAATCATACTCCACTTTGTTACTACGATGTGCTTGATCCTGGAAACCCCTTTCCACACGAATAGTCCTTACTCATCTGAGTAGTCCCAGTGAGGTTAGTAGGGCTGGTTCCATGATTAAGGTTTACTCACATGAGTAAAACCTTGCAGGATCAGGCTGTGATGGATTTGTGTATGTTGTCTATAACTATATTAAACTACAAATTCCATTTTGGTATCCACAAAAAGAACAGGAGTACTTGTGGCACCTTAGAGACTAACAAATTTATTGAATGCCATTGTGACAGTAAAACAGTTCTGAGCCTTCAAATGTGATGGTCTTCTTGCACTGAAAACCACAGGAGGTATCAGGAGACATACCTATACCTAGCAGAGGCTAACGATGGAAAATGATCAAGAAAATAATCATTCAAATGCAAGCTTCGTAAGACAATGAACTGGCTACCACACAGAAGAACCACTTATCCCAGGTAGACTTGTAACCAAATAACAGCTGATGAGAGTTGTGTTCATGATAATCACGCAGAAGAGTCACTTGACAGAGAAGTCTAAACCTTATAACAAGGAGGTCTCTCTCATTGGCCTCTTTTAGACAAGAGATCAGAAGCGGAAGGCAAGCAATGAAGGAGAGGAGAGATCCTGGACTCCCTAAAAGACATTGAGCAAAACCCAAAAGGCTCTGAGTGGTGAGGAAACTGAGGCTGGATTTTGCATGCAGGTTTTTATTTTCTTTACATCTGTATATCTCTTGTACTTTGTGAGTTAGTGTTATTGGTTCAAAAATTCCTTTACAAAGTCTCTATTACTTGTTTTTTACTGTTGTGTAGTCCCCAAAGTAACTCAGAGGGCCCACAACTTCAGTAGAATTTTGAGATCATACAAGATATATTGAATATGCTTGGACAAGGTAGCACTAATTTCAGAGGCTAAGCAGCTGGACTGTGGAGTCCCCATCTCTCAGAAGGGATGGATACTAGACAGGGCTTTGTGTCCCAAGTATGTACCTAGAGCCCCAGATACAGTGCCTGGATTCTGCCCAGATCCCAGCAAACCTAAGAGCATATAGACTCCAACGTCTGAGTCCAGCATAACAGTCGAGTGAACATCCAGTTGGGGGAGCTCTTCCAGGGTTGTAATACAGACCCTATAAACTAGAAATGAGAGTGCCTCTGGTCTTCTTTTTGTGCATTACTGTTGATAATACAGTATAAATTCATAGTTTCCAGTTGCTATACCAAGACATGCACTATCCATTAATTGCTGCTGCTGAAGGGGTACCTTCCAACTCCCTCACCTCTCAAAGTAGGAGTTAAACCTGTGGCCTTGAAGCGCAAGAGGCCAATGGACATTATATAAGCCAAACAGCAGGGAGGCTATTTGCTGCTCAGTTGAGTGCTATATGTGGAGTATTGTCAGCAGAAATTGTGTATTTTCCAGTGTTTGTGTGAAACCTTTTTGTTTCAATCTAATTCTTTTGTCTGTTCTTTTTTCACCAGAGAGAGGGTGCAACATTTTTACAGAAAACCTAAAACAGAAGTAAAGTACTCATTATGGAATTGTATAGAGTTGATGTTCTGAACCCAAGATGCTTTAGGTTGTTATAGGGACACTATTTAATAGCAAATAGCAAAGGTGCTATTTATACTTCTCATGATGCAGTGGTGGGAGGGTTCCATTTTCCACATCAAGCACTAAGAACTGGTGTAAGAAGTGAGTGAAATCAGGATATTTGTGTGAGATCCATATGACAGACAGTCTGCAGATAATTATTATTTATTTATAGATTTTATATAAAGTAGTCCTCTGTAGTAACCCAGGACCAACTGAGACTAAGGTACTGCAATAATGAGCAAATTGGAAATACTCAGGCAGGCTTCACCTTCAAAGATAATAGAGCCTCTGCTGTCATTTTAGTGTTCATACCTGTTCTTCCTTGTCAGTCTAGCTCTTCATGGAGTTTCCTCAGTATCCTCTCTCTCTCCTCTTTTTATTCCTATTCTCACTTCTCTCCTTTTCTACCCCCTCTTCATACATATAGGGAGAGTCTCCAGGGACCGTATAGTTACTATTATTGTTTATTTTGCTTTCTTTAAAGATCCTCCCTTTATACCGTCTCAACTCCTACTTAATTACTGCCCTTGTTGTGTACTAAGGATCACATTAACCCTTTTTACTACAGCATTACTCTGGGAGGTCATGTTTAGCTGATTATCTACCATGATCCCCCCCTCTTTACAGAGTCACTGCTTCTCTGAATAAAGTTCTCCCATCCTGTAGTATAACCTGCATTCTTTGTTCCTAGATGTATGACTTTCCATCTGGCAATTCTGAAACTCATAAGGTTTATCTGTATCCAGTTTACCAAGTGATCCAGATCAGTCTGTAGCAGTGACCTGTCTCCTTCATTATTTACCAGGCCCCCAATGTTTTTATCCTATGCAAACTTTATCAGTAAAGGTTTTATATTTTTTCCAAGTCATTGATAAAAATGTTAAATAATGTCGGGCCGAAAAACAATCCTTGTTGGATGACACTAGAAACAGCTTTCCAACGATGGTTCTCCATTTATAATTACATCTTTAGACCTGCCATTTAACCGTTTTAAAATGCATTTAATGTGTGCCATGTTGATTTTGTATTGTTCTAGTTTATTAATGACGATGTCATGCAGTACCGAGTCCTATGCTGTACACAAGTGTAAGTATATTACATAATTATTCTTACAATCAAAATTGTAATTTCTTCCAGTTGTTCCATGTGTTAATTGATAGTATCTTGGTCTTATGTGTATTGACTCTCAGTCAGTATGCCCATATCCATGCCTACACCCTGACCAAGAACACTGCTCAATTAAACAGAAATGGCCTACTCCTGCCATCAGAGGGGAAAGGTCACAAAGAAACTGTGATTAACTAAGTTTAAAAGAAAATGAGGGTGGAAGGAAGGGCCACTGCAGGATGAGAGGTGATGTAGGAGGGAACTGGTGGTTGGCCATACCCCATAAATGATGCTAAATTGTGCAAAGAACAGGTAAATCAGGAGGCATCACTACAAGCTTCTCAAGTGCTGGCCTGCCAACGTGCATTAACCTTGGTCAAGAGAGTATATTTTTGCTAGGGTTGATAGGCTAGTCCAGGCCCCTGGTCTGCCAAGTCCTCAGCTGCTTTGTTGAGTTTGCCAACTATTGTCAATTATAGGGATGTTGTTATATGATGTGGATACTTGTCCATTAGGTAATAGACAGTGTTCACCAACTCATTTTACATAGGTCTTTGAGTAGCTTTCTGATTGATGATTATAACTGACTGAGATTTCTCCATCAGAATATTTTTCACAGGGAAATGTTGTTTTCACAAAATGAAAATTTTCCTTGTGAAAAATGTCAATTTTTGCCAAATATTTTGATTTTTCCATCAGGAAAACTGAAACATTTTAGGTTGGTTTGACGTTAATTTGTGTCTGCCTGAGCCGTCATGGTGCCTCATGGGAGCTGTAGTTTGGGTGCCTCAGACACTGGTTTACCCTTATAGGCTAAGCTCCTGGGCTGGAGTACATGTCCCATTACGTAGGGGAAGAAACACAAAAATCTTTGTCATTGTAGAATTTACATAATTAAATGTTCCAGACATATTGACACCCTCCACATAAACATTAATTTTTGAAAATGATATGCTCAATATTACATTAAAGTACTTTTTTAAACAAAGAAAATGCAGCAATTGTGTATACAAATAGTATTTTAACTGCCAGATCCTTTCAACAAGATTAATAGTAAAAATGAAATATGCAGCCAGAGGCATTAACAAATGTTAGAATAATTATCTACAGATGTTGAAAAATACTTAAATATCTGTTTTGCTACTGATTTCCATTCAAGTGCTTTTTAAATACAGCGGAGTGCAAAGCTATTTTGGGAGCTTGCTGATTTACAAAAATTAAAATTTCCCTGAAGCAAACCTCTCCAAACAAAAAGCTGATAAAATCACAATGGCTTATGTTAAATTTTCAAAATCAGCAGGAATATACCATTGTATCTTCATGACAGTATCAGATGATGGCAGGTAAAACTGGGCCATTGTAATAACAACAGCAAAGGAGTGAAACTAGGGATGTCTGAATAAGTTGAGGATAATAAAGACCAATGTGAATGTCTTGCTTCCATCAAAGCAAACATAAATGTTTATGAAGTTTAGGTCAGTGCAGATACATAACCTAAGGAAAATCCGGCAGACTCATCTCAAAGGGTATGCTACCTGTCACAATAGGTTTCCCTACACAGTTGCTCTGAGATACTTGCCTAAGGTCACCCAGCATGCCAGTGGTAGAACCAGGAATAGAATCCAGATCTTCTGAGTCTCACACCAATGCTCTATCCAATTGGCAACAGATCATTTACTTTTTTACTGAAAAAAATATTTACTACCATTACTATCTCACTACATTTCAAAACAAATACAGCAGTGTTGCATGCTGGCATTGCAAAATAATGTATATTAAAACTATGTGACAAAATTGCAAGCAAACCATTATTAAAACCATTCACAGACACTGCAGCGGTCTTTCTAGGGTTGATGAGTAGACATCAGCCTAAGAATGCTGCTCAACATATTTGGAAAAAGGTAGCTAGAAGAACTCTCTTTTACAGATTTGAAAAATAGATCATTTTAGTGTCCATTAAAATCTCTTTAGAATTACTATCAATTTTACTTAAGACCAATAAAGGACATAATGGGAAGGGATAGCAAACAAAAGAAGTGCCCTGAATTCTGGCACATGCACTCATGGAAAGTTTTTGTTCTTGTTTGCTGGAATGGTTAACAATTTCAGCAGTGGTTGGCTCTCTTAAATTGTTTAATTTAATTGGCCTAATTCTATGAGTAAGTGTGCTTTAATGCCTCAAGCGTTAGCTATTTGGGGGATAAGCGAGCCATGCTGTATATTTTCATTGCAAACACTGAGACTGAATAGTGTCATCAGTAAAGACTAGATAAAACTTTTAAAGAAATTATGAGATTTCTAAAAAATTTCAGGATGGTTTCACAAGAAAACAAGTGAGTGTTTTGATAAATCTTAATGTGGCTCTTCATGCTTACTTATTCAGAACAGTTCAGTTGGCTTAAAAAAGATTTCACAGTTTCAGAAACTGTAATGTAGCAATGTAGTAAATCTTCCTCTGATGGGCAGTAAATGCCTCAGGAAATTAGTAATGGAATACATTACCTTTTACACCTAAGTCACTGATAGAAGTCTCTCCTAGGTAAACACCATGTAAAAGTCAATATCGTTTCAGCAGTGTCTTTGTGATTTGGATAGATCTTAGTCCAATTCCTAGTGGAAAGCTGCTCAAGAAACACCATACCGGTTGTGTTAATTGGCTTCCTACTCCCTCTGTCTCAACAGCAAAATCAAGCATATAGTGGGCATTGAACTGTTCCTCTTTGGTAGATAAATAGAGGACTTCAGCACTATCCATCAGGCACCTTTTGTAGGTACTAAATTCAGTCTGAAAAGAAACAAATGAATTAATTTCATGCATTATTTTGCTCTGCTAAATGACTGAGGGCTTTTGCAGTGACACATATTGATGCTGCTTTTCTTGTGGGTGAAAATGTGACCTAAAAGAAAGTGTAGGAATGATTTTTGTATGAATCATTATTATTTGTGGTGGAAACAAGACTGCATTTTTCTTAGAAGACATTCTCCAAAAACACATACTTCTAAATCTGTATTTTTCTTTTTTATAATAATACAATATATGTAGTTAAAGCTTAAGAAAAGTATTCATCTACATATATACTATACATTTTGTAATTAAATCCCAATTCTTACTATGCATCTTCGAAACACAATATTCAATTACAAAATATACGAAGTTCTCCCCCAAGAAGGGTGCTGAAAAGCATATAGACTATTTTACACTGTAGTGTGGTTGTGATTTAATGGGGCTGCCTTAGAAAAAATACAATGGTTAGACAAACCCACACTGATGTCTCTGTTTCACCAACAAATCCTGGCACATGTATGATATGGAAAGATGTTGCTTTGGATGGAATTCATTACTGGCGAGAAGTAGGATTTTTTTTTTTAATGAAACTATTTTGGCAGGATAGATTGGGTCTGGGTAAACTCAGCAGTACTAAAAGAAAAAAGAGAGAGTGTGAGTGAGCAAAATACTCTAAAGTGAAATACTGAGTCTACACAGCAAAAAAGTATATGTACCAAAATGTAACTGAAGTCCTGTAGTGTAAAATTTACATATTCATTTAGGCTATTCAACCCTAATTTTCCACAAATGGGAACACTAACATCACCACACAACTGAGGAAAGCAGTTCCATGTGGTTTATATAACTTTGGAAGCATAAATAATTCACAAAAGTAAGGCTGTGTTCTTTGCTGCTACCTCAATTGAAAAAAGCTCAATTGCAAACAGAATTCTAATACCACGTTTTTTTCCAATATGTACAGCTTATATGACCTATTATTTTGTCCTCTACTACACCTATTGTCGTTTGCTTAGAATCCTGTACCTTAGCATATTTCTTATTATTTATTTGTATTACAGATGTAGCAACCAAGATCGGGCTTTCATTGTGCTATATGTTGTACAGAAAACCAGTTCCTATCCTGAAGGGATTGCAGTTTAAATGGACAAGATAGACAAAGGGGAGAGAGGAAATATTATTATTCCCTTTTTGTAGGTGGAGAATTGGGTCACAGAGAGGTTCCCAGACACGTATACATGTGAGTAGTTCACTGCAGCCAGTGGGACTACTCACACATTTAGATTTAAGCATGTGTATAAATGTGTATAAAAGTATCTAAGTGGTGTGCCCAAAGTCACACAAGAAGTCTGTGGCAGACCAAGGAATTGCACAAGCTCTCCTGAGTCCTAGTTTAGTGCCCTACCACAAGACTCTTTTTTCTAGGCTCCAGGCCTGAACTCCTTACTCAGGCAAAAGTCCCACTGAAATCAAGTTGAAGAAATGAACCCTATGGTTGAACTAAAAGCTATTTTATAGTTATTTACTACTTAGTATCTTTGGAAAGAGAGACCATTTTTTAAGATGTTTATTTTAGTAGTGGATGATCATACTTATCTAAACATACGTGTAATCCTTTGTGTGTTCTCTCATAAGCTGTACATCTTTGAAAGGCTTCATGGTATTATTGTTCTCAAACTACTTACAATAGTTTGTCATTAGTCCTCTCCTCCCCCCTAGTAGAAATGGAAAATGAGCTAAGATGATTTATAGAACAACTTGTTTTGGTTCTTCTTGTACTTGCCCTAAAAGCAAAACCATTCCGTCATTTAAATATTCTAAGATTTTCTTTCCTCTACCTGCCATAAAGGTGCTAAAAATAATGATGAAGGAAGCAGAGCATAAAGATGAATCCTTAAGTGAGCAATTTTTTTGCCCAACTCCCTCATACACAAATTATGTAGTGTTCAGGAGACAGAAGGCTTAAAAACAAAAGTACATTGAATTAGATCCATAAGGGTTTACTGCAAGTTGTAGATTTATATCTGAGCAATAAATAAATGTCCTCTACCAAGCTGTCCCAGTGAGTAGACTTCTCTAAATATCTTCAGGAATACCAGTGCATATAGAAAATATAGAGAACATTTAGAGAATAGGGCTTAGATATACCGGTGATGAGTGCTCTATAAATTGGTAAAATGGATAGCATAATATATTGCAAACATACTAATTACACATCAAGTACTGGTATTACAAAACTGACATATGTTGGATTATGATAGGAATACTTCACTATATTCAAAAATAGTTATTATTTATTATTTTGCATAGCTTCTAGGACCCTAGTCAAGGACCAGAACCTCATTGTGCTAGTTGTTGTATAAAGACAGAACAAAAAGACAGTCCGCGCCTCAAAGAGTTTACAATTTAAATCTTCATCCTTGAGCTTTACACAATCTTTTAGATATGCTAGACTAAGGCCGCTGAGTGCCTTGAAGCTAAAGACACAGATTTTGAGTTTGACTTGATATTTTATGGGAAGCCAGTGAAGAGAGCAGAAGATCTGTCTGATGTGTTCACAATAGCCTATGTTGCTGAGATGTCCTAGAGTGTCCTGTACCAGCTGAAGTTTCTTAAAAGCCCAAGTATATTGCATTGCTACAGTCCAGATAAGAGGTGAAAATGGTGTGGATAATTGATGCCACGTCATTATCTGCCAGAGTGGCACAAAGTATCTTAGTCAACTGGAGATGGTAAAAAGCGTTACTCATAGATGCTGCTGTGTGTATACTCCATGCCAGTGAGGAACCCAGGAAAATTCATGTAGTCAGAACTTAATTGACCAGTTGTGGGTATGTGTCTTCAAAGGAGACTGCACTATATCTGCAACTCTTTAAAGTGCTTTCTCTGCCCACCAATATAACCTCTGTCTTGCTAGGATTCACCATCAACATGATGTTTTTCATCCATAGCTAATCTTATACAGGTACTGTGCTATTTTGCTAGTAGTGGTACAGTCATTTCTGGTGAAAGATAGGTAGAGCTGTGTGCCATCTGCATGCATGTTATCTGATCAGTTCACCTAGTGGTTGCATGTAGATGTTGACTTGGGACCAGAGAGAGAATTATTCCTTGTGGGATTCTATAAGGGCGGGTTCTAGTGGGTGAGCTGCAGTTTTCTCTCACTACCTATTGAGTGCATCCCTTCAGGAAGGACTTAAACCATTTTAGTGTATTTCCCTGGATTTCTGTCATGTCTCTCACGTGAGAATCAGTATCTCATAATCAACAGCACGGAATCCTTCATAGTGTCCCAGGAGGGTGAGACTGGATGTCTGCCCTCCATCCATTGACAGCTGCAGACCATTCACTGACACCATCAAAGCTATTTCTATCCCTTGCCCTGGCCTGAATCCGGGTTGTGCCAAGTCTAGGATATTGACTACAGCTGGGTGGCTTTGGGTTGGCTTCTCTGTTAACGCTCAGGAATGGGTGATTTGACAATGGGCAACAACGGTTACAACTAATGTATTCAGGGTAAGTTTCTTCAGTGTTGATTGGATTATTGCATGTTGAAGAAGGGAAGGAAGGATTCTTTCCCCCAGTGAGGGGTTAGCTATTTCAGTCCTGAATGGCTTTAATTGTTCACAAGCCTAGAAAGGCATAGGTCAAAAACACAGGTCTTGGTTCAAGACTCCTTTAGGATGTTCAATGCCTCTCAAAGAGTTAATGTATTGAACTCTGGGAATGCAGGCAGGCTGCTTATTGCCATATTAGAAGGGGCAGATCCATACTGTTAGAGAAGCCTTTCCAAATGTCCGTGATCTTTTCAGCAAAGTAGGATAATAGTTCTTTGTAGCACATGGTGCTGTGTTCTGCTGTGCTCTATAGGCACTTAGGGTTGAGAAGGCAGTTTAACATCTTAGATAGCTCCTTAAAGCGAGATTTGGCGGCTTCAGTGGAATGTGGTAGGAAGGCCCTTTCGGCCTGTCATACAGCTTCAACAAAAGTCTTGAAGAAATTCTTTGTTTCAGACTTTGGTTTCTGTCATCAGCACTCAAACTTCTGACCCACTCTCTTCATTCATAACAAGGTGTCATAAAACCAAGATTTATGTGGGTGATGGAGAGCAAGAGGCCATTTGGAGACCAGCCTGCTGATGGAGGTGAGAAAGACATTTGTCTCCCTTTCCAGTATTGTACATTAGATGGTAGTTGCTTTATGGATTTATTATCTTGTCACTGGTGGACACAAGGCACCAGACCTGATGATCATATGGTTCTATCCAATATAGGAAATCCAGTGTTGTTAACCATGTTTATTTGGGGTAAAAATTTCCAAAAGTGCACATGTGACTTAGAACCCTAAAGTCCATTTTCAGAAGTGACTTAAGCACTTAAATGGAACTACAAAGGTCAAGCATAATAGTACAGTTTATAATAGTACATAATCGTTCTTTTATATGGTTTGTGACATACGAAGTGTACAGTATACTCTTGTTTATCCAAATAGCATGGGAGACACAGATTTTATCTGGATAATCAGGAATTCAGATAATTGGGAGGACAGACGCTTCCCAGTCCCCTCAAGAGCTCTCCCTTGAAGTCAGAAACAGTAGGATAGGGTATAGGCTTTGCTGTTGTCTGTAAGCATGCACGGTAACAGCAAGGCAGCAGACTCCCTAGCACCTGGGTTCCTACTGTGTCTGCTCAGCCTGACAGTCCCAGCAATGACTCCTGTGGGCCACCCAGGGAGCAGCATAGAGGCCATGTTGAAGAAAGAGATGGGCACTTAAGTGCTGCATCAGTCAGGGTTGGAGCTATGACACCGACTAGGTGAAAAGCAACTCCATGGTGGAGGTGCAGGGATAGGGAATTGGGCAAGGAGAGGGGTTGTCCATGCAAACACGGGTGGCAGGGGTTTCACTGAGGTGTTGCATGCTAGCAGCTGGGCAGAGTGGCTAACTTGGGGGGGTTGTGCACATGCAGTTGTTTTTGGGGGCAGGGACAAGGAAGTGATTCGGATAATTCAGTGGTTTGGGTAATAGAGTTTTGGATGAACAGGAGTATATTGTGAAATACTTTTACAGCACACGTAAATGTATTATGACTTCAGACATGTCTCATCGGAAAGCTAGAGATTACAGGCATACAAAGCTTAATATGAAGACAATATATCTATGTCTGTTTTAACTTAAATGCATTAGCTGGAATCGTGCAATTAAAAAAATCGGTCCCTACGGAAGCAGAGCATCAGTTGTCCTCAGTGGGAATTTTGCCCAAGTAAAAACTGCAGGATTTGGTCCAGTAAAAATCAAATGAATGAAACAAACATGGTCAGGAATTGTGCTTCAGCCCCTTGAGTGCTGGAAATGGCTATAGTTCTGTTGTTGTTGATAGAAAGCAGGTTCTAGTATAACCACAAATAGTCCTCATCTATTGGAAGAAAAAAATATTTAAATAAAATTCACAAAGTCATCACTGATGGAATGCCATTGATTTGAATGCAGATATACTAGGGACAGACATGACCGAATATGTTTTAGATTATCTGCTAATCATATTTATTGTTACTCTTAATTTACGTTCATATTTTAAATAAATGCAAGTTACATTTTAAGACTGAAAATTTCACAACCCCCTTTTAGTCAAACAGTTCAAAGTTTACAGCTCTGGATTCAATAAGTAAAAATTTGTCAACTTTCACATTGTAGACTCCTGTGTAATGCTGTATAAATTCCAAAACACATAATTCAGATTTCTTTGCTACAATTAGTCTTTTCAATCAGGTTGGTGTTTTGGAAGGAACATATACAGTGGGTGCACTGGAAAAGTTCATTCCAGTTTTAGAGATATTGATGGTTCCAGTAATGTTTTAAAATGGGAACGGCTGCTAGAAAAGGAAATATAGCTAACAACTTCATCCAACTATTAAGAGCGTCCACTATAATGAAACCTACTCTGTTTTGGCCATTCATCTATTCTCAGATGTTCTTATGAAGTATTTGTTTTATTGATCATAGTTTTTTAAATGAATTTTTAGGACAGTTGTCTCAATATTTTCTATCTTGTAGGAATTATCAGGATGTGTTTTTGAGAAACAAGATTCTTCTGCATGTCATTTGCATAGAAAATATACCAGTAACCGCTACAGCCACTCCAGGTTTATCAGAGAGTCTTGAAAATGGCAGTCTTTCACAATTTGGCAAATCTGTAGTATGAATTAGAGAGAGAACGGTGTGTCTATGTTTGGTGGACTCTGCAGTATAGCTCTTCTCTTCTGGGATCTGGATTAGTGCAGACCTGTTTCATCAATGAAAATGAGCTATGGAGAGTCTCAACTTCTCTCCTGGGATCTGAATGGCTTCAGTGGGATTTGGATCAGGCCTTTGGTGGTAGATTTCCCTTCCAGCTTTTGTGAAATATCATGTGAGATTATTATGTGCTAAGCTATTGCTCAAAGGCTATTCCTGACTAAAGTCAGTGATGCATGGATTCAGTTTTCTGGTGTTTCTGAATACCTTTGAAAGGTGGGATAAGCTCAAATATTTGTGCAAGGGACTTAGGGGCCATGGTAGTTAATTAACTGAGCATGAGCTCTGAGTATGATACTGTAGCTAAGAGGGCAAACACGATCCTTGGAGGCATCAGAAAGAATATCAAGTAGACGCAGGGAGGTGGTATTACTTCTCTATATGACATTAGTGAAACCATTACTGGAACACCATGTCCAGTTATGCTGTCCCCGCTTCAAAATAATGTTGAATAATTGGAAGGGGTTCAGAAAAGATCCACAAGAATGATTCAAGGTCTGGAAAACATGCCTTGTAGTGAGAGATTTAAGCAGCTCAATCTGTTTCTTTTATCCAAAAAAAGGAGAATGGACTAAATGATCTTAATTGTTCCTTCTGGCCTTAAAATTTATGTATCTATGAAAAACAGGAGACTAGAAAGGTGCAGGGAACAAAGTGGCTGCATTTGGTGATGGGTAAAATAATCTCCATTTGTATTTAGTTTGAAAATCATGTAGGTGATTCCTTGAGATGCAGCATGCAGGGGAGGATCTATGTATTTTGCCTCCCCAAGCATGGCTGGCGGGCGACTTTCGGCGGTGCGCCTGCGGGATGTCCGCTGGTAACTCAGATTCGGCGGCATGCCTGCAGGAGGTCCGCCAGTCCTGTGCCTTCAGCATACCCGCCGCTGAATTGTTGCCGAAGCTGAGGGACCGGCGGACCTCCCGCAGAAACGCTGTCAAAGGCTGCCTGACTGTCGCCCTCGCAGCGACCAGCAGGCTGCCCCTTGCGGCTTGCCGTCCCAGGCATGCGCTTGGTGTGCTGATGCCTAGAGCCGCCCCTGGCAGCACGTAATGTTTCTCAGGTCACTGCAAGTGGCACAGCTCAGCAACCATTAGACTGTCACTGGAGGTGTTCCAAGAAATATTGTGTCATTTATAGTCACCCAAAGTCCATTCCTTATTCCAGAAAAAGTGCACAATTGAAGTGGGAAGATGATGTGACAGCATCTTTGGCAGAAATAAATCTTCAGGTCATGGAGTGGTATGTCCCCACTACTTCAGGACAGTCCAACAGTCACAGGGATGTGACCTAAGAAGTTTTTTGGGTTTTTTTGGTCACTAATAGGCAGTCAAAGCCAGTTCATTATTTAAAGAACATTTGCAAAATGGAGATGAGTTTGGAATGTAACATGTGGCAGGATTTTGAGCAGAAATATAGCTTTGGGTCATAGAATTCATGTGCCAGCTCCTTCAAAACAGTCTAAGGCCTGGTCTACACTACGCGTTTATTTCAATTTTAGCAGCGTTAAACTGATTTAACGCTGCACCCGTCCGCACAACGAGGCCCTTTATATCGATATAAAGGGCTCCTTAAACCAGTTTCTGTACTCCTCCCCGACTAGAGGAATAGCGCTGAAATTGGTATTACCATATAGGATTAAGGTTAGTGTGGCCGCAAATCGACAGTATTGGCCTCCGGGTGGTATCCCACAGTGCACCACTGTGACTGCTCTGGAAAGCAATCTGAACTCGGATGCACTGGCCAGGTAGACAGGAAAAGCCCCGTGAACTTTTGAATTGCATTTCCTGTTTGCCCAGCCTGGAGCTCTGATCAGCACGGGTGGCGATGCAGTCCCAAAAGAGCTCCAGCATGTATCGTACGGGAGATACTGGATCTAATCGCTGTATGGGGAGACAAATCTGTTCTATCAGAGCTCCGTTACAGAAGACGAAATGCCAAAGCATTTGAAAAAAATCTCCAGGCCATGATACAGAGTCTACAGCACAGTGCTGTGTGACAAGCGTAACAGAAAGCCAAAGAATCAAATGGACGCTCATGGAGGAAGTGAGGGGGGACTGAGGACTCCAGCTATCCCACAGTCCCCGAAAAGCATTTGCATTCTTGGCTGAGCACCCAATGCCTGTAGGGTCAAACACATTGTCCAGGGTGGTTCAGGGTATATCTCGTCAATTTACTCCCCCTCCCCCCCGTGAAAGAAAAGGGAAAAAAATCGTTTCTTGGCTTTTTTCAGTGTCATCGTATGTCTACTGCATGCTGCAGGTAGACACGGTGCTGGGGCAATGAACAGCAGCATCCTCTCCACTCCCTTCCCTGGTGGCAGACGGTACAGTGCAGTAGGATTGGTAGCCGTCCTCGTCGTCAGCCTGGTTGGCCTTAGGTGAGGTTGGCCGGGGGCGCCTAGGTAAAAATAGGAATAACTCCTGGTTATTCCCGGCAGATGGTACAGAACGGCTGGTAACCGTCCTCATCATAGCAACTGGGGGCTGAACTCCATCAGCCCCCCCCTTTCATGTCTAAAGAAAAGATTCTGTACTGCCTGGACTATCATAGCACCGGGATGCTGCGCTCCTCTCCCCTCCACCGTTTAATGTCCTGCTTGGACTATCATAGCAGCTGGAGGCTGCCTCCCACTCATTTTATCTCACTACAAAGTCAGTGTTTCTTATTCCTGCATTCTTTATTACTTCATCACACAAATGGGGGGACCCTGCAACGGTAGCCCAGAAGGGTTGGAGGAGGAGGGAAACAACGAGTGGGGTTGTTGCAGGGACACCCCCTAGAATGGCATGCAGGTCATCATTTCTGTGGGATCTGACACAGAGCGGCTGTGCTCTCTGGTTCTCTGATACACTGGTTCTCTAGTACACTTGCCCCATATTCTAGGCAGGACTGACTCTATTTTTAGATACAACATAAAGGAGGGAATGACCCCCCGGGTCATTCCCATTTTTGTCTTTGCATCCCCGGCCGACCTCAGCGAAGGTCAGCCAGGAGCACCGACGACAGCAGCAGATGGTACAGAACGACTGATAATTGTCATCTCATCGCCAATTTACAATGGCACAGCAGACAGTACAGAACGACTGGTAACTGTCTCTGCTACCTTGCAAAGACAAATGAATGCTGCTGTGTAGTGCTGCAGTACCACCTCTGTCAGTGGCATCCAGTACACATATGGTGACAGTGACAAAAGGCAAAACGGGCTCCATGGTTGCCCTGCTATGGCGTCTGCCAGTGCAATCCAGGGAAAAAGGGCACGAAATGATTGTCTGCCATTGCTTTCACGGAGGAAGGAATGAGTGACGACATTTACCCAGAATCACACGCGACACTCTTTTTGCACCATCATGCATTGGGATCTCAACCCAGAATTCCAATGGGCGGGGGCGACTGTGGGAACTATGGGATAGCTACGGGATAGCTACCCACAGAGCAACGCTCCAGAAATCGATGCTAGCCTCGGTACATGGACGCACACCACCAAATTATTGTGCTTTGTGTGGCCACGTGCACTCGACTTTATACAATCTGTTTTACAAAACCGGTTTATGTAAAATCGGAATAATCCTGTAGTGTAGATGTACCCTAAGTCTCAGGGATATGTCACTTGGGATGATTCAAAAAGTATTTTGTTATTTATATATCAACAAATATCAGTTACTTTCTGAAATTTCATCTTGTGGGACTGTAGTCTTGCTCGAATATATATTGTTATAAAATTCAGTCTAATTATTTCAGTGAAATTTCTAAAAATAATTGCACTTACGCTGGTGAATTTTAAAAAACATAATTTGACGTTTGAATAAGGAACTGAAACAAACTTCAGCTTCATGCCAAGATAATGATGGAGAAAAATCTTTGCTCTATATTTCTGAACAACAATGGAGTGAGTTTTTCTTAATTTTTAATACTTGAATTGACCCAGGAGATTATTTTTCAATTTATTTTTATTTATTTACAAATTTTTCTTCAGTATTTTGAGATTTACTTACATTTTATGATGATGATTCTCTTGCACTTGAAGGACAGAAGAACGAATATCATCCTTGTATTTCTCATGCTGAATTCACAAACAAATAAATAAAATTAGCCTGAACATTGATGTTCTATTATTGAACTTTGTAAAGTGTTCCATTTTGATAAAATGTCAACAAGTTTTGTTACTAGTATAGGGAGAACAAAGTAACTGAGTATAGAAAAAAGGGAAAACAAGATTCCATTCCTATTTCCTAGGGCCCAAATATTATGATCATAATTCATTTAGATGATCATTGACATCAGTGGCAAAACTCCCATTAACTCCAGTAGTGTAGGATTGAGCTTATAATGCACTTTTAATTTAGTGAGCCCAGTTCTTTTCTCGAACACTGGTATAATTTAGGACTGTCTCCATTGGCTTCAGTGTAAAACTGCACCAGTGTAAAAATGGTGAGAGAGGAAAATCAGGCCCTATCAGTGTGCTCCAGGCTATGATGACAGTAAAATATGTATTATCTTCTTGTACTGACAATTCCAAAACACAGATATTTTGCTCTAATCACCTTTAAATAAGTATAGCAGGTCCTTCTTGAGTTCTTATGTAATATGACATGCTTGCCAGCTAACATTATATGACAGAGTGCAACTTAAACTGACACAGCCCTGTCTCTGGGCAGAATATTAGAGCTAGTCAAGGTGAAATACTGTCTTTTTGATGTGAAACTTTACCACCTCCTGACATAAATATTGATTCTTCTCGTCTCTTTGTAACATTTCAGAACATTGTATGTGGTGTCACTTTTTCTTACTTGAGATGCTGCTTATGGAACTGAGTGCTAACTGGGTGTTGAGTTATAGCCATTACCAGAAAGAAAGCTTTTCAGACAGAAATGAAATGTGACATGCCCAGAATGTTTCTCCTAGGTGCCATGGATAAACATGCTCTGGAGTCTCACAAGACTGTAAGAAATCTTATGGGGAAAAATGTGTGTGTATGTGAGGAGTGTGTGAAAGAGAGGGGGTGTGTGTGCATGCCTATAAATGAATATATGGATGTGTTCTCCTGTAGTATTTGAGAGAGTCTCTTGATATATGACAACAAAAATCTTTGTGCCTTGTAGTGGCATCTGAGGAAGATTGCAGTTTGTTTTGTAATAAAAATAGTTCCAGACCAGTTATACCTTTTTGGATTCATAGTGCAGGTGATACTACAACAGTTTGATGGTGTGCTATTTGCTATGAAATCTTTGTCCATAGAATTGAGCCGGTGTACATGTGAATGTTCTTTATATATAACTCTCTAGCAAAATAAGTGTCATGTTCCTTTCTAGTAGTGGTTTCACTAGATAACAGCTTAGTTCTGCTGCCAGCTAATAGAGTTAATCCTTTAGCTCAAGCTTTGCTGCTGAAGCTCTCCAATTCAAACCCTATCAAGGAGCCATTCAGTGGCCCATTCTATGTGATTTAAACAAGATCAGGACCGGCGCTAGGGTTTGAGCGCCCTAGGCGGCTGGCAATTTCGCCACCCCGAGTGCTGGTCCCGCGGCTCCGGTGGAGCTGTTGCAGTGGTGCCTGCAGAGGGTCCAGTGCTCCGCGGCTCCGGTGGAGCTGCCGCAGCTCCACCGGAGCCGCCTGCTGCCCCCTCCGGCAAAACAACGCCCACCAATTATTCTGGCGCCCTAGACAATTGCCTAGCCTGCCTAAATGGTAGCGCCGGTCCTGAACAAGACCTCAACAGCCAACTTTTCAAAAGGTCTTAATTCTGTAAGCCTGTGTACACATACAAATGTGGGCCAGATGGTGGCTTTGTGTATGCAAATACTCACTTGTGTATGCAAATAGAGGGGTTTTGTTCATAAATTTGATGCACTCAAAATATGGAGGTTCTTTGAAAATTTTATGCTCAACTTCTAATAGACCTATAGGTTGCATAGCTATTTCATGTATATATGTTGTATCTTGTCATGATTCTATGTGGTAGATCAATTGGTTGCCCTTTCTATCTGTGATCAGGAACAAAGTGGGCCATGTTTTAGCCTGCTTTGGATTCCGAACAGTCTAGCTTTTTCTGCAAATCAGAAACTAGAATTATTCATCCAGTACATATGTCAGCCTCAGAAATTTACAACAGTTTATCTGCACAAGTCCTGGTTTATTCAAAGGTAAAATAACTTAATCTAGAACCATGTAACTTTAAATGACTATTTTTTTACTTTCAATTTTTTTTTGCTTATTAAAGTTCACGTTTAAAGTGCAGCATTCTCCGTGAATGTTTGAATGTGCTAACAATAGATATAAAATTATATTCTTGTTTTATATCACTCTATTTTACATTGTGGCTCCAGTACCAGAAAATGCTAGAACCAAGAAATCAGTAGCAGCCTATTACATTGAGACCATGATTTTCTATTATATGCCTCTTGAGTTTTCCTTATGCTTTTCAGATTTGTAATTCTGGAGCTCACCATTGCTGCACCCTGGTCTGACTTTCATTTAACTACCTACTGACAGAAACATGAGGCCTGATCATTCTCTCACACTAGCTTAAGGTCAGGGTAATTCCATTAAGTCTATGGAATTACACTGTATAACTGGTGTGAGGGGAGAAGTAGACCCATAAATGATAAGTGTTGTTGCCAAATTCTTTAATGTAATTTTCCTGAACACTTCTCTGTGTTTTTTACAACTAAATTGTAGTTACAAAAAATTCTAAATTGTATATTTTGGTGCTTTTCTAGTGATACTGCTATTGGTTATGTTCTCATGCCATCATACAAAGCCAAAGTTTTAACTCATTATTACGTTTTAGAACAAACTGATCATCTAAACCAGAGGTGAGCAAACTATGGCCCGTGGGACCATCCTGCCTGGCTCTTCAGCTCCTGGCCCAGGAGGCTAGCCCCTGGCCCCTCCCCCACTGTCCCCACTCCCCTGCAGCCACACCACCACCTGGGCAGCACTCTGGGTGGCGGGGCTGTGAGCTCCTGCAGAGCAGCATGGCAGCGTGTCTGGCTCCGGGCGGCACAGCTGCCAGACATGCTGCTCTGAGCGGCATGGTAAGGGGCCCAGGGCTGGGGGGTTGGATAAGGCGCTGGAGACCCGGGGGGCAATCAGGGGACAGTTAGCGGGGATTCGGATGGGGCAGAGGTTCTGGGGGGGCGGGTTAGATAAGCGTCGGAGTCTCAGGGGGCCTTTCAGGGTGGGGGTGTGGATAGGGGTTGAGGCAGTCAGGGGACAGGGAGCAAGGGGGGCTGGATGCGTCAGGGGTTCGGAGGGGGGCAGTCGGGGATGGGAAGTGGGAGGGGTTGGATAGGGGGTAGGGGCCAGGCAGTTTGGGGAGGCACAGCCTTCCCTACCCGGCCCTCCATACAGTTTTGCAAACCCGATGTGGCCCTTGGGCCAAAAAGTTTGCTCACCCCGATCTAAGACACCAGAACAAGATGGTATTCACTCAAGAGTTCTGAAGGAATTCCGCTATGAAATTGTGGAACTACTAACTGTACTATACAAGCTGTCATGGAAATCAGCCTCTGTACCAGATGACTGTCAGATAGCTAATGTAATGCCTATTCTTAAAAGGGGCTCCAAAATTGATCCTGGCAATTACCAACCAGAGAGCCTAATTTCAGTACTAGGCAAATTGGTAGAAACTATAGTAAAGACCAGAATTATAAGACACATAGATAAACATGTTTTGTTTCAGGAGAGTCAACATGACTTTTGTGAATGGAAGTTGTGCCTCGCCAATCATTAGAATTCTTTAAGGGAATCCAAGTATGTGGATAAGGGTGATTCAGTAGATATAGTATACTTGGATTTTCAGAAAGCTTTTGACAAGATCCATCACCAAAGGCTCTTAAGCAAAATAGTCAGCCATGGGATAAGAGGAAAGGTCCTTTTGTGGATCAGTAGCTGGTTGAAAGATAGAAGACACAGAGTAGGAATAAACAATCAGTTTATGAAGAGAGGTGAGCAGCAAGATTGTCCAAGCATCTGGTCTGGGACCAGTTCTGTTCAACATATTCATTAAAGATCTGGAAAAGAGAGTAAACGCTGAAGTAGCAAAGTCTGCAGGTGATACAAAATTATTCAAGATAGTTAAGTCCTAAATGGACTGTGTGGGGTTACAGAGAGATCTCACAAAACTGGGTCACTGGGCAACAAAGTGGCAGATGAAAATAAATATTGATATGTGCAAAGTAATGCACATTGGAAAAAATAATCTCAACTATTATGAGTTATGGGTTCTAAATTAGCTGTTCTCACCTGAGAAAGAAATCTTGGCGTCACCATGGATAGTGCTGACTGAAAACTTCTGCTCAATATGCAGCAGTGGTCAAAAGGCTATAAAGGTATGTTAGAAACTATTAGGAGAAGGATAGAAAATAAGAAAGAAAATAAAATATCAGAATTTCCCTGTAGTGCGCCATGGTATGCCCTTGAATACTGTGTCCAGTTCTGGTCACCACATCACAAAAAGGATATAATGGAACTGGTAAAAGTTTAGAGAAGGACAGCAAAGATGATCAAGGGTTTGGAATGGCTTCCATATGAGGAACGACTAAAAAGATTAGGGCTGTTCAGTTTAGAAAAGAGATGATTAAGGGGGAATATGATAGTCTACGAAATCATGAATGGTGTGGAAAAAAGTGAATAGGTAAGTGTTGTTTAACCTTTCATACAATACAAAAAATAGGGATCACCTGATGAAATTATTAGGCATCAGGTTTAATACAAATAAGAGGAAGTAATATTTCACTCAACTAACCTGAGGAACTCCTTGCCATTGGGTGTTGTAATGGCCAAAAGTATAAGTGGGTTCCAAAAAGAACTGGATTAGTTCATGGAGGACAGGACTATCAATGGCTGTTAACCAAGATGGTCAGGGACACAACCCTATTCTCTGGGTGATCCTAAACCTCTGACTACCAGGAGACAGGAGTGGAAGATAAGGATGAATAACTCCATAATGTTGTGAAGCTCTGGTATGGGCCACTGTCAGCCACAAGATAGTTGGCAAGATGGACCATGGTCTTTCTGAGTATGTTGCAGATCTTATGTTTTTATCAGCAGGAATAGTGAAAGAATCTAAAGGATTCTTTTGTGGCTTCAGATGCACTTCCAAGCTAACCTGAAGAGCTCAGCCACTGTGTACTAGAGTTTAAAATCCATTTTCCTTATCCCTTACAAATTAGTCATTGCACAAAAGATAGCATATTTTTCAGATAAATGTCAAACATGAATTATGAAAAGAGCTAAAAATAGGAAAATTTCTAAAAGTTTTCATTGTCAAATATAATTTTTTGTCTTCAATAGTATAACATTTGTAATTTGTCAACATAGCATAAATGAATTTCTTCATTGTGTGGGGCTAACTGTAGGATTGGGGCATGCATTTGAATCAGAATCCATATCTGAATTTCCAGTAGTTTTGGGGTGTATGGTTCAGATTTTTGACTCAATGTATAGTAGGCATTCAGGAAATGCAGATCTGGATCTAGACCCAAGCTTCTACAAAGTTTAGGGTGATGAGGTCCAGGAATTTATATAAAGCCTATTTCCTCTTTTTCCAAAAGCTGTACAATTTGCAGTGAAGGAGAGAAGCAAGCAAGCTCTGTGACCCACACTGTCTGAAGGCATTAGTACCGATGTCCGAGCCTCATTTTCAAAAGAATTTTGTTCCCGTTTAGCCCCAAAATAAATGGGCAGATTTTCAAAGCACTCAATACAGATTAACTCATTGAATACTGAGCCTTTCTGAAAATCTGTCCTTAAAAGTCACAATGAGAGCTGAGCACACTTGAAAATTTGACCCTAAATTCCTGTATGTATTAATTTAAGTTAACTTTTCTTAAATTCACCTAATGAAAATGATGTAAAGAAATTCAAATGGTGAAACGTGACAAGCAACTCTCCCCAGAAATGGTCTAATTGCCATTGTTATAATAGTACAGTATATAGTCAGTTTCATACTGTCATCCTGGCAAACTTGAATCAAATACTAAACAGCAAAACAAAATTCCATATCTACTTTTATTTTTGAAATCTCTTTTCCCACCCAAAATTACTTCTGCCATTGACAGACAGAAGGGGCTTAAATGCTGACTTTTTTGCTGTCTTTTTTACGTTGTTTGCTGGTGGAAACAGCTGGATTTCAACTCAGATCAATGAACACAACACAAAAAAGAATTAGTGGGATTGTGGGTTTATGTAAATTCATAGTAGAAACATTTCTTCCTTTATAAACAAAAATAGACTTCAGTCTATGCAACACCAGTTTAATCAAATGTAAATAAAATCATGCATTTAGCTCACAAGAACACAATGAAGATTATGCTTTAATAAAAGGAGAGGTGGTTGAAATTATTAATGTATTACAATATCTTTTTAATATTCCTATGTATCTGAGATCAAGCATCTGCCATGGGGATTGCAATTATTTTCAGAGGTGTATAATTAAAATGAAAAAAATCCTTTGCAGATTGAAACTGGACCATAACATTGATTTTTTAAAACAATTTTTTGACATCATCTATTTGTCATCATTTGTTGAGGCAGCAGAGAAGGATCAAAAGGATATGCACTTTTATTAGTTTCAGCTGTCTTTTTTTCTCTCCTAGCCAAATAATATAGTCATGATTTTGCCTTTAATATGATATTTTAATAGTTCCAACAAAATGTGGTCAGTGTATCCAAGATAGAGATGCTGTAAAGGTAGTTATTGCACTTACACAGCAAATATCTTTCACAAAATGTTAGTATATGCAACGCCAATTTAAAACCTGACATGAAAGAGTACCATTGGCATTAACTATTTAATGATTGATGTGACTGAACAAAGCAAATGAGACAACAATGTCTCATTCACTTCCATTGCAACTCCAGTTGAAGAACCAGAATATATTAGAGTTTTTTAATCGAAGATTTCAAGACCTCAGTAGTAGAGACCAGCCTTGCTTATAGTTATGCTAAGGTCCCTTTAAACTATCTGGCAGTGTAAAGTAGACTTGGAGTGGTTGTAAACTACATTTAGTATAAAAAGGTCCCCTGGTGTAAGAAAGAATCAAGCCCATAGTTTCATAAGCTCGCAATGATACATTTATATCGCACAGCACTACCAGTGAAAGAACTAAAACAAAGTATTTTGGACACCTTTCTTTTCTTTTCTTTTTCTTTTCTTTTCTTTTCTTTTCTTAAGTTTCCTTTAAATTGTTGTTCAAACGTGCATAAAAATATAAAAAAACTAAACCTCAAATGACATCACTGTAATGATTAAGGTTCTAATTTAAAACTACAAAAGCAAAGAAATTCAAAGGTAAAGCTGACATGGACCATATGTTTTTTTTCTTCCATACTTAATCATAATCGAGCATGACCTTAGCTACTTTCTAACAATGCTTCCTTTTATGCTTAAGTGTTAGAGGACATATGGTACTTTTCAGTCTTGCATTTGAATTTCCTTGCCCTTGTGGATTTAACCTTAACCCTTCTCATTTTCTGAGTCATCTAGGTTATTTATTATTAAGGGTCTGATTCTGTCATTGAGCAGCACGTACTCTTGGGAACTCTCCCATGAACTGAAATGAGTCAGCACCACTCAACCTGAGTAAGGCTGGTAGAATCAAACTATATGTGTTTTAAGAACCCCTCTTAAACAAGCAATAAAGTTTTGAGACATTGGCAAAATATATAGGCAGGCAATAAATACAGTGCTGGATGAACAACATTGGGGACAGAAAGACCTAAATAAATGGCAGAGAATTGTTTAGGCAAAAAAAGAAGACAATTTGGTAAGTAGATGGAAAAGCCTTAATACTGGTTCTGTTTTTGTTATGGAGTTTAAGGCCAGAAGGGACCACCGGGTCATCCATTCTGTCTCCCACAGACCACCAGCAGCGCGCGCACACTAAACCCAGCAACTGAAATTAGACCAAAGGATTACAACCCACAGAAGATTAAACTATTATATTACACAAGGAGAGAATTGCGGGAGGGGGGACCAATGCCCAAGGCCCTTGTTGCGATGGCAGGGAGATGATTAAGTGAGAGATGTGCAGATAATCCTGGCAAGCTACCTGCATCCATATGCTGCAGAGGAAGCTGAAAAAAAACCCCAAGGTCACTGCCAATCTGATCTGGGAAAATTCCTTCCCAATCTCATATATGACAATCAGCCCTGAGCATGTGAGCAAGAACCAGCCAGCCAAGCTCCTGAGTGAAGGAATGCTCTCTGCCATCTCAAAGCCCTGGCCCTCCCTGTCCAATTCCCCATCTCCAGCTGTGGCCATCTCTGATGCTTCAGAGGAAGGAGATAAAAAAACACAAAAAGCCCTTAAAAATCATCCAGAATACACTTGAATCCCTTCCTGACCCTGTCAGATAATAAATAATCATTATTTATATGTATTGCAAGGATGCCTGGATTTGAATCCTCTATTGTGGGAATTGTGCACTTGTACCATGGCAAGATGAGGAACTAACAGGCTAAGTATACACTGTTAGACTGCAGCCAGGAGACAGGAGGAGCACACAGTAACAGTGAGATGATCAAAATGAGTGTAATAACCATCAGTTGCAGGATACCAAGTGCCCTGCCGCTGTCAAGTGCTGTGCCCTTTTGTCTGTATTGCTATCTATGGTATGAAAGAAGTAGATGAATGGAGAAGGAAGACGGAGGAAGAAGAAAACAAAAGGTATCATCCATTAGTACAGTTTGATTTGTGTCTTCTACTGGGAAAAATAACTTGTCTCTCAGTAGGATATTTGGGCTTAAAGATGGGTTGGAGAATGTGGTTTTGAAATAATGTTTATGTGAAAATGATACATTGTGACGAAGACACTGGGGAAATTGCTGTTCTTCATTACCAATATGGTTACTGCTGTGGCATAACACAAACAGCATTGGCCAAAGTTACAACTTCGCTTTCAGAAAGTTTTTCTTGCAGGAATACTGGATATCTTTCACACTGAAGTAGTTATGAATGCATATCATATTTTAATTCCATCCTCCTTGGGGAATGTGGAACTGCTAGCTGTGTAAGACATGTTGAACTCTTTATGGCTCCCCAGTTCTGCTCACAATGAAGTAAATGGCAAAATTCCCTTTGACTTTAATAGTGTAGGATGAGGTCCTATAAAAGTGTGTTTGTATATGTATGTAATCGTTGATTGATGATACATACATGATATTGTTTTAGCTGGATTCTCTTCTTGACTTATTCTAGGTTTGCATATCTGAAAGTCTTAATTTAAAGTTAATATACTATCTGTATAATTTACTGGGTTACTAAACTTTGATTAGATGGCAAAAATATGATTCTCATGTAACACTGAACAGTAAAGAGGGATACACATCTCTATTGGACTTTATGGAAGAAGTATATAACACTCAGATCAGGCAGAAAAGGGGCACTTCTGTCGTCTTAATAATGAAAAATGAGAATGCCTGGAGAAAATCCCAACCCTGATATATATTGTACAATGCCAGCAGCATTTCCATCAGTTTATCCCTTAGTGAATGACCTTTGCAAATGTTTTTCCACTGGCCTGCATTGCTCATTTCCCTGGTATATCTGGAGTTCCCATCCACTTCAAATATGGCCTACAGTTGTGCCTCCACTGTGGGCTTGACACTGGTTTTGCACTGGATTTGTTTATAACGAGTGGATCTTGTTACACAAAATAGTCCCTTCACCAGGTGGGGAGGTACCTGCAGCAAGAACAAGAAGAGAGTTTATTGCATCAAAGAGTTCCAAAGCCATCACCACCAGCAGCTAATGCCTGACGCCTGTGGTGCTGGGGTATCCCCAATCGTATATTATAGTTCTACCAACCCATTGAGGTATAAAGAATTTGCACTCAGTGTGTGTGCCTGTTACCACCTTCACAGCATTGCCCTTTGTACACTCCTTGCCTGAAATCCTTAGTCAAGTTTTCATCTCCTCTTAACTGTCAAGCTCCCTTCTCTATGGCCTACCGGAGATCTAGGTCCCCAGACTGCACCATTTACAGAATGCAGCTGCTCTCACAAGTAGTCAAGGATTTCGGGACTCCCGTGTGCAACCATATTCACTCACACCATTTATGTCAGGCCAGAGATCAAACCTGCCCCCTATGTATTTAAAATCTCTTTATAGACTTACTCCAGCTGACCCCACAGAGCTTGGGCCCAATTCTCAGTTACACTAAGGTTCCTTTACGTTGCTCTTTAAATGCATCTTTAAAGTGGGTGGAAATGGCCCATATATCCTCCTTGGGCAGGAAGTATTCTCCTTGTCTAGTGTAGAGCTGGCCTAAGGGATCTTAGCCCTACTTCCAGGTGCCAGCATATGGGATGAATTAGGGGTGTGGTGGGAGAGCGTGACAATATGGCTATTCTCTCCTTCCCAAAGGTTATAGGAATGTTAGTGAGGGCAGCCCTAAAACTGCTCTAACTTACACCAAGGGCTGGGCAGGGCCCTAGGTGGCCCCAGAGTACGGGGAACAAAAAAAGGGGTAAAGCCATGTAAACCTGCCCCCACCATCTCTATCCTACACACAAGCGTGGAGTAACTGAGAATCAAGCTCTTTGTCTTCTCTGGAGCTCTGGAGGTGTATCTGTGTTAGAGTTGTGCAAATAAGTGATTCTTCTGTTTTTCTGGTCTGTGCTTGTGCAGAGAGTTGCTTACTGGTCAGGGCTTAGGACCTTCAGCATGCGTGGGAGGAGGGGCTGCTAGGGGATCCCAAATCCTCTTACTCCACTGGGCTCTGGCCCACGGCCCTGTGAGTAGGGTTGCCAGGTGTCTGGTTTTTGACTGGAATGACCAGACAAATAGGGACCCTGATGGCTCTAGACAGCATGGCTGACCGGCCATTAAAAATCAAGTGGCACAGGGCTGGTAGGCTCCCTACCCAGCTCTGTGTGGCTCCCAGGAAACAGCAACATATACCTCTGGCTTCTGGGCATAGGGGCAGCCACGGGGGCTCTGAATGCTGCCCCCCACCCCCACCCCTGAGCACCAGCTCCACAGCTTCCATTGGCTCTAGGAGCTGGAGGGACATGCCACTGCTTCTGGGATCCGCCTGAGGTAAGCACCACCCAGAACCTACACCCCTTTCCCCTCGTGCACTCCAACCCCCCTGCCCCAGCCAGACTCCCTCCTGCACTCCAAACTCCTCAGCCACAGCCCAGAGCCCCCTCCAGCACCCCAATCCACCCTGCCCCAGCCCAGAGCCCACTCCAGCACTCCAAACTCCTCAGCACCCTAACCCCTCGCCCCAGCCTGGAACCCCATCCCACACTCAGAAACTCTCAACCCCAGCCCAGAATCCAATCCCGTACCCCTAATCCCTCATCTCTGACCCCACCCCAGATCCCGCACCCCCAGTCATAAGATGCTCCTGGCAGTCAGACTCTTGTGTTGCCCTCACAGATAGGGTTGCCAACTTTCTAATCACAGAACACCAAACATTCTTGCCCTGCCCCTTCTCCAACTCCTCGTCCTCTCCTGCACCCCTGCCACAGCCTGGAGCCTCCTCCTGCACCCTGAACCCCTCATTTCTGGCCCCATGCCAGACCCCACACCCCAACCCAGAGCCCTCACTCCCTCCCACACCAACCCTCTGCCCCTGCCTGGTGTAAAGGAACAAGTGAGTGAGGGCGGGGGAGAACAAGCAATGGAGGGAGAGGGGATGGATTGAGTGTGGGTAGGGCCTCAGAGAAGGGGTAGAGTAGAAGGTGGGGCAAGGGTGTTAGAGTTGCCAACTTTTTAATTGCAGAAAACCAATCTGTGAGGGCAACACAAAGGTCTGACAGCCAGGAGCACCTTAAGGCTCCCCTACCTGGGCCACTTCCTACCACCCCACTATTGTCCAAACTTCACATTCTGTAACAAGAAGGCTGTGCAGGGGATCAGCTCACTGCTTGGCATCTCTCCAGCTCCCTCTGTCTTGGGGCAGCAGCTGCCTCCTCTTGTGCCTTGGCCCTGCCTCTCCCCTTCCAGGGTACTCCATATACAAAATGGCCACAAATAAACTGGGTTAGTAGGTGACTGGGGATATGAACTTCCTCTCAGGGTCAGCCAGAGGCAGGTCCTCCCTTCCTTCTAGCAGCTGTTGATGGGCAAGACCCTGCCTTCCCTTAGTCCTTTCCTAAGGAGCTGCAAAGTGGAGGTCTTTTCTCTTCCCAGCATGCCCACAAGTGAACTGTTCTGCTCCTTTTTAATTCCTTCTCTAGCTTGTGCATCTCTTGCAGGTGTGGCAGAGTGAGGCGGGCTGAGGCCAGAGCAGTTCTTTAACCCCTTTTGCCCAGTATAGGGTTTGTATACCAAGCCCATGGCTGTTCTAAAAACAGAAAACAACCCAGGTGTTTTGAGTCAATCCCAAACAGTTTTTAAAACATTTTTGGTGAGCTGAGAATTAAAAAAAATTGTTTTGAATTGAGCTAAATGTTTTATTTAGTTTTTGAGCTTTTAAAAATGTTTATTTTTTAAATAAAATTGAACTACATTTCAAAACAAAATTGTTTCAAATCAAACTATTTTGTTCAGAAAATGTCAAAAGGAAACATTTTGAGAGCTTTTTACAACCAAAACAATTCAGCAAACTTGACATGAATCTGTGAAATGTTTGTCAACCTGAACAAGTATTTTTCAGTGAAAAATGTTTTAGTGAGTCACCCACTCTAATCCGGACCTCACTACTTCTTGAACTAATTTAAAATTGCAGGTGAAAACCTTGTGTTCTTTGCTCATCTAGAACTCTTGCTTACTCTTTCTGTGCTATATCATTTATTATTTAACACTATAACTGTATTACGTAGCACTGCAAAGTGTTTTAGGGAGATGATCTGCATGGAAGTATGGCCTGAATATAGGATTTTATTTAATGAACATGTTTCTTTAGCAGTTGCAGTCTGATCCTTACTCTTCTCACTAGTATATGCCACCTTGTCATGGACCATATGCTTGTTGGTGACTTTGCATATTGGATCTTGATTTATGTTTCATTTACTTGAACTATAGTTCAAGACAAAGTTCTGGTGACATTTCTCTGGCACAGTGGTCTGGCCATGGGTCTAGTAGACAAAACTTCTGGATTCTAGTCTCATGCTGGCCATGGAACTTCTGTGTGGACTTGTGAAAATCAACCTCAACTATTAGTATCTCTTCTATACAATGTATTGAAAGGGGGTAATGTGTGGATTAGTTAGTTGTTATGCTTTGTAAATTATTTTGAATATGGAAAGCTCTAGATACATGCTAAGGATTATTATTAGTTTCCAAACCTGGCTTCAAAAGGGCTGTCTTGAGGTAAATGGACAGGATTGGAAGCCAGGAGTGTGATGAGTTCAGTCACAATGATCCCTTGGGACTGTCACCTGATGTGCTGAAATTACCTCTGAGCCCATTTTCCCTGCCAGTTTGGGACTCCAGAACCTTGTCTTGTTGAGCCAGACACTGTACTCCGCTGCAACACAGACCGAGGTCTGGTCCATGCCCCCAAAGCTGCAGGCTTTAACCAAAACTGCTCAGCAGGTTTCTTATCTCCAGCACCCAGACACTTAGCTCCCAATGAGATTCAAATCCCAAATAAATCCGTTTTACTCTGTATAAAGTTTATACAGGGTAAACTTATAAATTGTCCTCCCCTCTAAAACACTGATAGAGAGATGCACAGCTGTTTGCTCCCCCAGGTATTAATAACTTATTCTGGGTTTAATAATAAACAACAGTGATTTTTATTCAGTGGTTTCAAGAAATAAAAGACAGAACAAAGTAAGTTACCAAGCAAAATAAAACAAAACATGCAAGTCTAAGCCTAATACGTTTAAGAAACTAAATACAAGTAAATCTCACCCTCAGAGATGTTCCAATAAGCTTCTTTCACAGACTACGCTCCTTCCTACTCTGGGCACAATCCTTTCCCCTGGTACCAGCTCAGGTAGCCATGGTAAGCCACAGTCTTTTGGCTTCTTTAACCTTCATAACATGTGGGAATGGTTTCAAGCAGCAGAGCCCTCATGTCCCATACCAAGCACCCATTGGGTTGGCCATTTAAAACATGTTGGCCATTTAAACGGAGGGGCTTCGGTTTTCAGGTTAGCATGCAGCACAAACTCAACTAAAGGCCTCCACTCCACCCCACCCTATTCTCTGGGATGATCGCTTCACCCCTCCCCGCACCACGTGGCTAGCATTGGGGATGATTTCTGCTCAGCCGCAGGCAAACAGCTCAGCAGGAATGGCCACCTCTGAATGTCCCCTTAATAAAATTCCCCTATTTCAACCAGGTGACCATGAATGATATCACTCTCCTGAGGATAACACAGAGAGATAAAGAATAGGTGTTGCTTGGATGCCAGAAAACACTGGGACCATGCGCTGCCATGCTTTGTTATGTAATGCTTTGAGACTACGTGCTACTGGCCTGGCCTGGTAATGGAGGACGGAATAAGGTTGCCCTTCCCAGAAACCTTTTGCAAAGGCTTTGGGAGTACATCCAGGAGAGCTTCACTGAAATGTCCCTCGAGGATTTCTGCTCCATCCCCATACATGTTAACAGACTTTTCCAGTTGCTCTACTGGCCGCGAATGCATCCCAAGTCTTCAGGGCAAATTAATCATTTAACATGCTTGCTTGCTTTTAAACCATGTACAATATTTACAAAGGTACACTCACCAGAGGTGCCTTCGTTGCCTTCAAGGTCCATGAGCTCGCCTTGGATGGGTTGGGAGGGTACTGGCTCCAGGGTGAAAAACAGTTCCTGGCTGTCAGGGAAAACATTTTCTCCACTTCCTTGCTGTGCGCTAACTTCAACGTCATCCTCCTCCTCCTCCTCTTCCTCTTCCTCGTTCCCTAAATCGGCATCCTTGTTGCATGAAAGTCCATTGATGGAGTCAAAGGACAGGGGTGGGGTAATTGTAGGGGCACCCTCTAGAATGGCATGCAGCTCATCATAGAAGCAGCATGTCTGGGGCTCTGCCCCGGAGTGGCTGTTTGCCTCTCTGATTTTTTTGGTAGGCTTGGCTCTGCTCCTTAAGTTTCATGCAGCATTGCTGCAGGTCTGTGTTATGGCCTCTGTCCATGCCCTTTGAGATTTTTTCAAAATATTCCAGCATTTCATCTTTTGGAACGGAGTTAGGATAGCGTGGATTCGTCTCCCCATACAGTGATCAGATCCAGTACCTCCCGTTTGGTCCATACTGGAGCTCTTTTGCGATTCTGGGACTCCATGGTCACCTGTGCTGATCAGCTCTCCACGCTGGGCAAACAGGAAATTAAATTCAAAAGTTTGCAGGGCTTTTCCTGTCTACCTGGCCAGTGCACTGGAGTTGAGAGTGTCCAGAGCGGTCACAATTGAGCACTCTGGGATAGCTCCCGGAGGCCAATACCATCAAATTGCATCCACACTACCCCAAATTCAACCCAGCAAGGTCGAATTCAGCACTAGTCCTCTCGTCGGATGGGAGTACTGAAATCAATTTTAAGAGCCCTTTAAGTCAACAGAAATGTCTGTGTTGTGTGGACGGGTGCAGGGTAAAATTGATCTAACACTGTTAAATTCTACCTAAACTCTTAGTGTGGACCAAGCCTATGCTTTAACTGCAAAATTAAACGGAACCATGACATTGTGTTTGGAGTCTTGATAATGTTGTTGAATCACAAAATTCAAATCTGAGAAACTGGAATAAGCTTATTTTTTTTAAATAATGCTGCCACCTCCATTTCCTTCCATGTCCTTTCCTGTGACAAAAGGAGAAGGCGAGAAAATCTCCAGAAGGATCCAAACATGGAGATCTGCCCACATCATCCTGTTAAGAGTCGGGAAAGGGATTCCAAGAAGGCCAGGTCATCCATTGGGATTCTGGGCCTCTGAACTAAATCTGACCATTGGTGGATGATCCTGGCTCGGCTGGTGTGGGATTCCAACTGGCTATAACTTTCATTCTCAAGGCCTCTCAGATGACATGGATTCTGGTAGATCAGTAACTGTGGAAGCTAACAGAGCAACCACTGTGCAATAACAGTTCACATAGATATGGTGATGATAATTGCTTTTATTGAAAGAGGCGCAGTTGACCAGGACACTAGGTTTATCTAATACTCTTCTGTAATATGCCATAGTATCTTTGACTTTTATCTGGACACAGACAGGGGCAGAAGGAAGAGCTCATTTCATTTGGGAGAAAAGATGATTTACTGTTTCTTGCACTTGAGAAGTAGATCTGCTATCATCATTACAGGAATATATGTGCACCTGTACAATTAAACATGCATTGTACTGTGACAAGTACTATCACTAGTTCATATGCTTTAAATGCATTAATCTCCTTTCAGATGACCTTAGAAACAAGGACTTTATTGCTAGCCTGCAAACGTACTCAAGCAGCTGAGAAAAAACACAGATGTTCCTGTTAAAACTATTTCACAGGTGCAGATTTGATGATGTGAATATTAGTCCCAAGTAAAAGCAGGCTAGTATTTTGATAGTATTCATCTCAATAGCAGTATTAGAGTCAGATTTCTGGAACATTTATGTATCTCTGACTGCAGATAAACTAGGAGAATACTTAGTCTGGTATGATATTGCTTCTCAAAATTCATTGTAGGTGGTATGTGTTCTCACATAATGATACAAGAAGACAGGTTTACTCTTTTGTCATGTAAAAGTAGCAAAGAATCCTGTGGCACCTTATAGACTAACAGACGTTTTGGAGCATGAGCTTTCGTGGGTGAATACCCACTTCGTCAGATTCATATAGTGGAA